>NC_062231.1:22740372-23057158 GCF_902686445.1 Sciurus carolinensis | reverse complement strand
GTGACTCCGGGGTTTCCTCTTTGATGTGTGCGTGTGTCCCGTGCAGGACAGAGTTAGAAGGCGTTCAGAGCGAGAGTCCTCTGTGTGCGTCCAGCTCAGCCGTCTTCCATCTGTGTGACGAGTCCCAGTACCTGACAACCTTCTCAGCCGAGAAGTTCCAGGGATGCTCTGAACCTCTAGACCGGGCACCGAGGACCGAAGGACGCGGCTGGCGTCCACCCCGGGGGCCTGGTGGCTGGCAGGGTTCCGTGCCTCCTGTATGTTTGCACATGGTTGCATCTTTCTCAAGTAGGAGAGGTTGGCTATGCGCTGCACTTTTTCTCTTTATAAATTCATGGTGGAAATTTTCTTCTGGAAGGACGACCAAGGCCTAGATGAGAAGCAGCTTCCATGCAACGTGGGAGGGAGGCATCATAAATGCCAGCCTTGGGTTTCACCTTGATTTTCCACGTGCTTGTGAGGGTGTCAAGATTACCTCTGAATAGTGGTGACAGCGGAAAATCACGCATCCATCACGCGTTCACCTCGTCGCCATCTAGAATTTCTGTCCCAGGTCTGGTCTTTCTCTGAGAAGTGAGGTAGCAGAACTCATATTTACCCAGATCTCTGCCTATTCTGATGGGTAAGCTGAAGAGGAGCTAGAACCTTTGTGTTTTTTTCTGGAAATAAGCCAATTTTTTCATCCACTAGACATACAGTACCTCTGTGACCCAGGCTTGGGCTTACGAGCTCAGGGACTCTTGCTTTCAGACACTTTCTTGTATAGTAGAAAAATAACTGAAAATAAGAGAAGATGAAATTGAAATAATGATGAATTATGAAAAATACTGTGAATAAAATAAGAGGTTTAGAAAGATAAGATCTTAGGAGAAATTCCCATATGGGGAAGCCTACATATTTGGATGTGTCATTTGCCCTTTAGCAGATGAATGGATAAAGAAACTGTGGTATTTATGCACAATGGAATATTATTCAGCCATAAAGAAGAATATTATGGCATTTGCAGATAGATGGTTGGAATTGGAGAATATCATGCTAAGTGAGATAAGCCAATCCCAAAAAACCAAAGGCTGAAAGTTTTCCCTGATAAGTGGATGATTATATATAATGGGGATCGGGGTCGGGGTTGAGAGAAGAATGGAGGAGCTTTAGATTACGTGGCGGGAAATGAGAGGGAGGGCGTATGAAAGCTGGTGGACTGAGATAGACATCATGACCCTATGTACATGTATGATTACACAAATGGTGTGAATCTACATTGTGTACAACCATAGAAACAAAATGATGTACCCCATTTGTGTTCAATGAATCAAAATGCAGTCTATAAAAATTTTAAAAAGACAGAAGGACTTCTACGTTGAAAAAAAGTAAAACCATATAATGCAAAATTGCTTCAGTGTGCTATTATTGCTGCTGTTGACTGATGAGGAGGACAATCGTGTTGCTACTTTTAATAAATATCAGTGAGTCCATGTGAGGACCGCGACTTAGTGATAGGATGCATTTCCAAGAGACAGCTGAGAGGAACTTCTAATATACTGTGAGCCACCCAGACACCCCTTATAAGGAGTCTAGATTTTCAACGAAAGGAAGAAAAATATTTACATGAGTTCTAAGAGGAAAAGAAAAAAATAAAACAAACAAAGCCCTGCTTGTGGAGAAAGACGCATTCAGAAACAGGAGCAGAAAGTGTTTACAAATTCTGCCTCAATTTGGCCCCTGACGTTGACTGAGGAGCCTGGGCGCTGGATTCTTTCTTGCTGTAAATATGCAATCAATCCATATTTAGACATAAAGGAAGCATTAAGCTTTTATTCCATCTTACACTTATGTTCTCTCTCTCTAGCCCAAATGTCAGCCTCATGCTGTTACTTAGAAGTGTAACATAAGAAGTTGTTTTAGAATTGAGTTCACAGTGTGAACTACAGTTGAATATAAATGCCATCTACAGAAAAATTGATTACAGGGAAGCCATCAGAGCTGTGGAGGCTAGTTTAATGTCGCTCTGTCATTTGATTAATAGGGAATGATTTCGTTCTTGGAAATTGCCTGCAAAACTTTTTTTTTTTTCTTTTTTTTTTAAACTAGAGAAAGTGCTTGTTTGTTTAGTTTATCAGTACTGACCTGGTGCAGGCTTCATGACATGTGTTCGCTGTAATCCGTGTGACCAGACCCTGGCTTTTGAAGGTGATAGAAGTTACGGTTCCATCACAGATGTTTGTGATCCACGCTGATCGGCTTCCTCAAGTCAGAACTGGTAACGATGTCCTGGTAAAGGTGATAACCTCCTAAAGAGCTTTCAGAACTTTTAGTTTTGTTTGTTAACGTCAGTTGTGTGGCACGAACATTTAAGAAACTGTCATGGATAAAGATAAAGGCTAGAAACCAGGAGAATTTCCCAGATAATTAACCGAGCATCTTCCATTTTATCTTCCTTTCAAAAAGCAGATGAAGCACCAACTAAGAGCTGTGTGAAGAAGGGACAGTCTTGACTATATGCTAATTATATTTAAGAACTGAATCAGCTGCGTACTTCGGATTTTTATTATTAGTAACAAACTGATTCAAACACAATTGAAAAATCCATGATGTCATAGCAGCACAGAGGAGCTCCCGGGCTCTTAGGAGAGAGAATTAACACTTACTGAGCTTTTTAATATGTACCACTAAGGAAGAGAAGCATGTTTTATATTTTGTTTCACATACGCTAAGGATCTATAGACTAGGAGTTACTATCTCATTTCAAAGAGAAGATATCCAGTGCTGTTGGAAGAGAAGAGATGCAAATTCAACTTTTCTCTGACCTCGGACACTGCCCCTTTCTACCCCTGGGATAGCAAGAAAAATAAAGCTTTTTAATTAATCCATGCAACTGGCCATTCAGGTCAACTGGTGGAACGCCCCTCACTTAATAAACATGGGGTATTTTGCTTCTGCTTTGATAGACGATGAAACAAAAGCAGACACGTCAATCACATGGTTATTGACACGGTTGCAACTGACTCATCTACACTGTTGGTGTGAGTCAGTTCTCTGTTCCTTGCCTGTTGCTTTGTCAGTGGGCTATGGATGTTCAAAACAGTGCTTTCTCTACCACAAACAAACAAACCCAACAGGGCAACAGAAGAAACATTCAGAATCCATCAGGCCCAGCGACATTGAAGGATGAATTTTTATTTGCTTCGTATTGATTGCATGATGTAGTTCATGTGGCTGCTTCGTTTTCAGGAACCAGAAATAAAAGAAATACATCCAAAAAGTAGACTTGATTTTTTAAAGCTGGGATGTCTTGTGAGAATTTTTGTATCACTTTTTTTTTTTTTTTTTTTAACAGCTGAGCAAAACAAAGAAAAGACACTTTGGGATAAAATAAGAGAGGATAGTTACAAAATCTTTATTATTGCCATCCCGTCCTTCCGACATAAATGTATTGGCAGGGCTGCATGGAGTGTTTACTAAACATAGAATTCTCAAGCGCCTGTAGTCAGTGCTGGGTTTGTTCTAGGAGATGGTAGGTCCAATTGGCCTGTCTACCTTCTGAACACAGATGGATTTCTGTGGGTCCAACTCTGGCAGTGGGCCTTGAACATAGGACAGCATAATGAATGGTCGGGCCACACTGTTCACCTGTGAGTCTGCCCACAGCCCACAGCATGATCAGTGTGACCTGAGAAAATTGCAAAGGACCTTGAGCAGTTTTCTTTCGTCATCTGCTCGCAAGTCATTTGTCAAACATGTCTGAATCACGTGCCTCTTCTAAGCCATGCCCTCTGCTGGGGTCAAAAACACAGAGTTGAACAAGGCTCAGGTCCTCCGGGAAGTCAGAGAAACACATGGCCAAGAGCCACTGTGGTTCCGTGTGATAATGTCACAGTGAATACTAGCTGAGCCCTATGGGAGCTTCGGGGAAAACGTTGCTCTATCTACGTGCCCCGAGGGTGGCATTAGTGGCCGGGTGGACAATAGTGGTGTTCCGGTGGATTTGAAGGTCAGCAATGCACGGTCACACAGCGAGGGACACCCTGCCAGATGAGACTCTCCAAGAGTACGAAAGAGATCAAGTGAACATTCCGACAGATATCATTTCCATCAGGGTCGTTCAGCTTCCCGAGCTCAAAAGACATGCCCGGAACAGCTTGCCGGGAAGTTTCATCTTTGCCTCTGCTTTGCAGCCGAATGATGTTAAATCTCTTCTCGTTTTTCACATCTCAAGAATAATCACGTGGACTCAGCTCTTTGTCCTGGTCAAATCTTTGTTCTTCTTGTCACAGGGATGGACCAGAGACCCACATTCTGATGTGATCTGCCACCGGGTAGCTGTGTTTGTTGGGATGAGTGACTTCCCGAGCCTGGAATCTGGATTTCTTATTTGTAAATTTCTCTAGGTGAACTGGATCGAGTACGTTAGAAGGCTGACTCTCATTTCTTCCTTTCCTTCTCTCCCAAACAAGATTCATTTCAAGGAACTCAAAGCCACTGTTTGGAGTTAGACAGTCTCTGGGGTGATCCATCTGTTTGTGATAATTTTTTGTCCTTTGTGGGGTTTCCAACTGCTCTCTTTACAGCAAATGACATGCTTTCATGGCCAACATGGTTGGTAGAGCTGAGATAAACACGTGGCCAAATTCAGTCAATGGTCAGTTTTCTCACCAGAACCCTGGCTTGGGCTACCTCTGAATAGAGGAGTTTTCCGTCTTTAGATACTCCAGACAATTAGCCTGTGTGTGACAATGCACTGGGAATGACAAAGATGTGGTCTGTACCAATATAGTACACAGCCCATCCTACTAAGCAGCAGAGAGGCATGCCTTGATTTTGAAATTTTTTTTTTTTTTTGGCTCCAGACTCTTAAGAGGCTCCCCTATATCCTTTACAATCTACCGTTAATATTTGCTTAAGATATCTTGAGTTGGCTGTGTTACCTCTAAAGAGTACGCATGCAGTCGAAACGCCGCCTGAATTCGCTTCACATGCACATTGATTGACAGCTGAATGCAGACCTAATAATAGAGACTTTTGATTCATTTATATGTAACAAACTAACTCAACAGCCCTGATGAATAAATTAACACTGGACATTCAGTAAGCCATTATTAATTCATAAGTCTGTCACAAAGACATTCTCCAATGACCAGAATTGGAATAAATTTGCTTACCCTGATTACAATTAATAGGAGATTTCAAATGACACCAAAAAACATTTGAGCTTTTTTTCTGTGCTAATCATCAAAGACTTATATTTTCCATTCCATGACAGCGCAGCATGCAGTGACCATGAGCTAATTAATATTCATTTGAGTCTTTGATTGTCTTTTAAAGCTCCAAGTCAACCACCAGCAAACATTGCCTGGAAACTGTCAAACTCTAAATTATGCTTGAACTGGGAGCATGTCAAAACCATGGAAAACGAGTCTGAAGTCTTGGGCTACAAGGTGGGTCTTACTTTTCCCTTTAGTTGTACAAATTGTGACACTAAGGAATCAGGAATGTCACCAAAAAAGTAGAAAACTAATTTGGTGCCTAAGGAGACAATACAATTTTACAGAGTTTTTTTTTAAAAATTGCTGCTTTCAAGTTCTTTACTGAAAAGGTCTTACAGTCTGAGTCTAGTGGCATATCCTGGACCATCGGAACACAAATTGTGCAGGGTTCAATATTTCATTTCATTTTATTTTTGCACGTGACTCCCTTTACCATCAAAAGGTGATGTGTATTTGGGAAATAGATGTGAGATGTCAATCAGGTCGAAGAAGACATTCTAGTAGAATTTCTAGAACTCTGGCTACAGTCTGCTGTCACCTTTCAAAGCCATTTAGGTAATTTAACAAGGGAATCATAAGTACCCAGATCAGAGCATGTCCGTCAGTCGGAATGGACATCAACCCTTGACCAATGCATATGTTTAGACACTTGAAATGGGTCCAAACCTAACATTGACTTTAAACAGGAAGCACCAGAGATGATAACCTCAAGCCATTACGTTAATAGAGATAAATCAGTTTATTCCAGAGATACTGGCCAAAGGAGAAATCTTTTTGTTCATTTTTCTGTTTTGTTTTTTAAACTAGGGTTGAACCCAAGTATGGTATACCACTAGGTCACATCCCCCGCCATTTTTATATTTTTTTTATTTTGAGATAGATTCTTGCTAAGTTGCCTAGGTTTGACTAAATGACGAGGCTGGCCTCAAATTTTCGATTCTCCTGCCTCAGCCTCCTGCGTCCCTGGGATTACAATGCCTGGCAGAGAAATCTTTTTCTTAAAACCAAATACATTTAAAGGACAGGCATCACCTGGACTTTTCCACAATTGCAGTGCTATGTATAATGACATGCTTCGTGGTCACTGTTATAATGACATGCTACATGCAGAAATGTCACCTGTCTGTATTAACTCCATGTACCATTTTATCCAGATTCTGTATCGGCAGAACAGACAGAGCAAAACTCATATTTTGGAAACAAACAACACCTCGGCTGAGCTCCTGGTTCCCTTTGAAGAAGACTACTTGATAGAGATCAGGACGGTCAGCGACGGCGGAGACGGCAGCAGCAGCGAGGAAATCAGAATTCCAAAAATGTCCAGTGAGTGGGCCCCCGGCTCCTGGAGAGCTCCATCTCAGTAGCCGCAGCGTGAACTCCAGGCTCCAAGAAACTTCCCAATGCTTATTGAAATATTGGGGAAGAACTAAAACGCCTATAGTTCCATTTTTAATTTTGAATCAGAGGGGAGGAGGCACTTTTATTTTTTAATCTTTCCAATTTGCATTGCGCTTATTTATTGCAGTTTTGTGTTTCTTCATTTGAAAATTCAAAAAAAAAGACTATTTTTAAGAAAAATAAATTTAAGTTGTAGATGAACACAATGCCTTCATTTTATATATATATAAAATAAATATTTATATAATATAAATAAATATATATAATATAAATATATTATATATATATATTTTATATATAAATATATATAAATATATATAAATATTTATTTCATTATATTATATATATATTAATATATATTAATATATTATATATAATATATTAATGTATATGATATATGTATATATAAAATAATATATTACAATTATATCATATATAATATATAATAATAATATAATATTATAATTATATATAATAATATATAAAATAATATATTATATATCATATATATAATATATATTTATATATATGGCATTTTATATATATATATATATATATATATATATATATGTCTGTAGGTGGTGCTGAGGACAGAACCCAGTGCCTCACACGTGCTAGACAAGCACTCCCCTACTGAGCCACCACCCCAGCCCCAACCCTCTGTATTCTGGTGTGTAATTTTCTGATTCCTTCTGTTGGCACCAAAGACTCAGAAATTATTTTTATGGATTTTTAAAGGCCTCGCAGAACAGGGGCAGCAAAGGAGAAGCACACATACGTATGCCACCCTTTCCGTATTCTTGGCAGGCATGATTAGTCAATCACAGCATTCATACTGAACTGAATCACAATTTTGAGTCCTTCTCAATAAGATCCGTTATGCTGGTCAGTCAGACTTAGGCTGTAAGGGCAATTTATTATCTTAGTGTGAGAGGGATAAGAAGAGCTTGAAGTTCTGCTCAAGATCCAATCATCAGTCATCCAAGTCCTGGCTAATTTTATTTTTTTATTATTATTATTATTATTTATTATTATTATTATTATTTGGTACCAAGGATTGAACCCAAGGGTGCTTAACCACTGAGCCACAACCCCAGCCCTTTTTTGTTTTTTAATTTATTTTATTTTGAAACAGAGTCTCACTATATTGCTTAGGATCTTGCTAACTTCCTGAGGCTGGCCTCAGACTTCTGATCCTCCTGCCTCAGCCTCCCAAGCCGCTGGGATTACAGACATGTGCCACACACCCAACGATGGCCTAATTTAATCTGCACTTCAGGAGGGCTTCAACAGTTGAACCCTGGTCAACTGCAGCTTTCCATTTAAAACAAATAGCCTAAAACAAAGAGTAAGGGACTTTCTAAAATTAAACATATCGTAAATGAAGGGAATGGAATAAAATATATTGTTGTAAGGGACATGAGTGTTTTGTGTCTTGAAGAATTAATCTAATGAGGAATTATAGGTTTCCAAGTCGTCTCATGTTATTCTTTTTATTTTGCAGGTCTGAGTTCCAGAGGAGATCAAGTCCTAGAACCTCAGGCCCGTTTCCTGCCCATTGTGGTTCTGAGTTTTTACTGTTTTGCTATCCAGCCACTTATCCGATGAATAAAACCATAAACGGCTGGGAGCTCTCTGACAGCTAAATCATCCTGTAAATATGCTCTCCAGCCTCCACCAGGAGACTTCTTAATACAGATTTGTTTGGAAAGAAGAAAAATGTATATTATTAAGATCTTGTAAATATCTGTGGTACCTTAATAAAGACAATTTTAAACACTTTTGAATTTTAAAGTTCACACATGATTGCGTACATTCAAAGGTGCCAAGTTAATCCGGGGAGCCGCAAAGGCTGCGTCTTTCAAGCCCTGGGTACGGAGAGTAAAAATAACTCCCCTCGTCAAGGATGATAGGTGCGAAGTGGGTTTGAATCTACGTGCATTTGAATGTACTCCAGCCAATGCACTTCAGTATTTAGAAAGTTCTCCCCACTTTCAAATAAAATGTAATTATTCGTTGATGGTCGGGCTTCTTGCAAAGTATCAGCTATGAAAAGGCATGGTGTGCTTTCGTGTCTGAATCAACTTGGAGTAAAGAATATTTGCACCCCCAAAGGTGGGTACCCACCATGTTCTTCCAGACTCACTTTGGAGGCATTTCAGTGACCACAAGAAGGGCTTCCTAGCAAAGGAAAAGAAATGAAGGGAAAGGAGAACCCAGGTAACATCCCCCAACCTTCCTGACTTCCTGTAAACAGTGCCTCTGAGCCAAGTTCACTCTTTCAGCGGATTCCATATTCTCCTAAACTGGTTGCATGAAGAAGAGTCAGGTGATGATTATAAACCCACAGCCTTTGTATTCAGTAAAGAATCTGAGAACAGAAGTATTCGGCCAGGTTTTCTCTATTGGGGTCAAAACACATTGGGCATGGTACCCGGGCTCAGTGGGTAGCCTTCTCTACCTCACCCTGTGTTAGCCAGGATTCAGGAGGATTTCTGTGGGTGGAGTCTCCTCCAGAATGAGCCTACCTTGCTCAGTGGCCTCACTCCATGGAAGCGTGGAGTCTAGGGAACATAGAAGCTGGGTACCGTTCAGGACATCCGTCCATTTCCTTCACAGACAGCTTGAGGGGTTTACCCTGATCTCAGTCTTCGCCGCCCACCAACCTCTGGCGTTAGTTGACCTGGGGAGCTCAGGCTGAGGAAGGACACCCTGGACTCACCTTCTTAATAGGGTGCAAAATTGTTAATTGGGGGGAACTTATTGAACTCTCCTCACCTTCGAGTTTGGACCCTCCCTGCACACGGTTCTTAAAATCGGATGTTTATAGTCAGTTTCTCGCTGCTGGGACTAAATGATCTGACCAGCACAATCACAGAGGAGGAAAGGTTTCTTTGAGGGCTCACAGTTTCAGAGGTCTCAGTCCATAGAAGGCCGGCTCCATTCCTCGGGGCTCCAGGTGAGGCAGAACATCATGGCGGGAGAGCGTGGTGGAGGGAAGTAGCTCACATCATCAGGAAGCAGAGATGAGAGGAGAGAGAGAGAGAGAGAGACTCCACTCTCCAGATACAAATATATACCCCATAGTCATACCCCATTCCCACCTCCTCCAGCCACACCTACCACTTCAATTAATCCCATCAGGGAGATTTTGGGGGACACCTCATATTCAAACCATTATAGATATCATGTTCATTCCTTCAACATTTTAGAACTCTTTACAAGATGCCCCTGGACTCAGCCACAGATGGACAGTAGTTTTCTGTGGCCTGCTCCCTGCCTAAGGGAATGTGTTGTGCAAACAGTTCAAATGAACGAGCCTGTTCTCCCTGCTGCTGTAAGACCTGGCCGTGCTTTTATGGAGCTAATCAAGCAACAGCAGATTCCATTTGGTTCACTCTTGCCAGCAGCAGGGTCTCCGACACACACCCATATGTGTCTGGTGTATGATCTAACGGCTTCTTCAACCTGCTGGGACAAGATTTGTGTCCTTCTCCCTAGAAAGGAGACTCAGAGTTAGATATTCTAAAATTAGTGTTCCCACTGACCTAGTGAGTGAAATATAGACATGAATCCAAAGGCAAATCATGTCTTCTCAGTCTGTCATATGTTCGCAGGATACTCTTGGTTTATGATTCCCAGAGTCTTAAAGTCTATTCAATATCTAATATATATTTACTTCTTCATCACTTCCTACTGTGTTTTGGAATATAATTCGGCATTCATACTAAGCAGTATGACCTGTGGTTCAGTTTGAATCTCTACTCTTGTTGAGATCTGAGACTCATCTTCAACATCTCCATTTCACTAGGATCAAATTATGGGATATGATATACCTAGAATATTTGGCAGGGTGCAAGGGACACCCTAAGTTGTTTATAAACACAGCTGCTGAAATCTCCTGCTTATGAATTAGACCACGATGAAATAAGTTACCACAGTTCTTTGCCCAGATGTTCTATATGAACGAATTTCATATGCGTTTGTGTCAAAAGTCAAAATAGCTTCAAGAAAAATGGGTTGTCCACCTACTCTTGACACTGAATCTCACTGAAAAATAAAGCCATGGTGGTCTCTCACTCCATTTCAAGGAAATTATCTGCATGATCTACTTACTTGCCTGCCCTTCAGGAAGAATTCCAATAGATCCTTTTATTGACGGAGTGGAGGAGTATTATAAACTCTTATCAATATGATAATTAATTCATTTCCATATTTCTTACAGGAAAGAGGAAAAGTTGTGACTGGATCCAGAAAGAATCAGAGAGAAGCAGGAAGTAAGGAGCAGGAGACAGGGTACTGGTGAAAAGTGACTTGATAAGGTTACAGGCTATCGGGATAGCATGGACTTCCCTCTCATCTCCATTTTCTCCCTTCTCTTGTTCTAATGCCCCCTTGTAACTCTGCACCAGAGGGCAGCTATAGGAGGGCATTCCCGCTATCTTTAAAAGCTGAAAAATTCAAATGATGAGGGATGGCCTGAAACTCCTATGAACCCCAGACGCAGGAGCATAATCATTGCCACCCATGAGGAACCCACTTTTCAAATGGAATGATTGAAATCCTACTCTCACTTTATTCATTTGTAAGATGAGATGTTGAGAGACAGGGCTTCCAAGTTCTTTAAATGCCTCTGTATTTTAGCAACTCATATTCTATCTTGAGGTGACAAGAAGGAATATACACTCCTTATGAGCCATCGTATATTTGTTTGCTATGAAACTACATATTTATTTCAACAGTATTTGTTATTGTTGTTGTTGTTCTAGAATTCCAGAATTTGTTCATTTTTATCCCTGCTGGACTCAGCACTTGTGTAAGGGTTCTCCAGAGGAACAGAACACATAGGGCAGCCGTTTATGGCCTGAGACAGAGAAAGAGAAAGAGGTATGGAAAGGAAATGAGTGAAGAGATTATGGAAGCTAAGAAGTGTCAATGCACAATGGCTTGTGGTCTAAGTTCCAGAGTTCACGTGTGAAGTGGGGGAAGATTCAAAGACCATCAGAGAAACATGGCTGTTTCTTACTCAGATTTTGATTCTATTCAGACCTTCAACATTTTGGATGACATCCCCCCCACATTGTGAAGGGCAATCAGCTTTACCGAGTCTACTGATCCAAACCATAATCTTATCCAGGCAAATCATCACAGGCACACCCAGAATAATATTTAACCAAACACCCCGGAAACATTGTCCAACCCAGCTGCCACATACAATGAACTGAAATGATGCTCTTCTGCTGATACTAATTCTATTCTAATCCCACCCACTTTTCAAATGGAATGATTGAAATCCTACTCTCAACTTTATTCATTTGTAAGATGAGATGTTGAGAGACAGGGCTTCCAAGTTCGTATAAAGCCCTACGGTTTTTTATTAAGTGACATTGTGTGACTACTTTGGGTACAAGGCAATGTTTGTTGAACCTTGACAACCCCCACACACCCTGAAATGCTTTCTCAACTTTTTTCTGGTATCTTCTCTGGTTGAATGGGACCTTTCTTACCTGGAATTTACTACCACTGACTATGTTTCCTCAAACTGCCGAGAGCACTCAGAGATTGAAGCCCGTGTTCATGGACCTGTGGAGAATCACTGATGTATTAGAGTCGTTTCTAAGGGTAGGCTGGGATAAATTTTGTTCAGTGAAAAAAAATAACAAAATTTTACATAGTTTGGTAAGATTTTCATACTGAATAATTTGTTGAATATTTGAGGGATTTTGACTTTCCTACTTTCTGTGATAAAATGTCCACTCTTTTAATAAAACAAATTGGGCATGATAGAATGTTTCATATACTCTGTTTAAAATACTCTCACTTGACCAAAGACTAGATTACTTTATAACAAGTTCTATTATTAAGATTTATATTTTCTGAGAACACTCAAAATTCAAAACCATTGGTGATTTTTAAAAACAATGTTATTGCTGTTATAATTCCCTTTCTTTCTTTTTAATTTTTTCATTCTTTTTATTTATCCATGACAGTAGAATATATTTTGGCATATTATACATACATGCTGTATAACTTCCCATTCTTGTGGTTGTACATGATGTGGAGTTACACTGATCATGTATTCATATACATACATAGGAAAGTTATGTGTGACTTATTGTGTCTTTCCTATTCCCATCCTTTCTCTCTTCCCTTCATTCCCCTTTGTCTAATACAAAGTATGTCTATTCTTCCCTACCCACCCCCAATCTGCATATCAGAGAGAATATTTGGCCTTTGATTTTTTTAAGATTGGCTTATTTCACTTAGCATAATAGTCTCCAGTTCCATTCATTTACTGGCAAATGCCATAATTTCATTCTTCTTTATGACTGAGTAATATTCCATTGTGTATATATACCACATTTTTTTAATCCATTCATCTGTCAAAGGGCATCTAGGTTGTTTCCATAGTTTACCTATTGTGAGTTAAGCTGCTATAAATATTTATGTGGCTGTGTCACTATAGTATGCTAACTTTTTAAATTTGTTCTAATTAGTTATACATGACAGTAGAATGCATTTTGACACATTATACATCAGTGAAGTATAAGTTCTCATTCTTTTGGTTGTGCATGATATGGAATCACGCCAGTTATGTAATCATATATGTACATAAGGTATTAATGTCCAGTTCATTAGTATGCTGATTTAAGTCTTTTGGGTATATGCCAAGAAATGGGATAACTGAGTCAAATGGTTCCATTCCAAGTTTTCTGGGGAATCTCCATACTGCTTTCCAGAGAGGTTGCACCAATTTTCAGTCCCACCAGCAATGTATGAGTGTGCCTTTTTCCCCACATCCTCACCAACATTCATTGTTGCTTGTATTCTTGATAATCGCCATTCTGACTAGAGTGAGATGGAATCTCAGTGTAGTTTTATTTTGCTTTTGTCTAATTGCTGGAAACGTTGACCATTTCTTCATGTGTTTGTTTTCCCATGTATTTGTAGTACTGTGAAGTGCCTGTTCAGTTCCATTTGTCTTATTTTGTAACTACTTCTTTCTTCTTGTCATCAGATTAGTAGGTTTTTTTTTTTATTGTAAACAAATGGGATACATGTTGTTTCTCTGTTTGTACATGGAGTCAAGGCATACCATCTGTGTAATCATAAATTTACATAGGGTAATGTTGCTTGATTCATTCTGTATTTTTCCCTTCCCCCCACCCCTCCCACCCCTCTTTTCCCTCTATACAGTCCTTCCTTCCTCCATTCTTGCCCCCCTCTCTAACCCTAACTCTAACCCTAACACTAACCCCTCCCAACCCCCATTATGTGTCATCATCCACTTATTAGCGATATCATTCGTCCTTTGGTTTTTTGAGATTGGCTTATCTCACTTAGCATGATATTCTCCAATTTCATCCATTTGCCTGCAAATGCCATAATTTTATCATTCTTTATGGCTCAGTAATATTCCATTGTATATATACCACAGTTCTTTATCCATTCATCAATTGAAGGACATCTAGGTTTGTTCCACAATCTGGCTATTGTGAACTGGGCAGCTATGAACATTGATGTGGCTGTATTTCTATAATATGCTGATTTTAAGTCCTTTGGGTATAGGCCGAGGAGTGGGATAGCTGGGTCAAATGGTGGTTCCATTCCAAGTTTTCTAAGGAGTCTCCACACTGCTTTCCAGAGTGGCTGCACTAATTTGCAGCCCCACCAGCAATGTATGAGTGTACCTTTCTCCCCACATCCTCGCCAACACCTGTTGTTGCTTGTATTCTTGATAATCGCCATTCTAATTGGGGTGAGATGGAATCTTAGGGTGGTTTTGATTTGCATTTCTCTTATTACTAGATTAGTAGGTTTGACTTTAAGTAAATCCACCTGGAGACTGTGTGCCAAGATCTTTCTCCATATTCCTCAATACTAAGGTTCCACGTTCTCTGAAATTCCCATTTATTCATTAATCCAGTCATAGGCTTAGGAAATGTGGTCTAGCATTTATAATAAACCAAGGATTTAAGTAAGATTACGAGGAAAATAGAATGTCAAAATTCTGATTTTTAAATAATTTCCTTGATAATTTGGAGATTTGATTTCTTGCTATCCTTGTTAAAAACTCCCTTTGTTCAGGAAATGAATAGAATAGACTTTAGGTTTTCTCATAGACCTTACCAGCTAACGTTCCTGTTCTTGGTAGCACTTGGTACGGTCCTGTCCAGAAACAAAGATGCTGACGACATGGGTTTTCTTTTCTGTACTGATGCAGTTGAGTGTTGGGACCATTTGCTTTTCCTTAAAAAAAAAAAAAAGTGCTTTTATTTTACAAGCCTCACTGAAATAGTAAGCTAGCAAACTCCAGATGAAGTGGGTACACGCTACATCCTTGAAAGAAATTAAATAAAGATAAAATTCTTGGACTATAGAAGTTTTTGAGAAAACATCAGAAATGCTAAGTTATGGTGCCATTTTTCATTATGTGTACCTTACAATTTGGTTAGGCGTGCTTTGGAAGATAATTATTTTGCTCAGAGCAAAGCTCTGGAGAGAAGAAAACTCAGCACCTCTTTGAATAAGGGCAGCAAACTGCAGCTGAAGGAGGAGAAAAGAAATCCCGACGTGAATGCGTTTCCCTCCACCCGCCATCAAAGACCAGGAAGGGAGCTGGCCTGAGATATTTGCGGGTTGCCACGTTATTCCGGGAACAGAAAGCTCTACTGGGTAGAGTCCTATTCCTGGGTAGTATTAATTAATATTTATAAGTCACTTTGAAGATGAAAAGCACTCCATAAATTCTAATAATTTTTATTATGGTGATTTTCTTTTTTCCCAGAAGTATATTGATTTTTTTGCAACACCAGTTTAAAAAAGCATACCTTAATGACTGAGGCCAGATACTAGGTATGCCTGAGGAAAAATAGTAATTGGGAAGTTGGAAAGGCAATAAATTTGAGATACTGAAATTGTAGATGGATTCTTAATAGCCTGCATAGACTCAGTAACTTTAATTCAAACACGAAGCAATCTGCATCTATTCGTGATTGAGTTTTCAACTTGTGAAATAATGATCATGGTCACAGAACTCGATCCTTACAGGGTGGATATTAATGCTCATAACCAATCTGAGGCATTCTCGGGCTCTTCGGATAGGAACAGTAATGACTTTGGGCAACTTTTACTACCTTGAAGTGCAGCCATTATAGAATCTCCCAAATCAAATTTCAGCAGATTAATTTCAGTCTATTTCCGTTGACAGCAATGTGTAATTGAAGAGATCACCAACCTTCTAATCAGATCATTTTCTTTATCTGTTGAAAATTCATCTTCTACCTTGCAGGTTGCAAACTCCAACAGCACTGTGTTCTGGGGCTAAGTTCCCAGGAGTGTGTAGACACTAAGGATTTCCGAACCACACTCTTCAAATGCAAGGACACAGTGTGTGTTATTTTGAACAGTGTTTGGAACTCACATTTCAATCTGGATGATAAACCAAAAAAAGAGTAGCAACTAGTTACAGACTCTCTGGAAAACTTACCACTTATCGCTGTTGCTAGAGAGAAGAGGAATTCACATTCACTTCACATCGATAGCTAACAATTAAGAGACTGGAACTTTCTACCTGAAATTCATATTCTCCATCAGAACACGCCTTGTCTTTTATTATCGTAGGTGATGCTTTATTACACTGCAGTGTAGCTCATTCTATTTTTTAAACCTCCTATCTTATTTTACTAGTAAACTGGCATATCTCTGTCTGCATATGAAGTATTTTAATTTTTTTTAAATCTTTCAAAATTAAAATGAGTTTAAGGGTGACTTTTTCAATCAGACGTGCCCTGTACTTGCATGAGACTTTTCTTCTCTTTCCTTCAAAAGAACTTTAACAAACAACACACGCAAACACTTGTCTTTAGAAACACGACTCTCTGAATTTCATATTATAGCCAGGGTGCAACACCTGTAGTGTCCAGTAGCTGTGTGTATCACACCAAGGTCTCACCTGTCATTATTTTCCCTGCAGCCAAATCAACTGAAGCCTATGCCCTTGACCATAGGTGATAATGGGGTGCAATGATCTCGTCCTGCTGCAATATCAAAGCTGCACGTTCAGCCAGGAGGGTTCTTCAGTTGGGATGCATAACACCAAGTTTCAATTTCCTTTTTCTAGATGCAAGTTCCTTAGGTCCTATGGTGAGATCCAGTCCACTTCATTTCCAATGACTCAAAATACCTAAAGGTGTTGAGATTCTGGAGAAAAAGAAATTAGTTATTTTGCACTACAGAGGTTGGAAACTTTCAGCCCCAAATGAACATCCGTCACCGAAAGGTGAGCCACCATCGGTGTCTATTGATTGGAACATTGAAGGAGATGTCCATGTCTATACGGCAGATTGCACACGAAGCTAGCTTCCCTGCGGTAACTATGGGCCTGGCTCCCTGCCTGGTTCTCAGCTAGAAAGCTAGCACATGACCTTCTCTTTGACCACAAGGTTCACTTCCCTTTACTACATTCTCCTCCCCGCTTCCACGATCCATTTATGAGCCATTTGAGGCATTTGAGTTTCGACCTTTGTTATACACGACGTGCTTACTTAGAGCATGGCGGGTTACATTGCAGAGACCTTGGGCTAGCAAATTCCCATGGCAGGACATTTAAGCAGGACCTTTTTTGGTTCTGAATTTCAGTTTCTTTATCCGTAAAATGAAAATGAATACCTTCCTCCATTTATCCCTTGGAGGGTGTTCCAAAGCATACATGGAATAAACTCTGAAAAAGCTCATAGATTGAAGTGAGAAAAAAGAAATTTTTACTATGTACAAATAGAGAAACAACATGTATCCCATTTGTATACAATTAAAAAAAAAAAGAAGAAGAAAAAGTAGTCATGAAATTCATTTGGAAGAATAAAAAAAAAAAGAAATTTTTAAAGAAACATTGATTGGCTTGGACTCTGTTCACATTCATTCTTTTGATGCAGCATAGGATTGACTTTCCTATTTTTATTTATTTTTTATGTTTACAGACTGCATTTTGATTCATTGTAACAAATGGGGTACATCATTTCATTTCTATGGTTGTGCATGGTGTAGATTCACACCATTCGTGGAATCATACAGGTACAGAGATAGGGTAATGGTGTCTGTCTCATTCCACCATCTTTCATACCCTCCTCCCTCTCATTTCCTTCTACGTAATCTAAAGTTCCTCCATTCTTCTCTCACCCTCCACCCCCATTATATATCATTCTCCACTTATCAGGGAAAACATTCGGCCTTTGGTTTTTTGGGATTGGCTTATTTCACTTAGCATGATATTCTCCGATTCCATCCATTTACCTGCAAATGCCATAATATCATTCTTAAATGACCCTGTCAACGTCGTTCCTTTCTGAGATCATTTTAACTATGTCAGGTGCTAATTTTACTGTGTGTTGTTGGCATCTTAAAATTAATATTGTCATTGCTGTTCAGAGCACATCACCTTATGGTTCTTGGCATAAGCACTTCCTTTTAGCGCTCATGAACTATGAGTATTTAATACGAGACAATGGGACCTTTATATAAAGTGAAAACATGAAGCAATGATTATAAGAAATTTGTCTTGTAGAAATGTAGTTTTCTGTTTACATTGGGTTCAGAAACATTGCAGCTACTGATGAAAGACACTCAGATTCATAACTCATCCATTCCCTCAAGAAAACATTATCAGTTTTCAGGTTCGGAACATTGCAGAAGACTCTGTAAGAAAGTAGCAAAGAGAAAAAACATGTCACAAAAGTAGGGAACAGGCGGTAAATTATCAAGTCTCTCTGCTTGAAGGAAATAACCACGGTTTGTGATAAGGGCTGAGGGGAGATAAGAAAGAAGCTGTGATGGAAAATGAAATAGGTCAGACACCAACACTGCGGGGCAGAAGGTTCTTCTTAGAGAAGAAGAGGATGTGGAAACGTCATGAAGGAAGAGAAGAACATTTCAGGCAGAAAAGAACAAAAGGAATCTGCAGATGTCTCAGGAGGCAGAGCTCAGTGGGTTGTGGGTACTCAAAGGAAGGGGGTAAGGACGGAGCATAAAGTCCACCTAGGAGTGTGGCTGAAATGCACAGGGGTACTGGAACCCAGTTTTCCCCGACTTTGCTGAACCCAAGAAGGAACTTCTATTTCAGTTTTAAATATATTTATGTTTCAGAAGCCACATTATGCTGAATGGACTGTCCAGAGTCCAAGAACAGAAACTAAGATAAAGGTTCTGACGATATTCTTGTGATAGGTAAATGTCAGCCAGACTTGATTGGCAGCAGGGATAGAGACCTACAGGATTGTCAGGAACTGCCAATCAATGGGATATGAGGAAGGAAAGGTCCTAGATGGTTTATTATGGGGGCATAGTGACCCTTGACCTCTGAGGTGACTTGAAGTAGCTTACTTTATTTTAGAAGTCTTTGATTTTCCTGTCATATAATCCACTGCTTGTTAAGGGAATGCTAATTATTTAGTAGTATTTAAGTGTTATAAATAATGGATATTGTTCTTTTATAATAATCCTCCCCCAAACACTTGTATAATCCTCAGTAAACCATCAAAACAGTTGAACTGAGAAGACCATCCTGACTTTGTCTAACCTAAAATTGTTCAGAAAAAAAGTTAGCTAGAATAGACACAATGAAATACTATGCAGCCACGAAGATGAAGGGCATCCTATCATTTGCGACAGTGTGAGTGAACCTAGAATAGATGACATTAGGTGAAATAGGCATGGAGGGACAAATGCCACATAGAATCTAATAATGTTGATCTCATAAAGTGGATAGTAGAACTTGGTACCTAGGAACCCTAGGGCTGCTTTGGCAGGACAGGAAGAAAAGGGGAGAGGTTGGTTCAAGGAAAAAGATTTCAGTTAGATAGGACATCTGTTTACACCCTGCTTAATAATATATTGAATTCTTGAAGAATGGTAAGAAAATGGAGGCAAAATATTCTCACAACAAAAATATTTCTGCAAATAATGTGTATGCCAATTGGCAAGATTTAGTTATTTCACAATGTATATATATCCTTTAAATATCATGTTGTGCACAATAACACATTCAATTTTTTCTGTCAATTTAAAAACATTAAGAAGAGATAATTGCAGCAAAATTTAACCACAAAACTCCATTGCCAGAGTACACAGGGCAATTCAGATTGAATCCTGATCAACTGAGAATAGAAAGAGTACTCAGGTTTCACCATATTCCAAAATAAGAAATCAATACCTTTTTCTTTTTTTTTTTTAAATCTTTGACTTCATTCCAAAAACAGGTTTTCACACCCTGGTGAGCCTGGAGGGACGGAATGATTTGCTATTCCCTGGCTTTTTTCTTTCATGTGTTTGGATCTTGGCTAATGGATCTGAATGTTCTCCTTCCTTGGGCTCCTAGGGAGCAGCACCTTCAGGTGTAGCACCAGGGCCAGATGCTGCCATGATGGACGGTCCTCTCGGCTCCACCTTCCTCTCAGACTGAGCATGTCTTTCCCTCACTTCCTCTGAGCTCTCTGCAGACATCTCTGTCTCAGCATTTGGCTCTTGTTTTTGTTTTTGTTTTTGAATGTTGATTTCTTCTCCTGCTTCCCTCACATGATGGTGAGTTAATTGGGGATTTGTGAATTCTACAGCACTGTTTAATATGCTGGGAACAGAGTAGCCTTTTGAGACATATACAAGGAAATCAAAAACACAGGGAGGAAAAGAAATTCAATTTTTGTTTGTTGGTGTTCCAGAACATCAGAATGTAGTTGGCCAGACACGTGTTTTAAAAGAGAAAGAATCCAAATACAAGAATATGGGGTGGTCATATTAAATACTCTAGTTGGCCTGTATTTTTAAAACAAATATATATTTATAAAAAGTGTATCTTAAAATAGGAAGAGAAGAATGAGCATTGTTATCAATGTGAATCTTTGATTAGTTCATCTCAGGCAAGTGGATAAACAAATGAAGACATCTTGACAAGTGACTTCATATGAATTATTTTCTGGGATTTGTATTTAAGACAAATCCCAGAAAATAATTGGTTTGTGTGCTAAAGGCCTGGTCCCCAGGATGGAGGTAGTGGGAGGTGGTGGGACCTTTAGGGGGCGGGGCCTGCTGGGAGGCAGTTAGGTCATTGGGAGAGTGTCTGTTGGGAGGTGGTGGGACCTTTAGGGGGCGGGGCCTACTGGGAGGCAGTTAGGTCATTGGGAGAGTGACTGTTGGGAAGTGGTGGGACCTTTAGGGGGCGGGGCCTGCTGGGAGGCAGTTAGGTCATTGGGAGAGTGTCTGTTGGGAGGTGGTGGGACCTTTAGGGGGCGGGGCCTGCTGGGAGGCAGTTAGGTCATTGGGAGAGTGTCTGTTGGGAGGTGGTGGGACCTTTAGGGGGCGGGGCCTACTGGGAGGCAGTTAGGTCATTGGGAGAGTGACTGTTGGGAGGTGGTGGAAACTTTAGGGGGCGGGGCCTACTGGGAGGCAGTTAGGTCATTGGGAGAGTGTCTGTTGGGAGGTGGTGGGACCTTTAGGGGGCGGGGCCTACTGGGAGGCAGTTAGGTCATTGGGAGAGTGACTGTTGGGAGGTGGTGGGACCTTTAGGGGGCGGGGCCTGCTGGGAGGCAGTTAGGTCATTGGAAGAGTGTCTGTTGGGAGGTGGTGGGACCTTTAGGGGGCGGGGCCTGCTGGGAGGCAGTTAGGTCATTGGGAGAGTGCCTATTGGGAGGTGGTGGACACTTTAGGAGGCGGGGCCTGCTGGGAGGCAGTTAGGTCATTGGGAGAGTGACTGTTGGGAGGTGGTGGAAACTTTAGGAGGCGGGGCCTGCTGGGAGGCAGTTAGGTCATTGAAAGAGTGTCTATTGGAAGGTGGTGGGACCTTTAGGGGTCGGGGCATGTTGTGAGGCAATTAGGTCATTGGGGGAGTGCCTACTGAGAGATGGTGGGAACTTTAGGAGACAGGGCCTGCTGGGAGGCAGTTAGGTCATTGGGGGAATGTCCTTGAATGGGGTATTGGGACCCCCTTTCTCTCTCATTTCCTGGCCACCATAAAGTGACAAGATTTCTCCACCACACACTACCTGCCATTACGTAGTGCCTCACCACAGACTCACAAACTACAGGGCCAACTGACCATGAACTGAAGCCTCCTCAATTGTGAGTCAATAAAATTTTCCCTCCTTTAAATTGATTTATGTTGAGTATTTGTCACAGTGACGAAAAACGAACACATACACAGTCTAATTACCCACGTTATTTTGGTTCCAACCACCCATTTTTGAAATTGTTCTATAACTTTGTTGTAAATGATTTCACACACAAAAAAAGATGCTTAATTTTATCTTTTTCTTTTCATAATGTGTATCACACATTTTCTGGGTTGTCTCGTTTCTCTTAAACATGAATCCTGGTACAATGACTCCACCATTTAGGTGGTAGAATATTCTAGAACACTAAGGCAGGCATAGTAATACTGGTCCCTTAAAGATGCCCACGTCCTAACTCCCACAACCCTTGACTGCGTTACCTTACATGGCAAAAAGGGTTTTGAAGATGTGATTAAATGAAGGGGACAGGATCTTAGATTATCCAGGTGAGCACACCTTAAGAGCCCTGAGCTATGGAGACAGAATAGAAGTCAGAGTCGCAGGGAGGAGATGTAAGACTATGTAGGCCCTGGATGACTTTGACCATGGGGACTGGGGCTCTAAGCCAAGGCATGCGGACCAGCTCGAGGAGCTAGACAGGCAGCAAAATCAATCTTCTTTTAAACCTCCAGGAGAAATGTAGACACACACAAACTTGAATTTAACCCAGGGAAAACCCATTTTGCAGCCAGACGTGGTGGCACACACCTGTCATCCCAGTGGCTCGGGAGGCTGAGGCAGGAGGATGGCAAGTTCAAAGCCAGCCTCAGCAACTCAGTGAGACCCTGTCTCTAAATAAAATACAAAAAGGGCTGGAGATGTGGTTCAGTGGTTAAATGCCCCTGGGTTCAATCCCGGGTATCAAAACAAAAAACAAAAATACAAACATAAAGAAAAGCCCCATTTTGCAGTACTACAAATTTTCACCACAGTATAATAGCAGGCAAAGGTACATAGTGAGTTCAAGAAATGTCCCAAGTTTACACAGTGAATGGAAAGAGAGAAAGAAAACCCATTTTACTTAACTGTCAATAGAGAAAGAACTCAAAAATGTACACATGCACACACAGATGCGTAAATAAAAACTTTAAGTATGTATGTGTATAGCACTGTCTGTTCATATGAAATGTAAATCTATATGTATATATATGCGCATATCATTACCCATGCTGTGCTGACTCATTAATTTCAATGATAGGAAAATGGTGCATCTTTATGATAATGAAAGGGTAGAGACACACAATATCCAAATGCTACTAAATGCTGTTCAGGAACCCTGTGTCATAAGATTCTGAAGATGTCATACACACAGTAATGTCCTACGTTATTTCAGGTGTTATCTTCAGGTTGTCATTGATCACGCTTCATGAATTTCTTTACCTTGTGCATGTGTGCAGCTGCAGATGCGTGTTTGTATGTGTCTTCTTTTAAAGAACTGGGAGTGTTGGCAGCTAATTTCTATCAATTATTGCTGTTGATTATTTTTTGTTATTTTTACAGGCTGCATTTTGATTCATTGTACACAAATGGGTACAACTTTTCGTTTCTTTGGTGGTGCACGATGTGAATTCATACCATTCATGTAATCATACATGAACGTAGGGTCATGATGTCTGTTTCATTCCACCATCTTTCTTGATTGCATTGACTTTAAAACAAATATTTGATATTTTGATCATTGTTCCAAGGATAACATGTCATGCCCCCTCCTCCCTCTCATTTCCCTCTATGTAATCTAAAGTTCCTCTATTCTTCTCTCACCCACCACCACCCCACCCCCATTTTATATCATTATCCACTTATCAGAGAAAAATTTGACCTTTGGTTTTTTTGGGGATTGGCTTATTTCACTTAGCAAGGTTTTCTCCAATTCCAACCATTTATCTGCAAATCCCATAATATTCTTCTTCTTTGTGACTGAATAATATTCCATTGTGTATGTATACCACAGTTTCTTTATCCATTCATCTGTTGAAGGGCATCTAGGTTGGTTACACAATCTAGCTATTGTGAATTGAGCTGCTATAAACATTGATGTAGCTGTATGAAATATTCAACATCTATAGTAATTAGAGAAATGCAAATTAAAACAACTGTAAGATTTCATCTTACCCCAATTAGAATGACTATTATCAAGAACACAAACAATGATAGATGTTGGCGTGGATGTGGGGAAAAAGGCACACTTTTACGTTGCTGGTGGAGTTACAAATTGGTGCAGCCACTCTGGAAAGCAGTATGGAGATGCCTTAGAAAACTAGGAATGGACCCACCATTTGACACAGTTATCCCACTCCTCAGTTTAAACCCAAAGGACTTAAAATCAGCATACTACAGTAACGCTGCTGATTCCTTATTATTTAGGTGTGGGGAATCTTGAGATCAAAACTAAGGGCAGTAGAGACAAAGGGAGAGAAACTTAGAAAGGAACTTAGAAAGGGGTGAAGAAGTAAGAGCAGGATATTCCAGGACAGGAAAGAGCTTGGAAGCAGGTATACCTGGAGGGATAAGGAAACTTTGCACAAAACCCAGCTCTGAAGTCACAAGGAGGAAATATTTGCAGAGAACCAAAGGGAATGGCTCCTTCCTAGAGCCAGGAAGAAAACATACCAATTTGTAATTCTGTTATTTTCCAGATAGATAATACTGAAATGCATCTTCCCTTCGCTGAGCCTGGTTATTATCTCTCGCAAAAGCACACCAGCTCCTACCTCAGGAGGCTATTGTGTTGCTTAAATAGACCAGTGTATGTAAAACTCTTAGGATAGGTGAGTGTCTGGCTGATACTATAGTCTGTCTTCCTTTCTGCTTCTTCCCATTGACAATTTGCTGCATGATGTCGAGAAACACATCCCCAAATTTGCTGCTCTCACGTGATCCGTGATAGTTTTCTGTTCACTTTTCAAATAAGCTGGGTTGAATTAATTTTATATCCCCTGATTATAAGCACCTCTCAGAGCATAATCATACATTATGCTTCTTTTAGGGACATGTATTCTCTAAATGGAAACATTCTGCAATTTTATTTGTCAATGGGTTTTTTTTTTTCATAGAAAATTACATGATAGAGATTACAGGAGGTTGACTTAGACTGTAAGGTATCTACATTTAGAGCAAAGTCTTGAAATCAAGCCTTGAGATATCTGAGCATTGAAATCTGTCCGTATTTTCTTGATTGCATTGACTTGAAAACAAATATTTGATATTTTGATAATTGTTCTGAGGATAACATGTCAGGCTGTACGAAAAGGTACCATACAGAGTTAAAAAGACGGTAAAAGCATGAGATTGTAATTATACCCTCATAATGTTGGACTTGGCCTTTCTTCCACCATGTGAAGGAAATATAGATGGTGGCCTCTAAAAGTCTTGGTAGGTCCAAGTAAAGAAAACATTATATTTCACTGGGGATGAATGAATCAAACCCAGTAATCCCTGTGGAAAAAATAATTCAGTTCAAAATAAATGCCCCACCCTTAAAGAGCTGGTGGAGAGTGGTGCACAGAGACACAGGTGCTTTTAACATTTTTATTAAAGTTTAATCCATTATGATGATCTGGCATAAAGTTAGTCATAAGAATATTTAGGTCACAATCCCTCCGTCTTGTTGAGAAACCACTTGGGAGCTATTTTACCTCTGAAAATGAAGAAAGAGTGGGAGGAGACAACCCAAAGAAAAAAGTCTTTAGGCATTAATTAATTTTTATTTATTAGAAAATTTCCAAGATATTTTTTGTAGAATATTAAACCCATGATAGACCTCTCCCCAGGGGGAACAAACATTCCCCCCGTCAATTCTATGTTGGTCAAACTGCATTGTTCTCCTATCTAGGAGTTTTACAAAACACTTCATGAAGCTAAAGAGTCCGAGATATCTTACAGTCAGAAAAGCAGTTACTTTGATATAGTTGAGTACATCCAAAATTCTTTGATGATATGAATCACCCTATGTAAGAAATTTAGAAATTGCACTAAATAATGTATACTGAACACATAGGGAAAGGGAAAGGAGATGACATCCCAAGTCCTCAAGTCTAGATGAGCTGTCATTCCAAATCCTTAAGCCTAGAGGAGATGATATCCCAAGACCTTGTCTATAGGTTATGACATCTGAAGTCCTTGAGTCTAGAGGAGACAGCATCCCAAGTCCTTATGCCTAGAGGAGATGATATCCCAAGATGTGTCTATAGGTTATGACATCCCAAGACCTTGAGTCCATAAGATTTGACAATCTAAGTCCTTGAGCCCATAGGATATGACATCCCAAGTCCTTGAGTCTAGAGGAGATGATATCCCAAGACCTTGTCTATAGGTTATGACATCTGAAGTCCTTGAGTCTAGAGGAGACAGCATCCCAAGTCCTTATGCCTAGAGGAAATAACATTCCAAGACCTTGAGTCCATAAGATTTGACAATCTAAGTCCTTGAACCCATTGGATATGACATCCCAAGTCCTTGAGTCTAGAGAAGATGATATTCCAAGTCCTTGAATCTAGAGTAGATGATATCCCAAGACCTTGAGATCTCCCATCATTGGGATGTTGAGTTCTCCATGAGGAAGAAGGAATGGCTTGCTTCTTCCCCCACTACAGCTTGGAAAACTTTCTTGTCTGTCAACCCCCACAGAGACAGTGTGTGGCTGAAAGAAGAGTTTGCACCATGAGTGTGTGGACCAGAGTGCAGGCTGGCCAGACAGGGATGAGGAGGATGTTTCTCAGGGACTAATGGACACAGGAAGGGACTCCCCTCTCTCTTACAGCACACACCAGTTGCATCTGCCTTTACCCAATCCAAGGGGACTCTGCACTCCATGTAGCAGAGTCTGAGAGGAGAAATTGTTGGTAGACAAGATACCTGTGACATTGGGGGCAAACACAATTATATAAAGCCCTGGTTTACAAGTTTCTCTCACCATTGCAGGGGGATCATCCTCTCCCTCAGCCAAAGGATGTGTTCTGGCAGTGAGCAGCAGAAAGGGGCTCTGTAGACTTCTAAACAGGCTGGAAGTGCACCCCAGGGTCTTCTAACGAGGATTTACCTACCCATGCAAAATGCAAAAGAGAAATGGAGCAATTAACCAGAAAATTAAGACCCCACCAAGTCACAGGAAGTTGATTTTAGCAAAATAGTATACACCGGCTTTTTCTAACAGTTGTTGACATATAAATCTTTAATGGCTAACCACACATGGTTGGTTTTCTCTGCTAAAGGACACCCACACATGCAGGATATATAATCTCCTTTATTTCTCAGAATAATCCTCCAAGGAAGTTATTTCTCATACTGGTTTTACAAGAAAAAAAATGAACAGTTGAGGGACAATAAATGGTTTGCCCCAGTCATTTTTATGCAGGAAAATGGAAGAAGGAAAATGGCAGACCAGGAATAAAAATGGCAGACCAGGAATTCAAATCAGGTGAAGCCAACTGTAAGCCTGTGCTCTGTAGCCACTAGACTTGCCCTTCCTGGACTAGGTATGTTCTACTTGTGCCTCCAGATCTATTCAACCCTGCCTGCTCCTTCCTTTGTCCTATGAGGATAATCTGTAAGGGTTTTGTTAATGAGTTTTTCTTTCTCTGACTTCCATGTAAACTTGTCCAGTAGGTTACAGTGGCCAGTGGACATTCTTTTAACTGGTTCTCTTCTACCATCATTGGTTTTCTCAAGCAGCTGTGATCTCTCTCATGGTTCTGGTAACCCCTTTCTTCCCTCTTGACTTTGAGTCTGGTATTGTGTGGTGACTTCCTTGCCAAGATAGTGACAGTTATTCTTCCCATTCTTGCGGGAGCCTGGCTTTGCAGAGTGACTTTGTCTCTAACATAGGAACAGAATCTATTTTCTTACCCCATTAACCAGGGCAGGATTGATCTCTTGCTTTGTGCACGGGGCTGTGGTTAATAGGACTGTGGTTTATGGACCTCAAGAGGTCTTTCATCCTCTGTCCCCTTCTTGAAACTGTGAGACTCCCATGTGATGTAACCTGGCTAAAATCCTTGAGGACGCCTGGTCCAAGAAGAGATTGGCCCAGGGGACAAGAACCATCATCTAGAAATGTAAATGAGTCCATCTGGACCACACAACCTCCCTTAATCTGCAAGATCACTGCACCAAAGGTAAAGCCAGGAGAGGGACTGTCCAGGTGAACTCAGGTCACTCAGTCACAATAGCTCACCAGAGTGATCAAACAAATCATTGCTTTTCAACACTAAGTTTGAGGCTATTTTTGTTAGATAACAAGAATAGGGAACTGATGTCATAGCTAAGTGACCCGTGCTTCAATAGATGGTCTTTTTAATATAAACTCTTCTCAGATTATCATTTTGAGTATGCTCTCTGGACCCTTGTTGCAACCTGCACCATTATAGTGTGATAAATTATCAATGAGTTCTTTGTAAGAAGACCACTTTAGGCTCTATCTTTCCACGTTCCTGTAGGAATGCAAGTAATTCTGTAGAAAACCCTGTTTATAATAATTATACATAATAGTGGCTTGGTGTCAAGTTTATATTATTTTTGCATTATTTTCCAATATTAATTGCTGCAAACCTGAATTTAGGTACTATGATTAGTCCCATTTAACCAATAAGAAAGAAGTTGGAAGAAGTAAAATATGGATTCCCAGGAGTACCAGCAGCTGATAGTGGGTCAGAATGCAAACCTAGATTTCCTGTTGACTCTAAGGCTCTGAATCTCCCCATGTCATCAAACTGACTCAGAAAATGAAACTTTAGTTTTAACAACCAGTCCAACATAGGCCATCAGCAAAACGCCATCAAGTTGGAAATTTCAGAATTCCCATGCCACCAAAGGCTTCCTGAAGCTGTAACTTCCTGTCTCAGAGGATAAGGGATGAGGGTCACAATAGGAAAAGCATGTTCCAACACTATGGAGTAGATGTAACTTAGATGGCCTTCAAGAATAGTGTGTTCAAGTCACCAGTATAACTGGATAATGGGCCAATACCTAGTGTTTATGTTTCCCAGGAAATCAGTCTTGGAAATCCTTGTAGACCCCCAGGAGTAAAAGTGGGTGTACACAACAGAAAGGGGGGAAGCTGTGCTCCTTGTCTGCTTTATATATTTCATATTTAACTTCCTTGCAAGAGTCACCAGGGATAGAGATCTAACGTTCACACATGTCCTCAAGGGACTACACCATCCAAAGGGACCCAGCAGATTCCTGAGATCTGACGGGAGCAGGATTTGTGCCGAAGAAGCAGGCTCATGGGGGAAATGGAAATGCATTTTTGTGTCAGTGCAGACCACAGTGAGAGTCCATAGAGGCTGGGATGTACTGGTGGCATATTCGAGCAGAGGCGACAGAGATGTAGCATCGTTTATGAACATGTGGGCTAAAAATTGAGACAGAGTTGGTATTTTAGTCGGCTGCTCCACTCCTGTGACTAAAGGGACCCATCAGCACAACTGTAGAGCAGGAACAGTTTATTTGAGGGCTCACGGTTTCAGAGGTCTGAGTCCATAGAAGGCCGGCTCCATTCCTCAGGGTCCAGGTGAGGCAGGACATCATGGCGGAAGAGTGTGGCAGAGGGAAGCAGCTCACATCATCAGGAAGCAGAGAGAGAGAGAGACTCCACTCTCCAGATACAAATATATACCCAAAGCCACGCCCCATTCCCACCTCCTCCAGCCACACCCACCACTTCAGCTACCACTCAGTTAATCCCATCAGGGATTAATTCACTGATGGACTTGAGACTCTTACCACCCAATCACTTCTCCTCTGAACCTTCCTGCATGGTCTCACGTGGGCTTTTGGGGGACACCTCACCTCCAGACCATAACACTTGGGTTTGGACAGTAGTTATGAGGTCTTCTCACTGTGCAGCATGCAGCCAGCTCCTGAAACTCTAGATCCTGCTGTCATTTGCTACAAATAAATACGAGGGCCTGCCTCTCATGGTGGTACAGGATTGAGTAGGCCGATAGGTGTGTAGAACTTACCAGGATACCCAGTGCATCCTAACAGTAAAATGAGGTTTCTATCTATCTATCATCTGTCTACCTATTTTGGGCAGCAGGGATTGAACCCAGGGTCACTTAGTCCACTGAGCCACATCCCCAGTCCTTCTGGTGTTTTTTATTTTGAGGTCAAGTTTCACTAAGTTGATTTAGGGCCTCTCTCAGGTGCTGAGACTGGCCCAGAAATTCCATTCTCCTGCCTCAGCCTCTGCAGCCCCTGGGATTACAGGCGTGCCCCATGATCCCCCACTACGATAAGTTATTTTTTAAGTCATACAATGGACTTTGGGGATCTTATCCCATTTTAGGGTTGCTCCATCCCTCCATCCATTTTGCAATTTTGAAAATTGAGACAAGATGCCTACCTAGATCTTGCTGCCAGCATATGTTCAAACTAGGACTTGATTTGCACTGTCTGGGATGCATTAATATCTAAGGATTTTTTTTCTTTTTTTCTCTCTTCAAGTATTCTTTCCCTGCATTATCCTGCCCCTCCAAAAACAGAGTGTGTATGTGCATACATGAGTGTGTATGTGCATTTATGAATGTGTGTGTATGTGTATGCATGCACAAATGTGTATGTGTGTGCATGCATGAATGTGTATGCATTAATGTGTGGGTATGTGTGCATGCATGAATGTATGTGTATGCATGCATGCATGTGTGTGTGCACGCATGAATGTGCATGTGTGTGTGCACGCATGAATGTGCATGTGTGTGTGCATGCATGATGGTGTGTATGTGTGCGTGTGAACGTGTGTTTGTGTGTGTATGTGTATGTGCACGCATGATGGTGTGTATGTGTGCATGTGAACGTGTGTTTGTGTGTGTGTATGTGTATGTGCATGCATGATGGTGTGTATGTGTGCATGTGAACGTTTGTGTGTGTGTGTGCACGCATGATGGTGTGTATGTGTGCGTGTGAACGTGTGTTTGTGTGTGAACGTATGTTTGTGTGTGTGTGTGTGCACGCATGATGGTGTGTATGTGTGCGTGTGAACGTGTGTTTGTGTGTGTGAACGTGTGTTTGTGTGTGTGTACACGCATGATGGTGTGTATGTGTGTGTGTGAACGTGTGTTTGTGTGTGTGTGCACGCATGATGGTGTGTATGTGTGCGTGTGAACGTGTGTTTGTGTGTTTGTGTGTGTGCACACATGAATGTGTGTGTGTATGTGCACACATGATGGTGTGTATGTGTGCGCACAAACGTGTGTTTGTGTTTGTGTGTGTGTGCGCACACATGATGGTGTGTATGTGTGCGTGTGAACGTGTGTTTGTGTGTGTGAGTGTGTGTGCACACATGTGCGCATGTGTCCAAGTCCTTCCACAGGAAAAGCATGGCCACTCCGCCAAGTCCTTGGTGGTGCCCGTTCCCCAGTGGGGATGCGTTTCTCAGAATCCAGGCCTGCCCTCTTCCCTTCAGCGATCCCCTGCACATCCCGGGAAGGCAGCTGTTGCAGGAACCTGGCTCCATTCACAGTCGCAGAACAGAGGAGCCGTCACTGGTGGCTGCAGGGCTGCACCATGACCTTGGCCTCTTTAGCAATATGCTTTAATCACCAGGGCCAGGCAACCAGAGATGGCTCTGCCCTATGCCAGTGTGCTGCATCTCCTTTCCTGAAAACGTCCGCGTTTGAGAATACAAATATTACTTACAATCCTGGAATGATCGTCCAGGTTCTAATGGGATGGATTCATGCTATTGATTTTCAATAGTTCATTTGCCCTCATCAGCTTAACTTCATCTGCGGGAATGCAAACTTCTAATTCCAGGCCGAAACCTAGTACAAGAAAGTGATTTCAGCCCGTCCGAATCCTTTATGGAGGTAGACCGGGTATAAATCTTAAATAAATAAATCAACTTGAGCTTCTCCCAGATTTTCATGATCTTGCAAGATTGATTTTCTTTCCTTTAATCTGTTTCTAATAAAAGGGACATTTTCTTTGAGACACGGCCCATAATTTTGTTCCACTTGTATTATTCTCATCGACACCTTCTCTTCCATTCGAAGAGACCTTTGGGCGGATTGAGAAAAACCCCAAGGCACCGAAAAGCCATTTGTCTATAAGATGAAAGTGTGGAAGGTGAAATGGTAAAGCAATATATTGAAATAATACTGAGAGGTGTTATTCAGATTGCAGTAGGTGCTTGACTAAACGTTTCATGCTTATTAGGTACCACTGTGTACTTGGGCTGCCATACTATCATGGTCTTACAGATGCTTACGGAGTTAGGGAAGCTGTACCCATGTCCTACAGCTGGTGTGGAGGATTCAGGGTTTCAGGACTCCATCCACCCAGGCAGCCGGGCTCAGAGCCCTCGCCCGACCCCTCGCCTCACTGCCTGAGGATGCTTCAGGGAGCAGACGCCTTGGGGTCAACTCTGGCTTCAAATCTCAGCTCTGGGTTTTGGGGCAAGACCTTTACTATCCGTGTGCCTGAGTTCCTCTAGTATAAAAAGAAGACAGAATATGTCTCTCCTTCCGGAGGCAAGGAGTGCAACCAGGAATCCTGCGGCTCCTGCTGGTCCTTGGTAAAACCTCCAGGCACGGTAGCTTTTTATTCCCAACTCGGTCATCAGATTAGTCACTGCTTCACAAAGTGAAGGGTAGAGAGCAATGGAAATGGTTTTTTCCAATACTTCAGAGGGTATAGCTTCTACTTTATGAGTCAACATGGTGGAACTGAGGCAAGGAGTTAGTGTTAGGCTCCCATGAGCATAGGAAGTATTTCTCGCTGATCTGAGCGAAACCAGATGTGAGCATTACTCTTAACCCCATTGGGTGGAAAAAGGAATGACGGTCATGTTAAGAAATAGTGCTTATCAGTTAGAAATGCATACTGAGAGATTTATGGGTGAAATAGTCTATCTTGGACTTACTTTTTTTTTGATAATTTTAACAAATGTGATATTCATTTTTATTTTTATTTTTTTATTTATCTTTTAATTTTTTACAGACTGCATTTGGATTCATTGTACACGAATGGGGTACGTCATTTCGTTCCTATGGTTGTGCACGATGTAGATTCACACCATTGGTGTAATCGTACACGTACACAGGGTCATGATGTCTGTCTCGGTCCACCATCTTTCATACCCCGCTCCCTCTCATTCCTACTATTGTTTTGTTACTAATTTACAACCATATAATCGCCCTAGGCCAGTCATCAGTCTGCTTGAGCTCTGGGTCAGGACCTGATTACTTAAATGAACATCAGTATCTTGTCTTTTCTACTTCTCCTTGAGAGTAGTCATCAGGCTCAAAAAAAAAAAAAAAAGAAAGAAAGCAGTAAACTTCTTATAAAATACACAGAATTGTGAGCTTATTAAAAGCTGAAATGAAGGTGCAGCTCTAACTTCCAGTAAGTGGAACAATTAATTTCTACTCATCAAACATCTGTATTTAGCAGGGCCTCGATTCAGAAGGCTGATAGACAGGTGGCATTTAGCAAGGGACAGAATCTAGAGTGGGGTCCATGCTGGTTCTTGAGGTATATGCAACACCCACAATCTAAACCTTTAATTTCTTAAGTATGGTGCTGTTATTTCTTTCACTATCCTACGATGGAAGGTGTATGTGCATGTGTGTGCATGTGTGTGTGTGTGTGTGTGTGTCTGTGTGTGTTTGAGACACAGATACAAACTGAGAACTTGAAATTGTTGGAGGTGCATCATAATGAGGACTCAAACATGCATTGGTCAAACCCCGAATCCCATAATAGTAATCCTATAATAATGAAAATTCATATTGATAAAATGGTTATGCGACGAGTCCTCTGCCAAAATCAATGCATTTTCTTTAAGATACATATGTAAGGTCTGTATCCTTAAGAATATTTATGTTAGTATGTAGAAATATACTAATCAGTTGGTATATTCCCCTCTACATTTTAATATTCAGATCCTTATTTTACAGATGTGAAAATGGCATCAGACCTGGTTAATGATTTCAAGTTTTTACAAAAGTAAGTGGCCAAGTTAAGTTTCAAGGGCTGGGGAGATAGCTCACTTGGTAGAGAGCTCGCCTCGCATGCCCAAGGCCCTGGATTCAATCCCTAGCACCACCACCAAAAAAAATATATATATATTACGTTTCAAATCTAAATCTGCCTGACAAATCTAAATCTGCCTGACCTCAGAGGGTGGGCGGATTTTGTCTGTTTCATGACTATAACAAAATGCCTGAGCTAGGCGAGCTTTGTGTTGCTCACAGTTCTAGAGGTTCAAGGGCATGGCCCCAGCACCAGCTCAGGATCTCAGGCTGGATGATGTACACAGCAGCGGTGCTGTGGACCAAGTCCACCTCTCAGAGGAGGAGTCCAGAGAGCAAGGCAGGGGTCAGGCTTGCTCTTATGAAACTCTCATTCTTCAGACCCATGAGAGGTACCTTAACCCCTTCCAGGGACATAAGGACCTCCCACCAGCCCCACCTCTTAAAGGTCCCCGCTGCCTCCCAGGTCTTAAAGGTCCATGCTGCCTCTCAGTACTGCCCTTCCAGCACACGATCCCTTGGGAGGACAAGACACATCCAACCCACAGCAATGGGCTCACTATGCAGCCCAGGAGAGACCTGTGGGTGGCCTGTCCCTGAGAGGCAGAGGTGGCCATGCTGGGAGCTCACTGGGCAGATGCAGGGCTTGGCAGCGAGTCAGCTGAGGCAGGGTGGGGATGATTGACTCCCTCCACGGGATCCTGATAACAGCCACGTGGGATCATTTAGGAAGGTATCCATGTCCCCTCCTAAAAGTTCTGGAGGAGGGAGAGTGAGGTACAAAATCCAAATGTCTCCTCCTGAAGAGGGACATTGTAGTTAGAGTTTATCACGGTCCCTGATGAGCTGCCAGGGTCTTCGGACTCTGTGTCTGATGGTGTGTTTGGTGGCGGTCGGTGGGATGCATTCTATCCAATAAAGGAAATGCAGGCTTAAAACACCTCTTGAATTCATCAGGAGGGTGACCGTTAGCTCTTGCATCCTGTGACCAAAGACCTGACAAGAACAATTTAGAGGAGGAAAAGTTTATCTTGGTTCATGGATTCAGAGTCTTAGTCCATGGTCAGCAGACTCCATAGCTCTGGGTCTGAGGTGAGGCAGAACATCATGGCGGAAGGGCCTGGAGGAGGAAAGCAGCTCAGCTCCAGGCAACAGGAAGCAGAGAGAGCTCCACATACCAGGGACAAAATGTAAACCCCAAAGGTACACCCCCGTGACCTCCTTCCTCCAGCCCCATCCGACCTGCCTACCTGCTTACAGTCACCACCCAGCTAATCCCTCAGTGGCTTAATCCACCCATCAGGGAACAGCTCTCTAATCTGGTTGTTTCTCCTCTGAACCTTCTTGCATTGTCTCATGCATGAGCTTTTGGGGGACACCTCGTATCTAAACCGTAATAATTTCTAAATCACAGGTGAGAACACAGAACGAGAAGATGAGTCTTTGGCATTTGAACAAGGATTCTCAGGGGAAGAAGCGTCTGACACTGGACTTGAAAAATGTGTAAGAGCTTTGCAGACAGAGAAGGTGTTAAATAAAGGAAAGGGAAGGAGGAGAGGGGTCTGGTACTGATCAGTTAACTTAAGTGCCCTTGTTTGAAAACTATAAAGAACCTTTTAAATTAAAGGGATAGTGAGGAAGTGCCTTTTATCTATAAGACTATATTTAGGGGTTTGGGATAACCTTAATTTTCAAAGCATTTTAACTTACATAAGCTCATCTGATTCATACAACCCTGTGAAGAGGAGAAAGTGGTGTTTCACAAGGTAACTGAGAAACTATTTGAAAGACTGGTTCATCAAGTAGGTAGTAAGGCTGGGAATCCACAGCCCTTCGATCCTGATTCACTGCTTCAGGTAGATGCAATTAAAATTGCCTATTTTGACTTTTAATACCAGGCAGGATGGTAGGGTCATATTTTTGGAAATAATAAGAGAGTAATAATGCATTTGAAGTTCTTTAATGCTAAGAAAAATAAGTTCCCATGGCTTTGGGTTGAGTACATTTAAAAGCAAAGGGATTAAAAGTGAGGCGTCTGTTTCAGAAACCTTGTATAATGATGTTCTTCGTCAAGAATCGAATTATTCAGTGTTCTTCCCTCTCAGAGAGAATCAAAAGGCTGATTTTGAAATAACTAGACACTTCACAGTAGTAGACATTTGTATCTACTGTCAGCTAAAATAATTTATCTAATTTATCAGCAGCACTGCACTCAGAAATAGACTCCTGATTACTACCAAATATCGAGCCACTTTCATGTCTGAAAAGTTTCCTAATTTTTACTGTTGGCTTCTCAATTTCTTAAATAAATCGTGAGTTTTTCCTAAGAAAGAGGAATGTCACTGTATTTGTTTTTACAAGCAATTTTAGCAGCAGCTGGGGCTGTGGCTCTGTGATAGAGTACTTTCCTAGCATGTGTGAGTCCCTGGGTTCAATTCTCAGCACTGCTTATAAATAAATAAAATAATAAAAGTCCTTCTACAACTAAAAAAATTTTTAAAAATTTTAGCAAAGCGTTTTTGCCAGGAGTTACATTAGCTGAAGTTTGTCTTTTTATTTTTTTTTCTGTTTTGCTTTTAATTATATGAACCTAGCTGCTTGATTCCTGTTTTGTCCATTTAATTATAATAATAATAATAGCTAATATTTATTGAGCTCTTCTGTAATGTGCTTTGTGTTAAGCATTAATTCAAACATCACTTAATAATTGTTAATATAATCATCATAGTATTATGCTACTTTGTAATAATCTGTTTATCTCTTCCAAGAAAGAAAAACAAGAAAAAGGCAAATATTTTAAAGCAGGAAAATCTATGCACTTAATTGTGGAGATGTGTTTAAATTCCAGCTCTGCTACTTAGCAGTACATTGAAAATCTCATAATATAAATGCAATAAAATTCATTTTCCTAATGATAAAATTAGGTAACTGTCTCTGGTAAGTATATTAGGAAAGTGAAAACAATATGGCAAAATTAAAAAATATGAGTAATTTCGCAAAACACAGAGTTTAAGGGGCCCAGTATTTTTAGTCGGGTTTATTTACAAGTACTTTTCAATCTACATGAATACAGGGAGTTTAAATAATCCTAAAGGCGCAGGATAGATTTTCATTCTCTGCATAAGAAATATGGCCAATGTCACAGAGGTAATGACATAGTGCAATGCATGTGAAATAGCATACCTACTGCAAAGTACTGTCTAAACGTAACTGTTATTATTTTCTTTGGAACTTGACATAAGATGGTGCGAATTATTTCCTATTTCAGATTTCCTGTTCAAGGGGGAAATAATCCAAAGGACACAGTTTTTAAAAAGGGACTCACTCTTTTTTTCTCAAAGTACAGTTGACATGTGAATCTTCCAATCTTTGCTATTGATGCATTTCATGTTATTGGGATAAAAAAATTTGATACAGGGCTCTGTAGCTGGATTAACCTAGAGCTTACACCTAACATGACCAGCTATTTAATCTGACCAGCGCTCAATCTGATGAATCCTCACACCTAGGAATTCTACGATCCAACATCTGAAATGATGGTTCCCGTTGCCGTCTTCCCATCAGGATTTTCTTGGGATATATCTTGTGGTTCCATTTCCAAGTCGATCGTGAGTAATTTTTAACAGGAATTTTTGTGTGAGCGTTCAGAAGATATTTTGTTCCTTGCTTTCCCTTCCTTGGGTAATTAATTCCTTATGAGAGAGGATGGGACTTGGGTCTGACTTGTTCTGAATCTAACTTCATAAGGAGTCCTACTGTGGGGGACCTTGTGAATCTGACATTATTTCCGCTAAAAGACACCTCGACTTAAGAATCAGTGAACCCAAACACTACAACTCGCAGAAGAAATGAGCTCACAGTTGTTCAGCTTCACAATCCTTGTTTTTAATGGTTTCCATGGTGACTCCCTGGCTAACAACATCTTTCTTACCAGATTTCTTGTTGTTCAACGGTTGATCTGCCTTTAGGAGTTTCAAGTTCACAATTAAAGTCCAAGCAGAATGCTTCCTCTAAATATCACAGAGAAAGAATTTTAAAGAGGTAGAAACTTTCTTTGGAATGCAATGGATTTAAGATGGTAATGGGGGACTTGATAGAGATGGGAATGGGGATGGAACAGAGATTGCCCCGTGATCACACAAATCCCCCAGCAGGAAGAATGATTCACACACATATTGGTTCTGAAAGCATAAATATGCTACAATAATGAAAGAAGGTCTAACGTACTTGAGACAAACTCCTACTGACTTGGCAAATCTCACCTTCCCATTGGCTGCATGATGGATTGGTCCACAAGGTCTGTCAGTTACCTCTATCCAGGGCTAGTCACTGCCAAAAGATGATCTCAAAGTCAATATAAGAAAGAAACTTCATTTTAGAGGTTTGAGTTATTAACAATCAGAACATCAGAGTAGCGTCAGAGTCACTGCTAAAGACATTCCAGATAAATACCGGGTTAGAAATCAGAGTTAAGTGGCTGCTGAAGAGATTCTAGATAAATACCGGGTTCCATGCCTGAAGTTCAGAATATAAATCACTTACCCTGTTAAATTTCAACACTGTGCCGATGGCCATAGACCTGGCTGCAATTTCATGTTCTAAAGTGAGAAAATAAATAGTAACAATGACAGCCAGATAGGAGGACCAAGGGCGATGTTTAGGACCAAGGTTCCAAACCAAAGCTGTGATCCTGGGCCTCCTGTTCAATGAGGTGCCCAGGTCAGTGTGCGGACACAGCTGGAGGGGCTGCACCAGACTGGACTCTCTTATCCACGTTCCTCCCCTACGAGCTGAAGAGCAGGTGAATAAATTCTTCATGATGACAAAAAAAAAAAAAAAAAAAAAATGGGGGTAAGATTGTAGCTAGAGTTACTTGAGTATTTCATGTCCATGCAGAAGAAAATAGGGGATAGCGATTAAGTGGTTTATACAGTATTACACAACTTTATGGAGTGTGTTTTTTAAATTATACATTGGAACTGTACCTTTTTGATATAGATAGATTTATTAGAATTTACTGGGATGATGATTCTGGTGGCTGGAAAACCCAAAGAGCATCGTGCTGGCACCTGGTGAGGGTCCGCATGACAACATGGTGGCAAAGTGGAGGGAATGTGGGCATGTGCAGAAGAGGCCGAGCCCTTGATTAAACTGTGCTTCATACAGTGATCGCTGATCATTCAGTATTGATTAATAAGCTTCTCCCCAACCCCACTCCACCCCAGGTTGTCTGTTTCTTGACTTTGGAATGGATGCTGGGGAATAAGAGAAGGATAACCTTGAAACTCCACCCCTGTCCTGCTGAGCTACCTATCAAGCCTGTGGGAGGCACTGATCCGCCATGTTTGAGAGAACCCTGTTTTAGTGGCATTGGTTTTCTGATCCATGCCACTTCTGAAGTCAGTCGCAAAGAGGCCTTTGCCAATCACCTCCCACACGCAGGGAGGACACTGCTGGGTAGAGAAGGGGGTGAGGGGCTGAAAGAATCACTGCCCCCTCAGGAAGTTAACACTGGAACTGGCAGTAAAAGGAATCTTCCCATAAAACGATACAACAGGACGTCATTCTCCAATGATAACCTGACATGGAAAAGGCACATTTGTTAAGAATCATTCATTGGAGATAAAACTAAAAAGAGCCAAATTTCAACTAAGAGAGAAAGGACAGACTCGGTGGAGGAGAATGGATGACAGTCACTAAGTTTAGGAAGAGAAAATGCATTTGGGAGGACAAAAGAAGAGTGAGGAATACTCTCATTTCTAAACCTAGAATTCCACCCCCTGTAGTGTTACTATAAGAATTAGAAACCATTGAGCACCTTACCTATAATAATATTTGATAAATGATATTTTTAATATTTATGATCCATACAGAGAAGGGAAGGAAGAATATCATAGAAAAAAATCTAAAGTCTTTGGTTCTTGATCCAGTAAGTAAGTAAAATGGGAGAATCATTTAAAATGTTAGAACTTATTTTATCATTGATAAAATGAGAATTTTAGCCTAGAACCATCTCTGGGATCTATCTTCCTTCATAAGTTTTATGATTCTTGGACTCCAAACTGTGTTTGCCCAAAGTATGCATTTCATCTCATCTACAGGTAATTTTCTCTGAATTATGGACTGAAGATCAGGTAAGTCCATGATGTAGTGTGAACCTCAAGCAATTACATTCAAATATTAGAACACTCTTGGTTAACATCACCAACTTCCTATCTTACTACCACTAACATTTTAATTTACTGTCTAAGGACCAATAATTTGCATTCCTTATAAAGCTATACAGTGCCAATTGCTTCAGAAAATAAATGGCTCTATTCCATTTCTTGATGGAAATTTAATTTACAGTACTAGAAAAGAAAGATCTAAGAAAGAGAGTTAAAGTTTCATTTAATATATGAGTTTTAAAAATTTTAACATCCATGCATGTTGTGAAAATATTAAGAATCTTAAATAATGTGTGAGATTCTCCTTAGATGTAAGGTTTTGAATTCTCAAGACTTTTTATTTTCTTTTTCCTTTTTCTGTTAACTGTCTTTATGCTTTCCTTGTGCCTTATACTGGGAATTAAGAGATTAGCATTTGAGGTTATTGCATTAATGATGAATGTTATTTACCACAATGTCTAGAAAGGGATTGGAGGATTAACTAAAGTAACTTGAGCCATTGAAATGGAAGTAGGTTCCTTTGAGGCTTAAAAAATACAGGTTAAGAGGAACATCTGCTCAGGATATACATCTATTGGCAATGCACTCTCTTTGAGGCACCCAAACTATCTTGTTCAAAACTGTCAGAGAAAGGCTGTGATTTCATTAGCATGGTAGAATATGTTAAAGGAAATGAGTCCCCCTCCTAGCGACTGGATTATAACCCTCTTTTCAGGTCCCCTAATCATAAAAGCTAAACTTCGTAGAATCATTCTGGACTAATTAGCGATTATAATGAAGGTTTCTCTAGCCATCTAATTACTCTTTCTCTTTTTCATTCACTTCCCTTGTCCTTGTCATCCCTTTCCTCTCTTCGGGCACATACAGTTCCAGGATTCAAGGTATATTCCCTTTGGTAATGCCAGCTGTGGTTCCTGGCTTTGCCACCCTCACCCTGGGTCAGACAGCTGGCACTTGACGGAACAGGCAGGATTACGCTTACTTTTCCTGGAAGCTGGGATTTGACCAGAAGGACACAGATTTAACAACGTGAGAGGAGGATTTTCAGGCAGCCCATGACTTTTTCAACAAAGACCTTCTGAGTTACTTGGATTCCCAGCCATTCTGTGGCTCGGCATCTTCTCTTTGTATTATTTGTCTTCTTCGAGCCCAGTTGAGGACACTGGCAAATTCTATCATATATTTAAGGATGACATAATGCCAGGTGTGACTTTAGTAAGCAGTAGGGGAAGGGAACATTCCCCACTTCTTTCTGTAGCGTCAGCGTACCAGATGATGAAGGTTACGTATGTATCATTGCCGCAACCTGCACTGCTGAACCCCAGAAACTGGCCAGGGGCGGTGGGGGATTAAGGAAAACACACACCCATATAGAAAGAAATCTGGGATCAGGTGGAACCTTGCACTCTGATGGAGAAACAGTGACAGAGCTGGCCAAGCAAGTTTTTTATATAGGGTCTCATAATTAGGAAGTTAAAGACCATATAGGCGTTGTTCTTTGTGCACTAGAAAGTTACAGAGCTACAAACATTCTTGTAGCTATTTTACTGATGCAATGCTAAGAGCTTCCTGTGGCACCCAGGAAGCCCTATGTCCAGAGGTTCTATTAAGTGGGCTGGAAGGTTATTGCACTGGTGAAACATTGTACATATCTTGTTATGTTCAGAATCTTCTGTCTCTGGGAGCTGGTGTCTGAGGTCTAGGTCAAGAAGGGGTATACCCAAAGGACTTAAAATCAGCATACTACCATAATGCAGCCACATCAATGTTTATAGCTGCTCAATTCACAATAGCTAGATTGTGAAACAACCTAGATGCCCTTCAACAGATGAATGGATAAAGAAACTGTGGTATATATACACCATGGAATATTATTCAGCCATAAAGAAGAAGAACACTATGGCATTGGCAGATAAATGGATGGAATTGGAGAATATCATGTTAAGTGAAATAAGCCAATACCAAAAAACAAAGTCTGAATGTTTTCACTGATAAGTGGAAAATGATACATAATGGGGCTGGGGGTTAAGAGGAGAATGGAGGAACTTCAGATTAGGTAGAGGAAATGAGATGGGGGAGGGAGTGGGGGTATGAAAGATGGTGGACTGAGACAGACATCATTACCCTATATGTATGATTACATGAATGATGTGAATCTACATTGTGTACAACCACAGAAAAGAAAAGTTGTATCCCTTTTGTGTACAATGAGTCAAAATGAAGGCTATAAAAATTAAAAATAAATAAACAAATTTTTAATAGACTCTGGAAGTAAAATAAAAATGCTTTACATTAAACAAAAAAAAGGGGGTGTGGGGGTAGGAAGGAAAGTAGCGTGAAACAGACATGATGACCTCATGTACATGCATGACTGCATGACCCATGTGATCCTGCAACATGTACAATCAGAAAAATGAGATTGAAATCCATTTATGTTGATCTATCAAAATGTACAAGTGCATTCTACTGTCATGGACAACTGATTAGAACAGATACAATTTTTTAAAAAGACCTGAATGGCTCTGGGGCTAGCCCAGAACCTCCTTTGGAACACAGCATCGCCATACAATTGGGCCATCTCAATTGGGTTGGTGCCCTCACCCCAAGAATATTCCTAGAGGGACATCACCTCTGTCACAGGATAGTTTCAAAACTCGTAACTCAGTCACGGCTTCTGACATAGTATATGTATCACGTGTACATAACATACACACATATATGTATAATATACACTGAAGATGTAATAAATTTCTATGCGATATATTACATGCTTATATTTAATCTATGAGATATATAAGATTTATAAGCATATGCAAATATTATGTATCCTGTAATGAAATTAAAAGGGAAAAACTATAAACTAATATCATGCAAGAAAGTAGACAGAATAATTCTTTAAAAATACAAGCATACTGACTCTACAGATACATACATTGCATAATACATTATAACCAATTAAGGAATGCAAGGTTGGATTAATGGTCAAAAATCAGTTATGCTATCACTCTGTCAACAGAATAAGGAGAAAAATCCTATTATGTCAATAGATGTTGAGCAAACCCAATAAGAACATGCAGCAAACAAATAAGTAGAACGCCTCTAAGCTGAAGCACGTGCGTAAATGTTCTAAAGTTACCGTCATTCTTAATTAAGAAAAATCAAATGTTACCCTCGAGAACACCAAGAACAACACAAAGATCTTCTCTCATACACCCTCTTTTCAGCTGGGCATGGTGGCCCACACCTATAATCCCAGCAACTTGAGGATGAGGCAGGAGGATTGCAGGTTCAAGGCCAGCCTCAGTCACTTAGACCCTGTCTCAAAATAAAAAGTAAAAAGGGCTGGGGAGGTGGCTCAGTGGTTCAGCACCCCTGTGTTCAATGGCCAGTTTCAGAAAAAAAAAAAAACAATGAAAACTTCTGTTCAGTATTGTGCTGATGTCCTCGTTAATATAAAGGAAAGGAAAATGCGTAAAAGAGAAAAGATAATTATGTACACTTAGAAGTTTAAAAGACTTAAGAAAGAAATTCATAGAACTAAGTAAACTCGACAAGGGTATAGGATAGAATATGGTTCCTGTAATACACACACACATGCACACACACACACACACACACACACTCTCAACAAACAATTGGAAAATGAAAAATTTCAAAAACAATTTACAATACCATCAAAAGAGAAACATAAAACAGTAGGAATAAATGAATTGAAACAAGTTCAAGAAGATATTTATACTAAAAGCTACAAAATGTTATTGATAGAAGAGCAAAACAAATACAGAATTGACCTGGACATGAGTTAGAAGATTCAATATTAAGGTATCGATCCTTCTCGGGTTAATTTACAGAATCAATATGATCCAATAAGAATCCTCAAAAGCTTTCTTAAAAGAGGACCGAACAAGTTTATTGTAGCAATTATATGAAGAGCCACAGACCTAGAATATCTAAGGCAATCTGGGATTCCTGTAAATTTGAAGGACAGGCCATGGTGGAGTTTACAACTCATTTTGAATTTGCAAGAATTAGTCAGTATGAAATTCATGTAAGGATAGACAAATAATGGAAGGCACAAAAGCCAAAATACTGAAACAGACACATATATATGATAAATTTATTTTTATAGACGTATCAATGCAATTCTATGAATGAATAAAAAGTTGTTTCTGTGATCGATGCCACAGCAAGTTATTTTGGGTGGAAAAATGTGAATCTTCCTTCACACCATATAGAAAATTAATTTTAGATCAAGCATAAACTTACACATGAAAACTCAAACTGTAAACTTCTAAAAAAAAAAATCACTGAAGAATACGTTCATAACTTTAATGTAGGCAGAGATTATTTAAAGTTTTCCTTAAACTGTAACTATGCATTGAAATCCATACTTCACCAAAATGAATGCTTTACTCAAAAGTCACAGGAAACATAAAAATAAAACCCCAAAGTGGAATAAAACGTTTTTCAATAGGAATTTGATAGAGGACTGTTCTCCAAGATACAGTCTTGTAATTTTAAGAGAAAAACTCAGTTTCAACAGTGAGCAGGACCTTGTGAATGCACACCTCACAAAAAATAAGGTAGTGGCTCACGTCTGTCATCCCAGCAGCTCGGGAGGCTGAGGCAGGAGGATCACGAGTTCAAAGCCAGCCTCAGCAAAAGCGAGGTGCTGAGCAACTCAGTGAGACCCTGTCTCTAAATAAAACACAAAATAGGGCTGGGGATGTGGCTCAGTGGTCAAGTGCCCCTGAGTTCAATCCTGGGCACCCCCCAAAAAAGAAAAGAAAATCCAGTGGATACTTTATATGATGCTTCTCATAATTAGCTATAATGTTGTATATTAATTATAATACAAATTGAAAACAAAATGAGATATTAATTCACATCCACTTGAATGATTGATAGTAAAAGAGAGGTCCAACAATTCCATTTATCTGTTGAGGCAGAGGTTTTTTTTTTTTTTTTTTTTTTTTTTTTTTTTTTGCAGTGCTGGGGATTGAACCCAGGGTCTTATGCTTGCAAGGCAAGCACTTTACCAACTGAGCAATCTCCCCAGCCCCATTTATCTGTAAAGATGCAGAAAATAGCACCTCTTTGATAAGAAGTATTGAGTATAAAATGAATGATGTAATCCTGTTAGAAAGCTATTTGGGCAGTTTCTAATACGAATACACAATGCCTTGTGACCCCAAAATCCCAACTGTGGATAGCTACACAATAAAATTGAAAAATTACATCTACCCACAAAGGACTGGTGCAAGATTGTTGATAGGAAACTTACTCATAACTGCATAAACCTTGAAACATCCCAATTTCCTTCCGTGTACTAGGTAAATAAGTTGTTGTGTAAAATGGAATATTACTCAGCAATAAAAGGAATGCAGTTCTCAACCATGAAATGTGGATTTGTTAAAGAAATACCATGTTTAAAATAGCCAAACACAAACCACCACATAGGCTATGATCACAGGTATATGAATTCCAAAAATGGACAAAATTAATCTGCAGTGACAGAATTAAAGTTACACGTTGGCTTTGCAGGTGGCATGACCAATAAAAAGAGGAGAAAATCCTGACAGACCATGTCCAAGTTCTATGTCCAGGTCTCAGTGATACTGAGAGACACATTCAAAATTCTTGAAGTTTGCACCTAATACCTATGTTTTGCAATTTGTCCAATAATCACATAGGACAAAAAAAGAAAAAAAAATGTAAGTCTACAGTGACATGAAAATATTTTATTTCAGGATGATGACGATTTTAGTCAATAGAATAATCAACATGGGGACACTGACTTGAAAATGTCTTTATTAAACATTAAAATAAAATAAAAGCTTGAGTTCAGAGGACTTAATCAACATCCAGTACTTACATAGTATTTTAAAGGGCTGACTTTTTGGACTACGCATGTTTACAAGTGTTCTCAGAGTAGACATTCAAAAAGAGTGTTTTCTATTTTTGCAGAAACTAAGATTGAGTTGTGCAAATAACTAAGTGATATGTATGTTTAATTTATAGAAAGTAGTATCAGGTGCTATTAAAATAGTGCTTATTATGGAAAGTACTGTTCGTGGAAATTAATAATGCATATGCTACAGAAAGTACATTTTAGCAAGCCAGGGTTGTGGCTCAGTGGTGGAGTGCTTGCCTAGCTCACGTGAGGCACTGGGTTCCATCCTCAACAGCACATAGAAATAAAAAAATAAAATAAAGGTATTGTGTCCATCTCCGACTTAAAAAACAAAATACATTTTAGTAAGCAGAGGACTTAAATACTTTGGCAGACAACATTAATTCTATTCATTAAATAATCAAGATATAGCAGTAAGATTCTAAGAAAAATATTTTCTTTCAATATCTGAAATCTTAATAAATATCACTAAGATCCAGTTTAATTTTTTATTTTTTTCTCTCTCAATAGCCTAGTAACTCAAGCAAAGCATTCTCTGGATAATTTGTTCTGAGCATCCAAATTTTTGCATTCTGAAAAGTAAAGACAATGGTTTCTGTTTTGTGGTAACATGAAATACATTTCCTCTGCTTGTTATTTAATTTCCCACTGTCCACATGGTTTGGAGTAGAAGACCTAGTACTTCACAGTTTGTGAAGTAGCTGTATTAAATTTCACATACGTGCACACACACACACACACACACACACACATACATTCTTGCAAATATGTATCCTGGACGGCATTGCTAGCACCAAAATCATACCGAAAATACCAGTTTGAAACTCAAAATCTCCAAATCCCCTTCCGTTTGTTTCCATGACTCATTTATTTCCATATTCATGCAATGCATTTTTTTTTATGATTTTTAATTTCCACTACTAAACTACTAAACTTTTAAGAAAAATTCTGAAAAAGTTTCTTTAAAAATCTCAGTCTCCGATGCACCTTGGAAATCATCGTAGGATCTAGGACGGGATTTTTATTTTCTGATCATTAAAGTTGAGCTGTCCTCCAGTCGGTCTGTTTCTAGGAAGATCATCCGGCAGTGGAAATCCACCAGAGAAGGGCTGGTCGGCTGTCTCTCCGAAGGACATCTTCACCTGGGACCCTGAGGACATGCAGAGGGTGTGGGCTCCTTCTACCCCCGTCGAGTGACCACAGTCAGATGGAAAGAAGGGTGGGGGCAGATCAGCTCCCCGGTGGGCGAAGCGTAGAGACGGCAGGGCAGTAACTGGGGCTCCTGGTCTGAGGGTTCTGTTCCTTCCCGGGTGGGTCCACCCGCTTCCTGGCCCCTGTCGCTGCCTCCACAATCAGACACACACAAAGGAAGCCTTCAGCTGTTCTTCAGCCCTGGACACGTGTCTTCAGACTGACAGAGGCAGCAGGGAATAATACTGACCCCAGATGGTCACCCTGGCTCCAATCCACCCCAGCAACACAGAATAACAGAGTTGCCTTTGGAGCCAGCCGGGCGATCAAGGTGTGGAGAGGACTCTCTCTTCCGCCTCAGACCTCGGTCGGGAAGCACCTGCATTGCCTCAGGAGGGGCAGGAAGGGCTCTTTGTGACTATGCTTAGCACGGTCCCTGCCCCAGGGCAGGGATACAGTGCCATTTCGCCCACCATTGGGTTACACAGTCCACTTTAGTCTTTTATAGTTGTCGAAGCCCGGAGTTTGGAGGTGAGGATGTGAGTTGATTGTTCATCTCTATCTTCTTTTATTATTTTTATTTCTACACACTGCATTTTGATTCCTTGTACACAAATGGGGTGCATCATTTCATTTCTGTGGTTGTGCACAATGTAGATTCACACCATTCATGTAATCATACAGTACATAGGGTCATGACGTCTGTCTCAGTCCACCATCTTTCATACCCCTACCCCCTCCCTCTCATTTCCCTCTACGTAATCTAAAGTTCTTCCACTCTCTCTCATCCCTCCACCCCTCACCCCATTATATATCATCATCCATTTATCAGAGAATACACTCCGCCTTTGGTTTTTTGGGATTGGCTTACTTCACTTGGCATGATATTCTCCAGCGCCATCCATTTATCTGTAAATGCCATAGTGTTCTTCTTCTTTATGACTGAATAATATTCCACTGTGTATATATACCACAGTTTCTTTATCCATTCGTCTGTTGAAGGGCATGTAGGTTGGTTCCACAATCTAGCTATTATGAATTGAGCTGCTATAAACATTGATGTGGGTGCATCACTGTAGTATTCTGATTTTAAGTCCTTTGGGTATAAACTGAGGATTTGGATAACTGGGTCCCATGGTGGTTCCATTCCAAGTTTTTCAAGGAATCTCCACACTGCTTTCCAGAGTAGCTGCACCAATTTGCAACTCTACCAGCAATGTAAAAGTGTGCCTTTTTCCCCACATCCATGTCAACACCTATTATTGTTTGTGTTCTTGATAATAGCCATTCTAATTGGAGTTAGATAAAATCGTAGAGCCTAGTGATTAGAGAAATTTCTATCTTAAAATGAAATATACTTAGCATCCTTCCTCTTGTCCCAGATAAAGCCCAGCTTCCTGGATTGACACCTCTCTGATTTTGTTGCTAACCTCCCAGACCACGTGGGTCAGCTGCTCTCTGTCTGAGTCTCCTACAGCCTTTCCCTCCTCCTCCAACACTCCCGCCTCCTTCCACCACGGAGATCCTACTTAGTTTTCAGATCTCAGACCAACGCCTATTTCTCCAATGAGACACGCGGCTCCAGATGTGGGCTGGCTTTCTCTTCCACTGACCCCGATGGGCCCCCGCCACACAGAAGGCAGATTCTGATGCCTGCACGTCTCCAGCACCACGCTCTGTGTTTCAGGACGCGCAGCACCCTTGTCTTTGTGACGTCCCCAGACTGTGCACTGTCCCTACACAACCGTTGCAAGTAAGATTCAATGAGTGGGTGGACAGGACCTGGCTACTCTGAAGGAGACTTGGTGGCAATAACCCACTAGCAAAAGTAAAAGACTGGGGGACATTCAGTCAACCTTACAGTGAAAAGTCTCTCTCTCTTTTTTTTTTCTCACTAGACAAATGCAATTGTTTGGAGTTGTTTTTAAGGAGAGAGGGTTTTACTGTGCTGTTCAGGCCCATCTGACTCTCCTGGGCCCCAGCCGTCCTCCCGACTCCCAGCCAGCTGGGACTAGAGTACACAGCTGCTCCTGGTTTGGACCTTACACCTCCAGCAAAAGCCACATGTCAACGGATTGGTGCCCAGGCCGTAGCACTAGTGGGAGGGCGAGAGCTTTAAGAAGGGAGGAGGAAGCTAGGTGGTCAGGGGCCGGCCCTGAAGGGCACCTTGGGTGGCCAGCCCCTTCCGGCCTCTCTCTGGGCTCCCTGCTGCCTGCAGATGGGCAGATCTCCAGCACCATCTCTGCTTCTGCGTCACCCCAGGACCAAAAGCCACGGAGTCAATGACCTCAGACCACAGTCTCTAAACCGTGAGCCCAAATAAATATTTCTTCCCTAGAGGCTGGTTATCTCAGGTTGTCTTTACACGGTGACAGGAAGTAAGCAGCAGAAAACCCTTATGCTCAAAGTCTGTACGGTGGAACTGGTAGCACGTTGGGGTTTTTATGTCATTTTTTAATTTACGTATTTATTTATTTCTACCATACTGGGGGATTGAACCCAGAGCTGCTCTATCCCTAAGCTACATCCCCAACCCTTTTCATTTATTTTTTAATTTTGAGACAAGGATCTCGCGAAGTTGCGGAGGCCGGCCTCAAACTTGCCATCCCCCTGCCTCAGCCTCCCGAGCGGCTGGGATCATGGTGGGGCAGCGACGTGCCCTGACTTCAGTAGTTTCAGAACCACTGTGCATCAGGGAGGAGCCGTTATTTCCCACAGCTGAGAGCTCTGTCCCATGCTCAGCTGAGCCAAGTGCTGATGAGTACTTGACTTGGGCTCCAGGGTCACCTGAAAGTCACCATCCCGGGAAAGAAAAAGAGCAGAGCCAGACAAAAGGAGAGATTGACGGTGGCCCCCCCGTCGCTGGTCACCGTTCCGCCCTCCCCCACTCCGTGGACCTGGAGGTGGAAAACAAACAGGTGCATAAATTAAAGCAGGCCATTAGCTGCCTGCTGGCGTCTGCTGCTGCCCGAGAACCGGGGACACGGCAGCTAGTCAGCTCCACAACAGGACCCCATCCCTGGCTAAATCTGTTGGCTGTTGGAATTTCTTTTTTTTTTCTTAAGTGCTTAAATAGTTGGTTGGCAAAGATGTGCTGTGAGTTTTGTAAGAAAAGTCGCTTAAAAACCTGGATGATCAAATTGATGGGGAAGGTATGTCTGGTCATCCGCTCAGAGCCTGATGAACTGGGCTAGGGGACACAGCCCAAGGCCGAAGCTGTTCAGGATTTCAGAGGAGGCCCTTTAGATTCTAACCTTGTGGCAAAAGAGTATGGCTGTTCTTTAATCACAGAAACCGCACAGAAAGTAGAACTTGTAAGCTGTTTTAAATATGCCAACATTTCAGGATAAGGAATGGAATTCTTCTTGGCTACTTCTCCTTTTCCATGTGAGCAACTGGTGGATAATCAGATGTTGAGCGCCTCTCTGTAGAATCTCATTTCTTCATGCGGCTGAAGAAATTCCTTTCATACTGCACACAGACAAAAGAACAACCTTTTATATTTTAATCCCTAAGGAGAGTCTAAAGGAAGTAAATACTCATTAAATAATAACTAGGGTTGGGGAAGAAGGTAGACAAATCCTCAGGGATATCAACTAACTTTAAGATCATAGAAACTTGCAATTAGTAGCACATTGAAATAAGACTCGAGCAGATTTAACTTTTCATCCAGAATCTCTGGCTATTAATACATTTTCCAGGGACATTAGAAGGCTTGTTGTGAGACACATTGCTTTTCAAGAAAAATCGAGATTTCATGGAATGGTAATCTAAGTGCACAGTTGTAATATGAAGGCAGAGAAATCACGCTTAATTAGAGAAATACCAAGGGAGATAAAGATGATTAGTCTTTGTCATCCTCCAAACCATTGGAGATGAACGACCCTGAGAATTACTGAGACGGGAGACATGGATCCAGACAAGACCCAGATTTTTTTCAGTTCACTAAATACATAAATTTATAAGTTGTTTCCCGCCTCCCGCGACTTCTCTTTTGTTATCTCTGAAATGAAGATAGCAGTACTTATTTCGTAGGTGCACATTCATAAAATATTTTAATAGACCAGTTCATGTTAAGTGCTTATGCTTTTTTAAAAAAATTAATTTATTTTCATTGAGTTTTTTTGACAGTGATATTTTAAAAAATTATTTTTATACATGTATAAAGGGTAATAATGTTTATTTCACAATCTACCATCCTTCCCCTCCAAACCCACCCCACTCCTCTGCTCACTCCCCTCTGCACAATCCAAAGTTTCTTCATCCTTTCCTCCCACTCCCCACTGTGGATCAGCATCTACTTATCAGAGAAAACATTGGGCCTTTGGTTTTTTTGGGATTAGCTTATTTCACATAGCATGATACTCTCCAGTTCAATCCATTTACCTGCAAATGCCATAATGTCCCTCTTCTTTAAGGCTGAGTAATATTCCATTGTGTTTATGTAGCACATTTTCTTTATTCATCTGTCGAAGGGCATCTAGGTTAGTTCCACAGTTTAGTTATTGTGAATTGAGCTGCTGTAAACATGGATGTGACTGCATCACTGTAGTATGCTGATTTTAAGATCTTTAGTATAAACCGAGGATTTGGATAACTGGGTCAAATGGTGGTTCCATTTCAAGTTTTCTGAGGACTCTCCATACTGCTTTCCAAACTGGTTTCACTAATCAAGTGCTTATGCCTAAACGTGCCTCCCACCTCTGTATGTGAGCTCATGGTACCCTGTATCTCCCTCTACAAGTGCGTCTCCTTGATCACACACAAAAATGCTCTGGGGGGACCTTTCAAAAGCACTGTGGCCTGAGGTCCTCACTCAGATTCTGGTAATAGCTCTTATGTGTGGCCTGAGCCTCAAGAATTTTAAAGCTTTCCCCCACTTTGAGACGACAACTCAGAAGCCAAGGCAAAGTACCTCGCTTTAGATAGTCAAGTTTTCTTGAATCACCACAATTATCCGGATGACTTGGGGAACTCAGGAAGAAGTCCCTGGCATATTCTCAACTGGCCGGCTTGATTATTGCTCTTGGGCTCATGTCTCTCCTTCTTGTCCTTTGAGAATTAGAATAAAAGTCAAGGACACTTGATGATTTCAGGTTAGAAACTAAGAATTTCCATCCCTGTTCTACTTCATGGTAAAGAGGAAAAGAGTTATCTGAAACCTGTTCTACTTCAGGAAAAGAGTTATCTGAAAAACATTTTCAATTTAGTTGCTGAAACCCTGAAATTCAAAACAGTGCCTACCTATCCTTTAAGATGGCCAAATATCACACACACACCCCCTCTTTTCTGGATCCCACCTGATGCTTTCTGAGAGAATCTGGGCTATTCTCTGAACCTTTTGGCAATCATGGGCATTAGAGAAAATGTACTCAATTCTCTCCTTCATTCTCTCTCGCTCTCTCTCTTTTTTTTTAAGCTATTTTTCCTTTTGTTGTAAGAGCCACTTTCAGCTTGGGAGAAAAGAATTTCCAGGTGAGGCCAATTAGAGCGGCCCAGGTGGGGCGAAGTCCCCGGAATCACTCAGAGCACCTACATACATGAGGAAATCGGAGTGTGCCCTTACTTTCTCCTTGTTGGAGTTTAGCTTCCGACCTGAGGAACGCGAGTTATTTCTTTCCCCTCAGAGAAAAGAATGAGCCTGGCACCGAACTTAACGCTGCCCCAGCGGAGAGAGAACGGAACACCCACCTTCCCAGTCGAACCTCGGCTGTCTCTCATGGATGATGTAGGACCTGTCACTCATGCAGAGGCTGCTAACAGTAATTAAGACAGGTCACAAGAATGAGATCCAAACTTGCCAATGTTAGGAAATACCGCCAACGAGACTTCCTCCAGGCCTGATTGGAGATTAACAATCACTAGATGGATGACTATTTCCAAGATTTTGTACTAGGTAACACTGGGGCTCACCCTTATATATATTCAAGAGTTTTGTGGGCACATTTCTTTGGGAGAGGAAGATGGGTGACGATTTTCATCTTACCTCTCTGAGCCTGGCAGCCCTGAGTACAGCTCCCAGATTGGCGACCTCAGGGTTACCTAGCCACTCATCACAAATCTCAACCGGGTTCTGTCCTGTCCTAGAGAATCAAAGCCATCATTTGAACAAAATTCTCAGGTGAAGTTACATATAAGCTGGATTCCATAATATTTCCTGGGACACTCCCAGGACACCTTAGCCTGTTGCTAAAATAAAACATAAGTTGAATTCCTTATTTAAAAAATCATTTATGCCTTGGTATATTCCATCCTTTAAGAAAAATTAGGGGACCTTAAAAATGTAGTGCTATTGTTTCTGAAGCAGCTCCTTAAGATATCAGAGCTCAAACTTTTTATCAGACAAGAAAAAGCGAAGTCAAATTATTTACAAGGTTCTTGGTCAGTCTTATAGTTGGTTATCCTAAGAAGGAAGTTAAAAATATGCTTGTTTGTTTTGACAAGAAATAAGTTAAAACATGCAGCATCCTCTGTTTGTGATGTCAGTTAACCTGGGGACTTGACCTTAGAGTGGATGAAGGCGTTTGCTGTGGTTTTATCTGTTTTCTCCTGAAGAGGTTGATAGCCTCTGCACATAGCATGTGAGTTTTGTCCAGCAGTAATCACCTTCTCCTGGCTCCATCCAAGAAAGAGGATGTCACACGGAGCAGCTGATTTCCCCTCCACCCTCAAAAATGGGACCTGTCCTACTCTGCTGTGCATGGTGGGACTTGTCCCATGTTCCTACAGAATTAGTGCTTGGATCTTGTCCCTCATCTATCTTTTATGGGCACCCTGAAATTAAAAATCATCGTCGAATTAAAATTACTTTGATCGCTGACCCGTTCCTTCCATACCTTTGAAAGGCTACCCCAAGAAGGGATGCGGTGGGTGGCTTTTCTGAGCACACGGGTCTTCTCGTAGCTTGCTGGCCTCCGTTTACTCCAAGGCTGCCCTTGCATTTAGGAATCTCTAGATTAAAGCAGATAGCAATTCTGTTTCCATGTGTCTGCCCCCGAATTCAGGGACCCAGTTCAAACTGTTAACAGTTCTAAATCCTTTCTCCAGCAAAAGCAGGAAAGGGCCTGTGGCTTCTCGGCTCTTCCCGGGGGGAGCAAGATGTTATTGTGCCTTCTTGAAAGATGAGGAACAAGATCTTCCTTCTCAAAAGAATAATTTCTTAGACCCAGGTAGTAGCACCTGAATCTCGTGTACAGTATGCTTTCAGCCAACCTGGTTCTGAGACGTGCATAAATAATAACTGCGCTTGCATATGAATAAAGTAACATGCTTTGAGTTTTGTTTTATTCTTTTGTCTTATAAAAGAACAAAAAGTTACATATGACAAAAGGGGAAGGTAGAATTTAGGGTGTTTTCTTTCTTGAAAATAATCTATCTTGGATTTTTTATAAAGACAAGTAGCCATTTGGTATTTACGTTGCAGTCTCTCTAGCAGTGAAGCACACTGCGGTATTTCTGAATGAATGAAGGAACTCTTCCTGGGATTAAAAGTACTTACAAGAAATAGGTATTGATGTTATTCCTTAATTCACGGTTTAAGATTAAATTCTCTCAATCACGTTTTTGAATGAGGATTTCATTTTGAGGAACCAATCTCTAACAGTCCTGATTACAATCTGTGCTTACCAGTTTGGGAAGAGTTTAGATGAGGTCCATTGCAAGTGACAAAATAATGACTACCTTCTGGCTTCCCTTTCAAAAATGTGTCCGATGTTCAAAGCAAAAAAAAAAAAAGCAAAAAACTTTTTCTCAGAATTACTGATTTTGCTAAGAGAATGAGCCTGACGTGTTTGTTGATGGTGGATTCATCACAAAGAGTCCTCTTAAGAAAGCCCTTGTGGTAGGATGACCAGGTCTGAGAAATGAGGAAGAGTTTGAAATCTCACCAGAAAGCATTCTTTTTTTTTTTTTTTTTTCCAAGCCAGCAATGAAAGAGCTTTGTGTGTTTCAAGGTCACATGCAGCCAGGGAGGAAATTGATAGAGTCTAATTAGAGTGGAAATGCTCTGCAGTCTGCTTGGTAGAGATGCTCTTGGCGACACGGAGAGAGGCAAGGCGTCAGAGGAAGTTCGGACAGTTTTCTCCTATTGATCTGCCTTCCATCCGGCCCAGGGAATTAAACGTATGCTAATATCACCTGCCGTGTTTTATTCCTGTTAAGGGATTAAAATGGGCACTTGGGGAGTTTTCGCCTGCTCTGTTTTTTCTTAGGAGTATCCAAGCCAACACCGATTTGGAGATTTAAGTCCTTACAAACCACCTCCCTTTAGCCAGAGTCTGCAAGGATCACCCTCAAGGGTCATGCAAAGGCGCCACTGGTCCTAAGGGTGCCGAAAAGACATGGACCTTGGGATGCTTACAACTGAAATTACAAATAATTGGGTATTGGTATTCCTCTCTTCTTTACCTGGAAAGAGAAGTGCTCTTAAAAATTTTAATTATTGTGTTTGCACCTGCCTTTTAAATCAGATATTTTTTTTTGTAAATCACATATATATATACATATATGTGTGTGTGTATGATCTAAATGTATATGTGTGTATACATATGTACACATACACAAAATAATGAGAAGGTGCTCTTTGTTTTTTATATATGCACTCACATGTATGTATATATACACATACGTGTACCTATACACACATATACATATACACATGCACAAATGCTCACATGCATATGCATGCATACATACACACACACGTACACAGAAAAAAATGATCATGGTACCTCTGCAGAATTTTTCTGTGGTATTAAATAGTGAGAGTCTGAGAAGACCAGCCTGTTGCTTGAGCAGGTCGTATTAGTGAATATTTGGACTCTGGAAGTATAAAATATATGATGTGCTTTCCAAAGCTCTTCTTACTAAGCTACTCAGCTCCTAATCTTGGACATTTTGCTAAGAGAACATCTGGACTTGTATCCCTTGCTTCCGATTTGCTGAGACAAAGCACCTGTCTGTCTCTGTTCCCGACTGGCCCAGCTCTCTTGGACTGGGCAGAGGAGGGAATTTGTACAAGACGGTTAGCATACTGTCTCTGGTCCTAACAAAACCAGCGTAGCCATTTAAATCTGAGTAAAACCGAGACGATCGCTCTCGCCATAGATAATTTGGGGTCTGGTCCGAAGACGCAGCAAGTAATGCTTTCTATTCTTGTCTCCTACTGTTTGCTTTCTCTATTCTTGTCTCCTACTGTTTGCTTTCTCTTTGCCCTAATAAAAAAATAAGAAAAAAAAAGCAACAAAAAATTCTTTGTAAGGTGTTCTGGTCGTCCCTTTTATGAAGAACTGGGAATGGACTTCCTTCATGATCGGTATGATTTATCAGAGAGACCCTGGTTCTATGTAGGCAAATTCTAAATGACATTAAATCCAAATTCCCCTCATTCAAGTTCCATCCAATTTACTGCCCACCCATGAATCCCACTTGACTTCATAGTGCTGTTTTATCTTCTAATAATGTTTTTATGAGATGTCATTGCACAATGACTTTTCCTGTGATATGTGTGCATAGGAGACAGATTTATGGTCCTTTGCACGTTCTTGTTAATATGGGTACGGACTCGGATTCCATGACCCCTTAAAGTTACGGAAGTGAGACATACCGTTCCAGGAAGAGGAAACAGGTTACTTTGGAAAATGAGCAGAATTTTTGTCCTGTCCGGAGCCTTCATGAGGCATTTGTTGCTTACATTAGCCTTGAACTTTAAAATCATCTTGTATTCATGCCATTTCCTGGTTCAAATAATCTTGAGTTAATGCAGTGCATAAATGGCTGCAGACTCTTGAGAGGCGTTGGGGAGTAAACGGAAGGTTCTGAAGAATCATCAGAGTTCAAACCTTGTACTTCCTGGCTGTGTGATCTTTGGCAAGTTATTGACCACTCTGTTTCCTGTGTTTAAAATAGGGAAAATATCAACACCAGTCTCACAAGTCATTGTGAGAATTATGCAGTATTATACACGTATCACACTTTAAGTAGTGTCTTGTGCAAACTGAGCAGTCATTTACTGCTGCTGTACTCTCTGAAGGAGATCGTGTTGCAAAACATCATTTTGCAAATACTCAAAATGAAATTCAAACATAAAGTAACTGACCTAACTGTTCTGGCCGAGAGAGTTCACCTTGACTTTCTCCTCTGAGTGCAGAGGCATTATTGGATAGACCTGACTTCAAATCCAGTCATGACCTGTCTGTGTACCTCACCTTCAGCTAGTTTCTTCATATGACTGAGACTCAGAAAGGTTGAAGAGTTAACCCAGCGTCACAAAACCAGTATGCAGGGGCCTTGGATTCAACCAAGCAGGTCCCATCCAAAAATCAGTGTTTTGTCCCCACTCAGCATGTCAAGAAATTACTCGATGTAATGTGTCTGTACGTATTTCTCTGGGTGTGTGTTTTACCTCTTTATTTATTAAGGTTTGTCTCAGCTTTTTCACCACCGTGACCAAAAGACCTGACGAGAACAATTAGAGGAGGAAAAGTTTATTTTGGCTCACGGTTTCAAAGTCTTCAGTCCACAGTCAGCCAACTCCAAGGCTCTAGGCCTGAGCGGAGGCAGAACATCATGACGGAAGGGGCTGGGGGAGGAAAGCAGCTCAGGATGTGGCAGCCAGGAAGCAGAGAGAGCTCCACCCACCAGGGACAAAATACAAACCCCAAAGGCACCCCTGAGCTCCCTCCTGCAGCCACAGCCTGCAAGCTACAGTTACCACCCAGTTAATCCAGATCAGTGGATTAATCCACTAATGAGGTTGAGGTTCTCATCGCCCAGTCATTTCAACTCTGAACCTTCTTTCATTGTCCCACACGTGAGCTGTTGGGGGACACCTCGCATCTAAACCATAACAAGACATAATATTTGTACACCTTTTGGTGTCCCATATGGTAACCTGACCTGTGTACCCAATGGGTAATAACCAAATCCAGGTAGTGAGCATTTTCATCTCTTCAAACATTAATAGTTTTCACATGCTGGGCATTTCATACTCTGCCTAGTCATTTTGAAATATAGATGGTTTTAACCAATAGTTGACCTAGTGTGCTATAGAAAAAATCAGAATTAATCCCTTCTGTGTTTCCGTGTCCGTCATCTGACCCCCTGCCCTTCCTGTTCTTTGGTGATCATTCTCGCACTCCGTTCTTCTGACTTGTTCCCACTAGTCGTTGCCCTTAACGTGAGGACCTCCGATCCCGTGCCTTTTGAGGCGAATGACAGGATTTCATTCTTTTTTCGGGCTGTGTAACATTCCATGGTGCTCATCCAGCACATTTCTTCATCTGCGCATCCTCAGGCGAGCATCTGGATGGATTCCACGTGCTCCACCTTCCTTAGTCTCTGCCAGGCAAGCGTGCGTGGGACGTGGGCTTGCGACTGTGGTTCCTGCTGGTCCTGAAGCCGCAGAAGGCCCAGGGACTGTTGCCCTGTGAGGCCCACACAGACTCCAGGCTCCTGCGGCAGCAAGGGAACCAGCTGTGGCTCCTAAGGTGCACGATGCGTAACTGGAGCTGTGCATCAGCCTGGGTGCCGGGAGCCGGGAGACCCTAACTGGGCCCCTTTGGAGCAGCGTGGTCCATGCGAGACCAGCAAAGCCAGCTCCCAGTTCCAGAACTCTCCCTCGATCTCCTTCCTCAGAAAACAGCCTTGCTTTGTTGCCCGGGATCTTCTCTGTGGCCGAGTCCAGTACAGGGCACCTCGGTTGACCCATCTGGGCTGCACTCTCCTTGTACGAATAGCTTTGGTGAGTTTGGAAGCTGAAGTTCAATGTCCTCTGCACAGTTACAGCCAAGTGTCACAGAACTGGGCTTTGAGCTAAGTCACTGAGCTGCCTCGGAGATTCTCCAAGCCTCCCTCCACATTAGACCCACCCCCTCCACCAGTTTTAAAAAATACGCTTACCTGGAGCCCCACCCCAGGCCGGAAATGTCTTCAAAGGCCCACTGAATGAATTCTAAGATGCCCACGCGGGGCACCCTTGACCTTGACCCAAATAGTGCAAAGTCCTCCTGTTCCTGAAAACATCCTCAACCCCAGGTGCGTCCTGATTGATTCCCTGAGATCTGTCCTGACATGAACACAGATGGCCAGAGGTCCAGCCCCCATTCTGGACCCTCTTTAACATTTTATCAGACTTTGTCTCCAATATGTACAGGAAGCTTTAAAAAAAAAAAAAAATGAACACAGAGAATAATCCCCTCTGGCCCTCCATGGTTTTTCACGACTGCTTCTCCTCTAAGCTGTTGTTTTGCTTCTAGATTAGTCTTACTGACAGCTGATGCTGTTGCTGGGTTTTTCAAGGGCCCTACTGACCCTCCCTTCCAGCCCACCGAGTAAAGGAGGTGCCCTGTATCCCGGCCGATCAGACCCTCTGTGGGCGCTCCAAGGTGTCTTTCCACACTTGACGCTGTCCCGTCAACCTTGGTTTTGCATGCTTCAGGAACTGGACGTCCATGGGTTCTTCTTTACTACAGAACACCTGTCCATCACCTCCACAGAACTCCATAATGGACTCCGCCCTGTTTTCTGTTTCCTTCATCTTGACTACCTGGTCCTGAATTCGCATGTCCTACCCAAGCCCCCCAGAGGCCACTACTCCCTTGAACCTTTCATTGATCCCACCTGCTCCCACCAGGACTCTGTATGTTTTCTTACATTTCCTTTGAACTCCTGTAGGATATTTTCTTGACATGTTCTGATGGGCTGTGTTGCTTTGCAAGTAGTACTTCAGGGCAGGCATCGCTGAGGATTCATCTTTATAATACACATCTCCAACAATAGTCCATACTACTGAGAACAGTGCTGGTTTGGTTTTGAAAAAATATATCAGGAAAAACTCCTCCGTGGCCCTCATTATTTCTCTCCTTGTTTCCTATTTATTACCTGCTCCTTCTCCTCCTCTAATCTATTATAGTCTGCTTCTCAATGCTTTTGACTGACAGCTCTGAGTTCCTAGTCTACTGTCCAAGAGGTTCAGTGATTGTTGCCTGCCCACTAGTAAATATCAGCACCCCTGATCTACTACTACCAAGACCTCTACAGTCTACTCTCAAGTGCACATGACTTGTTTTTCAGCGAATGACCCTTTACTCTCCACTCCCCTATATTTTATCACACATTTTGTTTTACCCACAAGGGCTCGGTGGAGACTTCACTTCGAGGATGACATGCGTGAATCTGGCCTCATCCATCTGTGGGTCCCCATCTCTAGGCCATGGTGATTGGTTCCAGCTTGTGTGCCTGGCCTAAGCTGACCACAGAATAAATCTTAGGAACTTTTTTAGGATTTTCAACTTGTAAATGTGTACATGCAGCCAGCTGCTGGTAACCATCCTGCAAATCAATGGGGGAAAAACTATTTAAAATAATATTTAATAATACAGAAAGACATACTGAATCCCAAGGACAGATGTAGGACCTAAAGTTAGATCTCCTAGTGGACCTTTCCAGTCACATCATCTCACTGACTTATTTAAGGTTGCAGCCAACTCAAGTTAGGTGTTCTGCATATTAAAACCCATGGAAATAACTAGCAGAAGACATAGAATCAGTCACCTGAATGATCCGCAGACTACATTACCCATGTGACCCCACTATAATGGGAAAGGGAATGACTGAGTCTTATACCCAACCAACTCCTCTGGGCTAATTGGCAGAATTTTTCTTTTTGCTTCTTATCTCAGCCTAAGAACTTTCCTATACTTAAGTTTATCTGACAGCCACACAAGGACAGAAAAGACACTCTGCTCTGTTCCTCTATTAACCCTGTGCGGCGGAAGGGTCTGTGCTCATCACCTAGTGATGCACTTTGCAATGCAGAAGACGGCGACCTTCTCCTCTGATCCGCTTAATTGTAAACCAGGATATTCAGGGAAGGCTTAGGGGAAAGGGGAAAAAAAAAAAAAGATCAAAGATAAAAGAAGGGGAAAGAGAAAGCTTCGTGTCCAGGTCATGTTCCTTATCTTCAGACAACTTGAAGTCCTTTCAGGTATTTGTAAAAGCAAGAGAAAAAAATCAATGAGAATTAAGGCTGGAGGAAAGACCAATCGGATCATTACAGGTTGATCATGTTCTGGGTACAAAGTGGTTCTCCTTACCTGAGCCTGTCGTCTGTCTCGGGAAGACAGCCCGGCATTGTCCCCGTGTTTCTAGAACTAACGTGGAGATAATGCCGGGAACGGGGTGGGGCCCGGCACAAGTGTCCTGGTCGGTGCTTCTGGAATCTTGGAGGGTGCTGTGATTTGGCTGTGGGGTGTCCCCCACGAGGTCCTGGAATGGCAGAGAGATTCCTAGGTGAAATGATGGGACTGTGAGAGCTGTAACCTCACCTGTCCCCCTAGTTTGAACAGATTGACGGGTGGTCACTGTGGACAGATGGGCGTGGCTGGAGGAGGCGGGTGGCTGGAGGCAGCCTTGGAAGGGTGCAGCCTCCCTGTGGCCCCTGCCCTTTCTTCCTCTCGGTCTCTACCTGATTCTGCCACTAGCTGAGCAGCTCTCCTCCACTGGGCCCTTCCGCCATGCTGTGCTCCCTCATCCTGGGCCCAGCGCAATGCGGTCGGCTGTCTGTGAACGGGACCTCTGGAACTGTGAGCCCCAGGGAAACTTTTCCTCCTCTGAGATGTGCTTGTTGGGTATTCTGGTCACAGTGACACCAAAGCTGAGTAACACAGGGGTTAGGCCCTTGGGAGCAGAGTGATCTAGTCAGCTTTCTGGCTGCTGTGACTAATGATCTGACCAGCACAACTGGAGAGGAGGAAAGGTTGATTTGAGGGCTCAGGGTTTCAGAGGTCTCAGTCTATAGGGGGCCGGCTCCATTCCTCGGGGCTCCAGGTGAGGCTGAACATCATGGCGGGAGAGCGTGGTGGAGGGAAGCAGCTCACTCATCAGGAAGCAGAGAGAGAGAGAGACTCCACTCTCCAGATACCAAATATCTACCCAAAGCCACAGCCCACCTGCCTCCAGTTACCACTCCATTAACCCCATCAGGGATTCATCCACTGATTGGGTTAAGACTCTCCCAACCCAATCACTTCTCCTCTGAACCTTCCTGCACTGTCTCACACATGAGTTTAGGGGGACACCTCACCTCCACACAGAGCAACTTGTCAGCTTTCTGGCTGCTGTGACTAATGATCTGACCAGCACAACTGGAGAGGAGGAAAGGTTGATTTGAGGGCTCAGGTTTCACAGGTCTCAGTCCATAGAAGGCCGGCTCCATTCCTTGGGGCTCCAGGTGAGGCTGAACATCATGGCGGGAGAGCGTGGCAGAGGGAAGCAGCTCACTCATCAGGAAGCAGAGAGAGAGAGAGACTCCACTCTCCAGATACCAAATATATACCCAAAGCCACACCCCACCTGCCTCCAGTTACCACTCCATTAACCCCATCAGGGATCCATCCACTGATTGGGTTAAGACTCTCCCAACCCAATCACTTCTCCTCGGAACCTTCCTGCACTGTCTCACACATGAGTTTAGGGGGACACCTCACATCCACACAGAGCAACTTGTCAGCTTTCTGGCTGCTGTGACTAATGATCTGACCAGCACAACTGGAGAGGAGGAGAGGTTGATTTGAGGGCTCAGGGTTTCAGAGGTCTTGCACAGAGCAACTTGAGGCTCCAGGAAGGGAGATGGAAGAGATCTGCATAATACACCCAAGATGCATTCATCACACAGCCTGAAAGAGGACGAGGAAGGAAAGGAAGAGGGTGGAAGGAAGTGAGAGGTGAAGAAGCCTGGGTCGCCTCAGCCAGGCTCCTTCTGGCTTGCATAGACGGCCCCCTTTCAGTCTGAGATGGAAGCAGCCCCTAGCAAGCAGCGTCTGGAATTCCTCCTCAGAGACGCACAGTGACCCTGCTGAAGCCACCTTACGCTCACGCATTGATCCCCTCCAAAAGCAGGGGACGAGGCTGCACCTTCCTCGTGTTGGTGGTGGACAGAGAAAGCCGCAGTTGCCCGGTGTAAGGACGAAGGTGGAGAACTTCCAGGCCTCGCCCACATCACCTCTCCACTCACGGTGCCCAGAACTGCACGCAGCCCAAGGGGCCTGTGTTGGCGGCTTCACTAAACAGGGCCTCTGGCACTGGTCAGTGCAGAGACAGCTGAGAACGCATAGGGTCCGTGTGCCGGTCACCAGCTGCTTCCAAGAGAAAGAGTCGCAGGTCCAGAGAACGTCATCGTTGTCGGAAGGATCCGAAATCGGTTCCCTGAGCGTGGGCACGTAACTCACCACGGCTCTTTGCTCGTGTTAGAAATCTGCTCAACTTCCATCCAGAAGAAAATTGGTGAATGAAATCTCCTAAGAAGATACTCGTTAACATGTTAAAAAAGAAATGTGTGTCTCTTAAATAGTTCTCTCCATCGCCTCTGGGGGCAGGGGAAACGTGGATACGTCTCGGGATTAGCAGGGAGGAAACGGAGGCGGGAGTAAACCTGGCAAGGCCTCAGTGAATTATCCTAGGCTTTTGATTTGAGGGAGGAATCATTTTAGGAAACTTGGATGGAACTGACTCTGGATAACCTCAGGTTAGAAGCTCTGGTAGGAGCTATTGAACTCTAAGTCAGCCATGCAACCACTTTGCTACATAAATACTCTTTCCTTCCTTAGGATTTAATTAAAACAAGAATCTGTGTGTGTGTAGATGACTCTATAGCTACATAGACACTGAGATAATATAAAAACAAATATATGAAAATACTAAGACTATCTCAGAGACTAGGAAGGGGCAAGATTTGCTTCTAATTGGACCAGAATGGGAAAGGTTGATGACGTGCACATTTCCTGGTGGGAAATAGTGATACCGCCGTTTACCGGTGACGAGTTCTGCTCCTTCTAATGTTGAAGACTGAACACTAGAGAAGCAGTCAAGGCAAGCAGATTAAGCAGGTTTATTTAAAGGGAATAATACAGACTTCTCCCGGCAGGGAGAAGGGGGCCATGGCTGATGTTCTAAAGTCCCAAGAAGTGAGCGCACCCTACATCTTTTATAGGTTAAAGTCTCTTTTGTTCTCCAGTTCTCTCCCCCCCCCCCCATCTCTCCTTCATGCCTAGTGACTAGGCCTGGTTTTGCATTAAGTGAGAAGCCATGGGCAGGGGGAGGGCCAAGGTGATTCAGGCAGGTAAGGGCCCAGGGGGCATTAATTAGCATCTCCTTGCTTGCAGTCCTTGATAAAGGCAGGTAAATTTGGTAATCAATGGGCTCCGGAGCTCCTTGACATTCCATTCTTCCAGGGGCGTCTCCAACTTCCAGAGGCAGATGGCTTCATGGCTTCATTTCCTCGAATTGACCCGATTCCCTATTTCTACACTAACGACCTGTCCTTAATTCTGGCTTCAATAGTAGCTTTTTCCAGGTTAGGAACCACGAGGAAAAGATTCCCTTGCAAAATGAAGACCCAGGATTCCCTCATGCTCTTTAAGAGGATAGTCAGGTGCCCTCTGTTGCTCATTGATGTCTTTCCCTCATTCTTACCTGGGCAAGCAGTTCTCTCTCTCTCCTCTCCCTGCCCTTCCTGTGAGGCCTCTGATCAAGCCTGCCAGGAACCCCCCGTGGGGCTCACCAAGTGCAGATGCTTGATGGTTCCTTTCTGTCAACACACCCTTGAACCTGCCCCGGGAATTCTGTCAATCACTTTACTAACCGCATGGCCTAGCTCTTCCTGAAAAGGCAGTAAAACTTCCCATTCCACTGGGCATTTAAATACTTAACAAGGCCAACGGAGGCTTGGTGGGTGTACCACGTTCTGTGTAAAATTCAGATTTGCCAGACTTTGAAATTTTTGATCCTAAGAGCAAAAATTAACAAGGTATGCTCTTTTTTGTTAACTAATTTGATGTCGTTCTTTCTCCATCTGGAACCAGACATGAAAAACAGCAAGCGTTTGAGTTGTGCCGCCAAGAAACAGGTATTTTAAGTGGCTTACCAAATGAAAATATTTACTGATTATTACACAAAATCGCGTTTGGTTTAATCTCCTTGTTATTATCGGTACTGGCGTCTCTGCGTCGAGCCCTGACTGTTTGCTGATTGTTTTGTCTGCATTAGGTAACTTTGTTCGACAGCCGCTCTAGGAAGCAGTCATGGTGATTAGGATAGTTCAGACTCACATGTAGCTGATTGTCCCAGGAAACAGCAGGGCCCAAGTATCAAGGCCACCTCCTGAGTCCCATGGGAACAGCATGATTATGGGGCACATTGAGTGGAACTTTTCTATGTAAAACATGTGAATACAACACACTGGGAATAAATACCTCTGGGTCCTGCCAAGGAAGGACAGAGCAGACACTAGCAAGTGTTCTTTTGTTTGTTGTTTGTTTTGTTTTTGGTACTGGGGATTGAACTCTGGGCACTCGACCCCTGAGCCACCTCCCCAGCCCTCTTTTGTATTTTATTTAGGGACAGGGTCTCACTGAGTTGCTTAGCGCCTCGTTTTTCCTGAGGCTGGCTTTGAATTGGTGATCCTCCTGCCTCAGCCTCCCCCAGCCGTTGGGACAACAGGCATGCACCACGGCGCCTGGCTACTAGCAAGCAATTTAAACTCTGACTCTGTTTGAATTTGCCAACCGCAAAAATCAGCCTCCTTCTCTGTTTCTTAACCTGTGGGCCTGCTCAGTGCCCAGGAAGGATGGAGACACTCAAATTCTGGAGTGCTCATGCCTTGGTCCCAGCACAGATTCTGCCTTCCGTCTGTCACTAAGGTCAAGGTGCAGTCTGGATTTGCTAGTTTCGAAACGTCAATCAATTAAAAGTGCTGTAAGCAAGCAACGGTGCTTTGCTGAGATGACCAAGTCCTCACTACCTAGACAACCAGACAGCAGTGCTTCTCGGCTAATAAAGAAGGGAGCAAAAGGAAACCAAGCCCTCTGCAATTTGATTGCATGGCCTTGTTTTGACCACCTCTTACCAATGGTGCATGGAACCTTCTCTCCCTTTCCATTTCATTAGTCACATGATATCTCCGGCTCACACGGTGATTTTCCAAAATCAACTGCAGCAGAAATAGGGGTGGTTTCTTCCCTTTACCTCCTTTCAAGGCAAGAATAAGATTCTTCCTTTTTATTTTTGACTCAGTAAATATTTTATTGGATCATTTAAGCCAGGATGATTTGCCCCACATACCTGATCTCCTCCAAAGCCGTCGAATCGAAAATATCCATCTGGTTCTGATTTTGCATGGTTACAAAAACTTCGATTTAGTTGGCACAACTCTGGAATATGCCTAATTTAAGGACTGGCATTTTTTGAGTATTGTCAAGCACTATTTAGAACTATGCGTATTCCTTAATCCACACGTAACATCAGTCACAGAGTGGTTAACTAACTGCTCAAGTTACACAGTAAGTCGTAGAGCTTATAAAAGAGGTAGGGCTATCTGGGAAACTGAGGCAGAGCAAAGACCCACCCTTCAAACCCTGATTTTTACAATCAAGTCAAAAAGATTTCAGACATGTCACTCAGTAACAGGAATGAGTTTTTTTTAAAGGGATAGGAGAAGGGAAAGGGGACACTCTCAAGGGAGAGCAGGTCCTCTCCAAAAGCAGAGGGACAGTGTGCCTCTCCTACACTCCAGTTTTATTGGAGATCCCAGAAAAGTTTCCAGGGAGTCCACCTAGAAGTTTCTAGGTCCACCTCTTGACTTTTGATTGACAGCAGGATGACAGACTTTCAAGTCCCTCCTACCATGACAACTCCAGTGCACCTTGGCCCACGCTGACCAGTTCTAACTGGATTCCTAACTACATTTTCTCACAGATTTTATGGTTAGGAGGAATGACCGTCACCTCCTAGAGTTTCAGGATCTGGCCACCCATCTCCTGGGTTCCTCCCATGGACATTATCTTGGTTCCTCCTGGAGATAACAGGTAGTTGCTGAGGAATGTGTCATAGCCTGTCCACTGAGGCCAGACAGGGCTGCAGGGAATTTGTGTGACGAGAGGACAGATGTGGCTCCGTGGAACCGTTACAGGCCAGGTTACGTGAGCAGGGACTAAACAGACTCATTTTACCTGGACACTCCATGTTAGGTAGGAAATGCTTCTCCCATGGGAATGCCAGTCTCTGTACCCATCCACAGCCGCTTAGCATGACTTGTTTGGCAATAGAAAATGACAAAATGGCAATTCTTGTACAATGAGAAGTTGTTCTCTTTTTGTTTCCTAGTTTCCTCAACCCCGTACCATGTCAACAGTGATGTCAACAATGATCGCCCAGATGTAGCGACCACTTTTTAATTTGTACCTAAGGTCATTTTGACCCACTTCCCCCTCTGCTGATGATTTCAGATCCCATGATGTTGGTTTGTAGTTTTGAATCACAGCAACAGACACTTAGGATTGATGTGCTGACTTATGGTATAAAAACCTCTGCAACCCTGTGGTCGGGGCTGTTCTCCCAATAGCCATTTTTGGGGTGTTGGGTGAGACACTCAGCCAGCCGGCTAATAAAGACTCTCAAATTTGGACTTCTCAGTGGTGATCGGTCTTGTTAGTTAGATGTAAAGGGCAGTTTTGGTTCCTCAATAACTCCCAGAAAAAACGCTCTGCAGATACAGGTCTCACACGAGGAACTTTATTCTAAGTGGACAAAACGTGCCCACTCGGGGGAAAGGGGAAAGAAGAAGAAAGATGGCGCAGGGTTCCTTGTCAGATATTGGAATTTCGCGGGCTGGGAGGAACCAATTGTGGAGGAGAATTATTACAGACTGACTGATGGACCAATGACATATTGGAACGTAATGTGGGAGGCTGGAAGTTTACGGCAACGTAAGCCGGAAATTCCTGTAACGGGAAAGGCGGGCTTAACGGCAGATTGACAGGTGAGTTGGGAGGCTGGGTTAGCGAGAGAAAAAGGTTGCTTTATACCTAACAGGTCTGTTCTTAAGTTGCGCCCCCTAACAAATTCCTTCTTGGCAAAGAAAGCCTGTGGGGTTGAAGCCAGAATTGGGGACAGGCAGTTAGTGTAGAAATAGGAAAAGGGTCAGATCAAGAAAATGGAGGCCATAAAGTCATCTGCCTCTGGAAGTTGGAGACTGCAATGGGAGAATGGAATGTCAAGGACCTGCAGAACCCATTGATAACCAAATTTACCTGCTCTTGTCAGAGACTACAGGCAGGAAGGTGCTGATTAATGCCCCCTGGGCCCTTGCCTGTCTGAATCACTTTGACCCTTCCCCTGCCCCTTCCGCTTTTCACTTTTTGCATCTCACCTGCAAAACCAGGCCTAATCCCGTAGGCAGGAAGGGAGGAGATAAGGGGGAAAGAATGGGAGAATGAAACCCATAAAAAGGACAAGATTAGCTCATCCCATGGATTCCGCCTTTGGGTCCCCTTCTTCCACCCGGGAGAAGTCTGCGTTTACTTTTCTTTAATAAAGCTGCATTTCCACTCTACATTTGCCTCGGGTGCTTCTCCAGCGTTGTACTTCAACACCTGAGGAAGCAGGTAAAGAGAGGTATCAGGGTCAGCACCGTGGGCCCATTTGCTAGAATGATTCTCTTAACCTCCTGTTGCCCCACCCAGCTCTGTCTGTCCCTAATGGTCAGAGTCTCGTTTTGGAGCCACAGTGGTCATCAGTACTTACCAATACTGGAGCAAGAGACCCCTGGCACAGCCGCTGGTGTGAATCACCTTACGCTCTGGCCACGGAGTTCTCTCTGCTGCTAGTATTACCGAAATCTCAATCCCTGTCCCCCATGCCACTTTAATAAGGAGAACACAGTTTGAGAAAAAGGAAGAAGGTTTATGGCTTTGGTAGCAAAGGAGAAGCGCTGGGGACTCCAGTCCCAGAGGCTGCGATCCTGCCCATCAGGGAGACCAGAGGGCTCTTACCGAAGCTCTTCCAAGGCCACGTGCCAGGTGGGCCCTGGCGGGGTCCCAGGTACACCCCACAAGGATGTGTGGAAATGCGCTGGATAATTTGGGAGACAGTTGCTTCCTGGAGCCTCTGGTGAATCTCCTTCCTGTGGTGGGTGTGCGCTCAAGGACAGATCACTTGCCAGGGGGAGGAACAGGTAATCCCCTAATCTTCCAGGTTAGGAAGGGAGAGAGGGAGAAGAGAAAAATAAAATAAAAAGGAAAACAAAAACACGTCCCTGTTAACATCAGCATCGAGGGCTGTATTCAAAAGATGAAGTGGACCCCTGTCCCCTTGGCACCAGCAGATGACCCGGTCACACGACCCAGAATCCTCCTGACATGCCTCAGACACACCGGGCCCTTCACTTCTGAAGGAGTTTTTCAGATGGATCCACCTTTCTCCCCCGTGGCTATTAATGATGGTGTTATAATTAGTCTCTGTGACTCAAGCTGGGTCCCCGCAAACCCATCCTATGTGCTGTTGCAGGGAAAGCCGTCTAAAGGATCATTCTGTAAGGCTGTTGGGCTGGTGAGAACTTTAACTCCTTCCAGCCTAGTGACTAGGCCTGGTTTTGCATAAGTGAGAAGCCATGGGCAGGGGGAGGGCCAAGGTGATTCAGGCAGGCAAGGGCCCAGGGAGCATTAATTAGCAGCCCCTTGTTTGCAGTCCTTGATAAAGGCAGGTAAATTTGGTAATCAATGGGCTCCAGAGATCCTTGACATTCCATTCTTCCAGGGGCAGTCTCCAACTTCCAGAGGCAGATGGCTTCATGGCTTCATTACCTAGATTTGACCCTATCCCCTATTTCTACACTGACTACCTGTCCTTAATTCCGGCTTCACTAATGTCACACACTCAAATTTTCTGAGTGAATCACAGACATGTTTGAGTCTCTGTAGCGTTGAGCCACCCCGTCCTGTCTGAGAGGCTTTGATTTGTTCCTAGTTAAGAGCCATTCCGAGTTCTTTAAGACTCTCTGAGAAACCACTTCTGACACCTCGGGTTCAGCCAAGGTCATCCAAGGCATCTGAGCCTCCTCCTGTCTTTCCATCCAGCGTGATGTCATCGGGTTTGTGCCTCTAGGTGACCCCAAACTTCCATCTTGAAGGTCTTGTTCTGGCTTGTTCTGTCCTCACCAGCCATAATGAGGGGTCGGTACCAAGAACTCTAATAGGTTTGTGGAAAATGTAAAAAAAAAAAATGATGTATTCACTTGGACTGTTAAACACTCACTTCAGATTTTACAATTAACATAAGCAGCTGATACTCCCACGCTCATGCTAATTGTCTCTAGACTTGACCTCAACTCCGCTCATGTGCCACGTTTTCAGCCTCTTCCATTCTGGAGTGGATTCCCTGACTCCTCATCGACTCCTCACCCTCAGGACTGTGGTTCAGGGATGAGCTCAGTCCAACGCCTTTTCCAGAAAACAACAATGTTTAACACCTTGTGGTAGACTACCTCGGGATGCCACGAGTTCTTCAGACACTTGCTCAAGGTGACATTTCTTCATTTGAAGCTCTGAGGGGCACCAGATTCATAAGAGAGACAAAGACAAAAAAGTGGACCCACTTCCCCAAACACCACCTAATCATCCTTCATTTGAAGATGGGAAAAGGAAACCCAGAATTTGAACTTGGGATGGTTTTTTCCCATGGTGTGTTTAGGTTTCCCATCTGCCTTAGGACAGAAGGGGGATTCTTCCACAAAATGACGCATGATACTTTGTTCTTCCTCTTCCCTTTCCAGGAGAATCAGGGAGAGAAGTTGCCCTTCAAAGGGGCTCGGGATGGTTATCTCGTGAGCTCAGGTCAGTTTGACGTGATCTGGAAATGACTATCCCAGCCATACAGCTAAACATTTTGCATGTCCCTCTTTAAAATCGCATCTCAGATCTTTTGTTCTTTGACATTTAGTATCATTCTGTCCCAGGAAAGGTTGTTGCTTTTTTCTGCAACGCCTTTCTGACCTGTCTTTAAAGTCAGAACTCCAATCAGTCTCCGCTGACATACAGAGAATAGTGACATATTGACTTTTACAAGCGATGAATCAAAAGGTGACAGAACATGAATAGACGGGACCTTTGCACAGAATTTTCCATATAAATGCAAGTGTCAATTAAACAAAGAAAAAGCCCCTTTCTATACATAGTCATCTCAGGTGCTTTATCCAGGTAATTCATACTTGACTTAAGACTGCACAGGCCTGCCGTTCTTGTGGAATTGTGAGTATTTTGTTAATACGAAGTTGAATTTTAATCTAACACTGGTTTACCATAAATAGCCACGCTGTTAGAATTTTTTTGATCCATTAAATCAATCTCCCCGAGTTTCTAATTTTTGCTGTGAAATTAGGAATTTAATGAGAGCTCAGAAATATCTAGTAGATTGCAAAATTTAGATGGTGTGAGTTACCTCGTTTTTTAACTTCCTGGGAGCGTGCTGGCTTCTTACACGATGGCATTTCGGCATTCCCTTGATACCTCCATTCCTGCAGTCCGCATAGCTCTGAAAAGCAATAAGCATTCCTTCGGCTGTCAAATGCTGTCCTCTGTTTTATTCTGTGTGGTCTCTTGACTGTTTTAAAACAAAAAGACCCACACTAATCATAATCAATGACTCACTGACAGTAATTATTGTCGTGTCAGCAAAAGCTTATTGGACATTCCACGCATGTCTATTACCATGCTCAGAGACATACTTGCATTATCTTGGTCAGTCCTTAGAATAACTGTATAAAGAAAGTGGTTACTCTCTTGATTGCCATTTCAGAACCAACTGGGCAAAGAACATCAGTAAATGGTAAAGCTTTCTATCAATCTCTGATTGTCATGTTTCAAAACTCTTGTTTCTAAGCAGATTACTCCCATTCCCCATTCGGATGAATTCACGTTCAATTTACTTTTAACTATAAAAGTCTATTTCCACATCATATTTAAGAACATGTCAAAAAAGTTTGCGATGTTAATCTCCTTTGCAAAATATGTCTTACCCTCACATGATATTAGCAAATATAAAACATATTTATACTATTTTGAACTTCCTGACTTTTATCTATTTAGCTCTCAATTCTAATCTTCATGAAAACATTGTCATAACTAAGAAACATCAGGTATATTATGCATCAAACACTGTATGGAAATATACCGGATTTTAAAAGACTTTCATTTGCTAACGGAAGGAAAAAGGAGCAGGAATATTCCTGAGATATTATATTGCTGTGCAGGATAGAAGATTGCTTTATGATAGGTTCTTTATCAGTCAGTGAAATGATTATTTGCAATAGTACATTTTCAGATAACGCACACAATGAAAATGTCTTCATTTAATGTTAAGAAAACTCTTGCCAAAGGACAGCAACCTACAGAGCAATTTTGCCATAATCAACAAACACACAAAAAAATTGAAGAAAGAAGAAAGCAATGGAGAAGACATGTAAAGAAATCCGTGAAGGAAAAGTAAAATAAGCAGAAGAGTGGAAACTGAATGAGGAAGGACCAAAACCTACAGGGATGTCGAGTTGGGACCTGGGTCTGAAAACAGAGACAGGAATGTAGATTCCATGTGGTGTGGACCAGATGGTCCCCATCCATTCTGCACAATAAAGTGGTGATGGTCTATCTTCTCTCCATCATCAGGAGAGAAGAGGATCATTTTCCAGGGGCACAAAAAGACATTTCTGGTCTGAGACCACCAGCTGCAGAGACAGTCCAGGGTAAGGTAGGAGGTTGCCAAAGGAGGGTGAGACAGGGAAGAACTCAGTGCTCAAGTGTGAAAACCCTGCTACCAGGACACTAGTCGATGTTCGCAAAAGAGAATCTGACATTCTTCCTCTTACCATAGCGTTCATGTGATCAAAGACGAGAAACATGTTCTCCGGAAGAACTTATCCCCGGGCAAACCATTGTGAGTCCAGTTGATCATGCAGGAAATGAGCCGTGAGGTTCCCAGGACAATAAATCCCACCCACACACACCCACCTCCAGAGATCGGTTTTTATCAAAGTACCCACAGTCCACCAGACAGTCCAAGCAATTCCACAACCTGGAAAAAATGGAGATCAAAGCAAACCCACCCGCAAGAGGAGGGGCCAAAAGACACAGAATAATGTGAGATTAAAAGACTCCAAAGTCACATTTTCAACATCAGGTAAATAAGGAAAGGTATTGGGTTAAGAGGAGGGAGAGAGGAAGAACCCAGTCAGTCAGAATAAATGATAGCCCTTGTAAACTTAAAGACAGCATGATCGAAATAAAATTGAGGCAGGAAAGTGGACTAATAGAAAAAGAGTTGAGAATTATTCCAAAAAGTACAATAAAGTGCCAATACATGAAAGACCGTGGAAGAATGTGAAAAACTCAAGAGATGCATTCAAGATGTGCTCAAAAGATGAATTCAACATTTTGAATAACAAAAAAAGTAAGTGAAAGAAATGAAAGGAAATGTGTGTGTGTGTGTGTGTGTGTGTGTGTGTGTGTGTGTTTTAATATAAATGTTTCAGAACCGAAGACTCAATTAGCCACAGATGAGTCTATGTTGTAAAATTTCAGAATTGCCGGGGTCCAGAATAGACACTATATACTTCCTTCCATGGTGGGCATTGTGTCCCCCCACCCACCCCAAATCTACATGATAAAACCTAAACCCCTAACGTGACTTTGTTTGGAATAAGGAAGTAATGGAGGCAGAAGGAGGTCCTAAGGATTTTGTCTCCAGCTGAGCACATTAGTGGTCTCACTAGAGGGGACAACAGAGTTGCTTTCCCTCCTCCAAGTGCAGACTCAGCAGCTGCGGAGGCTTAACCAGACACCAAATCCCCTGGAAACTTCACCTTCACCTTCCAAGTCTCCAGAACCAGGAGAGAAGAACTTATATTGCTCAGGCCACCAGGCTTTTATAATTCGCCATGGAAGCACCAGATCATCACTGCAGTCACAGAAGAGGGGAAAAGACAAAGGATCAAGATCCAAACAGCATCAGACTTGCCCACAGTGACCCTGGGTGTCAGAAAGCCACAGATCAGCGTCCTCAAACTTGGAGACATAATTGACCTTGAGCCCAGAATCATACAGCGCGTCAAAGAACCAAGACACAGAATCTATCATGTCAATTTCTCAGATATACAAGAAGAGAAAATAAGGAACATTCCATGTACTTTGAGTAAACAACTGGAAAATGAACATCAGGAAAACACGAGGATAAAACCTGGGTGTCGGAAACCTGCAGAGAGATTCCAGGGTAACAGGACGAGACTGGCCTCAGTGTGACAAGCTGTCACAGAAGAACTTCCTCTAGGAAGAACAGCCTCAGAAAGAAAATGGAAGGAAGGAGTGTTTGACTAGTTTGAATATTTAGCATGAACTATTCATAGGCACGTAACCCATCTTTTGGAGAATTTGAGGCAAAATTAGAAACAAATACCTTGTATACTAAGCAGGGGAAATAAGAATCAATTTTCAACTTCAGGTTAAGAAAAAAGCTATCAAAAAGTAAACGCAATCCCACAGCCCCAACACGGAATGGTAATGGTTTAGGATGCAAAACGGTACTGACAGAATAATTATTCCTGGAAAAATTGCAGACGTTGTTGGAATATTTTTCTTATTTTTCTAAGTTGTTTCTTGACGTTGACATAACTTTCCAATTCATATTATACTTTTTATTGAGATATGATTCATACACCATAAAATTCACCCTTTTAAAGCGCAAAGTGATTTTTAGTTTATTTGAGCAGCACCAATCCAATTTCAGAACATTTTTACTTCCAGCACAAAGAAGCCTTAACTGGGTGGGGTGGTGCACACCTGTAATCCCGGGGACTCAGGAGGCTGAGGCAGAAGGATCTCAAGTTCAAGGTCAGCCTCAGCAACTTAGGCCCTAAGCAATTTAGTGCATATAAAAAATTAAAGAGGTATGAGACTGTGGCTCAATGGTTAAGTGGCCCTGGGTACAATCTCTGGTACCAAAAAAAAAAAAAAAAAGAAAGAAATCTTACATGTAATAAAGGAACTGGGGGTTGGGGGAGGGGAGGAGGAAAGAGAAAAGGGAAATACTGGGGAATGATACAGAAATAAATTATGCTGTTTTATCTACATATGTATGAATGTGCAACAATAAACTCCACTATTACGTGTAATAATTATGCACCAATAAAAAATATGGGAAAAATCTGAAAGAATAGAAAAAAAAAGAAGCCCTGTTTAAAAAAACAAGAGAATAGTGTTGTTCCGTTGTCAGGATAGTAATCATTTGTCATAGAGCCAAGTTGGAAAGAGTGTTCAGGGTGAATTAGAAATGATCAATATCCATGACAAAAAGGCATCTAGTATTAAAAATTGAGAATGAATTACAAAGCAGCAGTCCTATCAGGAAGTTGTCCCCTCTGGGAGTGTGAATGTGCACGTATGCACACACCTACATCCCACATGTGACATACATACCCACACGGGATACGTGCATGGAAAATGGAGGAGTTTGAGAAACTCACAAGATAGTGAAGTTGGGATACACAACTTTTGACTAATAAGTAGAAGAAATGAAAGAAAGGGAATTGTGTGTGTTCTGTTGGTTGGTTTCCATGTGAATGTTTTGGAACTGCAGGGAGATGGGGTTCAACCGAGGTGAGTCCGTGCCATAAAGTTTCGGAACTCCAGGGGTGAAGCCTCTCAACCCTGCCCGCCAAGGGTGACTCTCCTCTCTCTCTGGACGACTTGTCCTCGCCCTGTGCGAGTGCGATCGGGTGGCTTCCCGTGAAGCCAGAATTAAGGACAGTCGTTAGTGTAGAAATAGGAAATCGGGTCAATTCGAGGAAATGAAGCCATGAAGCCATCGGCCTCTGGAAGTTGGAGACTGCCCCTGGGAGAATGGAATGTCAAGGAGCTCCGGAGCCCATTGATGACCAAATTTACCTGCCTTTATCAAGGACTGCAAGCAAGGAGCTGCTAATTAATGCCCCCTGGGCCCTTGCCTGCCTGAGTCACCTTGGCCCTCCCCCTGCCCATGGCTTCTCACTTAATGCAAAACCAGGCCTAGTCACTAGGCAGGAAGGAGAGATGAGGGGGGAGAGAACTGGAGAACAAAAGAGACCTTAACCTATAAAAGATGTAGGGTGCGCTCACTTCTTGGGACTTTAGAACATCAGCCATGGCCCCCTTCTTCCTGCCGGGAGAAGTCTGTGTTATTACCTTTAAATAAAACCTGCTTCATCTGCTTGCCTTGGCTGCTTCTCTAGTGTTCAATCTTCAACATTAGAAGGAGCAGAACTCGTCACCAGTAAACGGCAGTATCACCCGTAGCCCCTGCACGTTCCTGCTGCAGCACGCGGGTGCCTTCTCTGTCGTGACACGGAGCGCATTCCAGGGTGAGGTGGTTCCCTCAACCTGGGGACAGAGCCAGCAGGCCTCTAGCCAGTCACGCATCTCTGAAGGGTCATGGACAACAAGATTCCTACAAGACAGCGCCCCAAGAAATGGAGGGCCAGCGTGGCTCGGGAGGCGGGAGGGGAAATGGGCCGACTTTAAACCTCTCCCAGTGCATTCCTGATAACAATGGGCCTCCAGGAAAGGGGCCCATACTGAACACTGGGCCCTAAACCTTGACCTTCCCCAGGTCCACTTAATCCTGAGTCCACTTAGTCCTGAGTGGCAATGGGCAAGATTTGAGTGCTCATCCCGCGGGGTCTGGTTTCTACCTGTAGGGTCAGAACTACAAGTCCAAGTGCAGGGTTCCCAGTGATGACCTCACCCTCATCGTACCCTATAAAAGCAGAGTCCCCTCTGTAACTGACGGCCATTTTCCCATCCAGAAAATGGGCCCCAAGTCTGCGAAGGAATTAAGGCTTCTCTGAATCCAGGGGATCTGCTCACAGTCTCTGCCAAATAAGGCGGAGGGCTGGGCCCCCTAGCAAGAGCCAACCTCTCCGAAACCGTTCAGCGGATGAGACACGGATGGAGGGAAGGGAGGGAAGGGGAACAGGAAGGACGGGGGATGAGCTGGACGTCACCTCCCTCTGTTCACCATGAACACACGACCAGTGAATCTCCTCCTCGTGCACAACCTCAGGAATGGAAAGTTAGGGCCGGACTGGGGCGCTTGCCTGGCTCGAGTGAGGCCCTGGGTTCGACTCTCAGCACCGCATAGAAATAAATGAATGAAAAGGGGGTCTATCAACATCTAAAAAAAATTTAGAAAGATAAAAGAATGGGAAGTTATGCTCCGTGTGTGTGTGGTAGGTCCAAATAAAAGAATGGGAAGTTATGCTCCGTGTGTGTAGTAGGTCCAAATACACGCTACTGTCACGTAAAACTACAAAGAACAGATTTGAAAAAAAAGAAAGAAAATAAAACCACTACTATTCTAACCAGTGCAGACGTAGCCCGGGAAGTCACCCCGCACCTGCAGGGTCGGACTGCGTGTGCTCTAAGGCGAGTGAGTCATCAGTTCACAGGAAGGGGGATGCTTCTCTGGCATAAAGTATATTGCACACCTGAAAACATGGTTTCCAACGTGCAACACGCATTATGTAAAGCATACTGCACGTGTAAACCACCACCACATGCAAGCGTGAAGCACGTGACAACATGGTTTTTGCATGTGCAGCACATGTTATGTACAGCACAGTACATAGGAGAACATGAAAGTCCCCCTTTCTAACAGACGCAGCCCACTTCCACGACGGGGTTCCCCCAAGAAGCGAAGGCGCGTGGAATCGGCCCTTCCACACCCCGAGGGAGAGCTGTGGATCTGACAGCTGCACATTCCCAACTATGGCCCAGGTTCCTCGAGTGTGTTGATCAGTCACTGGATTTCTCATCGCCAGGTGTTCCCCCTTGGGTGGTGACAGAGATCTCGAATCTCTCCTGTGTGCTTTATTTGATCGTTCCATCAAGAACTATGAACTGACCAGCCAGTTCATTGGCTTCACTGGCTGCCTTGACTCACGTCTGCGGTTTGAGTGACAAGATGTTCTGGCCCTGGACGGTCTATCCACTGAAGAGACAGTCTTCTCAAGGCAGGTTCTGTGTGTGCCTCTTTGGGGCCTCTCAGTTTGAAGCACAATTGGTAGGGACAGACAGGTCCTTAGGAAATGTCGCTCCATAGGTTGTGCTTTGTTCTTCACTGAGCCCCTGGGAGGTGGTGCTTACTTACCTTTAAGACAGTATCTGTGGGTTCCACAATCTAGCTATTCACAATTCACCATAGCTAGGTTGTGAAACCAACCTAGATGCCCTTCAATAGATGAATGCATAAAGAAACTGTGGTGTATATATATACCATGGAATATTACTCGGTCATGAAGAAGAATAAAATTATGGCATTTGCTGGTAAATGGATGGAACTGGAGACTGTCATGTGAAGTGAAATAAGCCAATCCCCAAAAACCAAAGGCCCAATGTTTTCTGTGATAAGTGGATGGTGATACGTAACGGGGGTGGTTTGGGGGGTTAGGGAAGAATGGAGGAACTTTGGATGGTGCAGAGGGAAATGAGGGCAGGAGAGGGGCGGGGAGAAGGAAAGATGGTGGACTGAGACAGACATCATTACCCAAGGTACATGTATGATCACACAAACGGTGTGAATCTACATCACGTACAACTAGAGAAGTGAAAAGTGGTACCCCATTTGGGTACAATGACTCCAAATGCATTCTGCTGTCATGTGTCACTAAATAGAACAAACAATAAATTTTAAAAAGAGGCAGCATCGGTCAGGTGGGTGTGAGCTCAGTGGTGGAGTGCTGCCCAGACAGCACGAGCCCTGGGTGCTGTCCCCAGCACCACAGAAGGGAGACGGGAACAAGCCAAGGGCATCTCTGACTCCCTCACGTCCCTTCTGGACTTCGTGAGGCGTTCCAAGGCTGCTTCTCTCTTCTTGGAGGCTGAATCTGAGTCCCCTTCCTTCCGGGCCTGGGAATGCAAACTCCTGCTAACACCGACCCGAGCACAACATCAGCACAAACAGTAATTTCTCCTAAGAAAAGCCCTGCGTCCCAAAGCTAAATGTTAATGACCTCGTTTCCCTACGTGATGCGGCAGGTCAGCAACACTGCCTTCTGTTAAGTCACGTCTTACAATCCCAGCGAGAAGGAGCAGCTGGGGCACCTGGCTAGCACCTCAGTCTTCTGATCAGACTATGGGATTTTTCAAGGTGGCATAACCTGCAGCAGAAGGACTGCAGCCAGGGACAGCAGAGGCCAGTCCACGCAGAAGTGACGGATGCCATTTCTCCTCTCCCTGCCTCCCTCCCTCCCTCCTTCCTTCCTTCCTTTCTTTCTCTCTCTTTCTCCTTCCTTCCTTCCTTCCTTTCTTCCTTTCTTTCTCTCTTTCTCCTTCCTTCCTTCCTTTCTTCCTTCCTTCCTCTCTTTCTCCTTCCTTCCTTCCTTCCTCTCTCTCTTTCTCCTTCCTTCCTTCCTTCCTTTCTTCCTTTCTTTCTCTCTCTTTCTCCTTCCTTCCTTCCTTCCTTCCTTGCTTCCTTCCTTCCTTCCTTTTCTCTCTCTTTCTCCTTCCTTCCTTCCTTCCTTCCTTCCTTTTCTCTCTCTTTCTCCTTCCTTCCTTCCTTCCTTCCTTTCTTCCTCTCTCTTTCTCCTTCCTTCCTTCCTTCCTTCCTTCATTCCTTTTCTCTCTCTTTCTCCTTCCTTCCTTCCTTCCTTCCTTCCTTTTCTCTCTTTCTCCTTCCTTCCTTCCTTCCTTCCTTCCTTCCTTCCTTCCTTCCTTCCTTCCTTCCTTCCTTTCTTCCTTTCTTTCTCTCTTTCTCCTTCCTTCCTTCCTCTCTTTCTCCTTCCTTCCTTCCTTCCTCTCTCTTTCTCCTTCCTTCCTCCCTTCCTTCCTTCCTTCCTTCCTTCCTCTCTCTTTCTCCTTCCTTCCTTCCTCTCTCTTTCTCCTTCCTTCCTCCCTTCCTTCCTTTCTTCCTTTCTTTCTCTCTCTTTCTCCTTCCTTCCTTCCTTCCTTTTCTCTCTCTTTCTCCTTCCTTCCTTCCTTTCTCTCTTTTTTCTTTCTCTCTCTCTCTTCCTTTCTTCCTTTCTTTTTTTAACACAGAAATGCCCAGAACAACATCAGTCACGAAACCATGTGATCTGATATTCCCTGGCATTTCCTTATACATGCTCAATTTTAGGGAAGTTTATCGGTAGTAAATTTAGCAAAGTAGCCAACTGTTTCTCTACAAGGATGTGCTGGATACTGAGCACAAGATCTTTCATTTCAAAATCTTATATTACAAACTTTCCCAGTTTCTTGTAAGAATAAGGAAAGAAATTTAAATATTTTGATCAAAATCATCTGGGCACTAGGACAGAAGACCTCTAGAATAATTCCTGTCTCCACCTGGGATGTGGTTATGCGTATTACTAAGTTAACTTCAAGTTTCAATAATTGACAGTCTTGAATCTTTGGATTTCATGGTAACATGCGCAAAGAGGATAAAGTATGGTTAATTGCTAATTACTAGACTTGGTATTTATAGAAAGGTGTGACTTATCAGGAAATGCACTTCTTTATAACGTTTAATTTTCCTTACTTCCTGTCACATTTGGATGAATCTCACGTCGTATTGTCAGAAACACGCTCGGTAGAGGGAAAGGGTAGGAGCCATCTTTCAGTTCTTTAATGACTCTTCCTCGAGGCTCATTAGTTGGCAGTTCTTTCCTGTTAGATAAATGGCCCAGCGATCATCTGTAGTGTTTTCGCCATGAGCAATAATCTGGACCGTTTTCTTGGAAATCACCCACGTGCCCATTGGAAACTTGGACAAGTAGTGTTTAATTGCAGTTCTGTTAGAATTTGGTGTCGCTGAGCCCTGCTCTGATGCAGGGATAGTGAAGAAGCACATGTCACATGTGTGACATCCAAGACCCAGGCACAGGTAATGCTGATGGAGCACTGGGGACCCAACTTGCAGCACCCAGGTTGAATCAAAGGGTGAAGACTCATGAAAAATGGAAGAGCCGTTTCATATTTAAACAGGCAGATCTTGCAGCTGGGACGCTAACAAGAAGGTAGCCTGGAAACACCTTGCTACCGGCAGCTGTCCATCTTACACACGTGCTCTCAGGTTCGCTACCCCCATGGGTTCCTGGTGCCATCTGGTGGACTGTGGTTTACTCTACCTGGGGCCAAAGGCCACGCAGAAGCTGCTTTTCTGCACTCACAGCCCCGTGTAAAACCAAGATTCATGAATGTTTTAATCTCACCTTTCATATATATATATATATTTTTTTTTCTTTCTGGGTGGCTACTGAGTGTAAAAACAATTTTCTGGACAACAAATAAGAAACACTGAGGTTTAGATGACGTATGGAGAATTCTTTCCCTGTGACTGAACGTCAGGGGACAAAGGAGACCATTGCTTCTGTGAATATCCATTAGCCCACGGTCTCCCTCTGTGGTCCACGGGGAATTGAAGGCGATTTTGAGGACCGAGTGAAAGGGATCTACCTGGCTCAGCTTTAGCCGTGGCCGTAACCCAGGCTTCACGTCCGCAGCTCCACCCCGTTCCAGCATCAAGATCCTGTTGCCTCCATCCCGGAGTGTTCAGTGTTGAGACAGTCCATGCCACCTGTAATGTATCTACTTCTGCTGCACCTTTTACCCTCATTGGACGTAAACCAGAAGGTAAAGGTATCTGATGTGTCTTCCTGCAGAATCTCTTCTTGACATCTCTCAAGTTGATTCTTTGAAAATCAGAGTGACTTTCAAATTCTCTTGATGTGAGCCAGACCTTCTTACCTCTTTGAACGAGGGCTGTAGGTGAAAACCCTGCAACTCAAAATGTTCCAGATGGTCTTGAATTTCCTGAGTATAGTTTCTCTTTCAATTTGCATAAATAAATTAAAAATGACTTCGTTTCCTTCTTGATGGGAATTTCAAATCAGTGTTTTGGAAAAATGACCTGTTTTGAAGCTTGAAAAACAAAGATACTCAGTACAGATCAGGGGTTCTTGAATTTGACTGCTCATCTAAAATTCAAGGTGCCTTGGACTCCAGGAGAGATTAAGTTAAAAAGACACCTTGCTGATTCTTCAGTAAGCCTGGGGTAAAGTCACATTACATACATATATATTTTTTTGTCTAAGTGACTAAATTGCCTGCCACTGTGAACAAGCTGCTGTTCAGAATAATGGTGGAGTTGGATTTTTTTTGGGGGGGGGGGTACTAGAGATTGAACTCAGGGGCACTCACTCGACCACTGAGCCACCTCCCCAGCCCTATTCTGTCTTATTTAGAGACAGGGTCTCACTGAGTTGTTTAGTGCCTCGCTTTTGCTGAGGCTGGCTTTGAACTCGAGATCTTCCTGCCTCAGCCTCCCAAGCCGCTGGGATGACAGGCGTGGGCCACTGCACCCAGGTGATGGAGATAGATATTTTTGTGGTGCTGGGGATTGAACCCAGGGCCTTGTGCTTTTGAGGCAAGTGATCTACCAACTGAGTTATATCCCCAGCCCAAGATGGATTTTATCTTTAACTTTTCTGCTTTCTTAATCATGTGCTCAGGGAAAAATAATATCTCGAAGACAACATTTCATAAAAAGCATGGGATAGCAGAGATCTGGAAAACTTTAATCCAGCAAGTCAGACCCAGACCATCAGTTGAGACTCATTATTCTGTAGTCCATTATGACCCCTGGATAGCTTCTGTCTCCCAGAGTTCTCCTCGGATGTACCACTCTAAATACGGTGACATTAGGCTTTGTTTCTTTGCAATCCTTTTTATTATTACAACACATCAGGACGACACTTATCAGGAAATGCTTCCTTAAATTCCTCCAAGTTCCTCATGTAATATATGCCCCTTGCTTCTCTTGTCTTTCTTCGGGCAAGAGAAAGTTTTCTTTCTGCTCCTGGATTTCACATCTCCGAAGTTGAGCTTCCGGTTTCCTTCCTAGCAATGATTAATTTCAGGACATATGAATTTTACTGATTTTTTTTTTTCCTGTAAGCCAGAAAAGACATTAAGGATATGGTATTTCTCTTAAGCCATAAAAAGAATTTCCTTGGGAAAAATTGTCATTGAAGTGTCTTCAGGAAAAACATAGTTTACCTCTGTGAAGATGTAGTGTTCTCATATTCAAAGCTAACTATTTTTTTTTTCTCCTGTTACTTTGTTTCAAAGAGACAACCATTGGGGTTCACCTCTGTTTACACTTAAGAAGTGATCATTACGGTCCTGGACCTGAGAACAGTCTTAAAAATTTCTGTGACATGAATTTAAATCTTGTGTATTTCAGGGTGGATAAGTATGGAAAGATTCACTTTGACAGTGACTAGCCAGTGTTAGCAGAACTTGTATAGGTACTTATTTGCACTTATTTTCTTGTATTTTGCATTTTCCATATTGACCTTTCTTGAACTTGGGCTGATCTATCCTCTACCTGAGTACAAACAGAGGACAGTTAGTTGCACAAAAGACACAGAAATTCACTTTTTGAGTTCTAAATTAGGTCCCAGAAATTCATTTGGGGACCAGTCTTTGTGTACAAATCTTTTAATTTGCTAGACCCTGGTCGTTGGAAAAGAAGAAACTAAACTGTATTTCTATGGAAATGCCTGAAGTTTCCACTACAATATAGTAAAATCTCATGTTCTACAGAATCACCATGCAGAGCAACAGGATATTTTTGGAAAGAATGAGATAAGGCAGAACACTAAAACTGATCTAACATGGTAACTGAAACACTGGTAAAAATAATAATCCTAATAGAAGTACCAATGTGGTTATATCTTGGCTGTGCATAATCCACCGATTTGGTACCAAAGATGAAAATTGATCAATCTTTTTCCCCTCAAGATTCCTTTCTATCTCTCCTACATAAACTTCCTTAAAGGGATTTTGTTTCAATTGAGACCATTTCTCTCAAAATAAAATATGTGAACTTCTGTATCCATGAATTTTTTCCCCCCTAACAGGGAGGAAATGTCTTCACAGGTTCATTTGCATTTTCCGCGAAGGGATTCTAGAGAACTTCGTGGTTCTTGAAGCCACTGTTGGTACAAATGAAGGGGGCTTATGTCATTTTTCTCTTTCCTGGAGGTTTTCTCTTTTACTTCTGGGAAATATTGTCCCAGAAGGCTTCAAAATATTAACATACTGGGAAGATCAAATGCAGGCGAATGCAATTTTCCTATTTTACTGGTTATTTTTCCTGCTTGTGCCAACTGGAGTTGATCTAGTTTACATTATAGAAACACACGTGGTTCCAGAAAAGAACACGCCTCCCCACACATACATAACTGTATGCACCAATTTCAATTCGGAGTTTTTTCTTTCTTTCTTTCTTTCTTTTTTTTTTTTTTTTTTTTTTTTTTTTTTTTTGAGGAAATAACCTGTGAAGCAGAAAGGGACAATGGTTGGGGGTAGCCAGAAGGAGCCTTTGGGCTGAGAAAGCAGTTGGGTCCCCTGGGAATGGGAGGAAGGAAGTGGAATTGAACAGGAAGAGACCCAGGCTGAGCTCAGGTCTACAAACTTCTTTGTCCAGCCAGTGGGGACTTCCTAAGCAGGATGCTGTGCAGGGAAACCTCACTGGGCAAGAATGGACCAGCCTGAGTACCCCTGGCCTCTTCACTCAAGCCTGGCCGGAGTTCACCGCAGGTGAGATCTGCGCATGCTCTGGAGGGGCAGCCTGAGCCTGCAGGTCGGCTCCCCACAGCCAGGGGTCTGGAGAGCCATCGGAGCTACTCCGGTCCCTGGCTTGCTCTCCCTGTGTACCCTGCCCACGCACACCTACTCCCAAGTCAGAAGACTGAGCTACAGCAAGACGCAAGGTCATCCCTGAGTACTATATTGAAAAGTTCGCAGAGTTCGAAATTCAGACGCAGGAAGACGGTGCTTCCAGGACTCTTAAAAACCCAAGTGGATCTACATGAGAACCACCCAATCAGTGCTTGCGAGAGTGACTGAGTCCTGCGATGACAACTGGAGCCCAATCTACCCCCAAATTGGTACCAGGCAGTGGTGGTGAATTCCACACATTGCCAAACAGAGGCGCTGTTCTTGCTCTCTGGGGAGATAATTCGTGCAACAGCTGCTTGAATTTTTGACAGCAGCAATATTGCCTCTTTGCATTTACTTCCTGAAGTCTTTGGACTCCAGTACATTAGACAGCCTTCTTAGCGTGGCTCAGGATGCTTGAACCAGAGCAGTAAGCTCTACCCTGGTGGAACTGAATGAAGCACCTTCCAATTTCCTGTCTGCTCATTCCCTCTGCAAAGAGTTTTGTCCAACCCCCTATTTTCCAATATGTTACCCGTGTTGACATTAGTGACTCCTTACTGTTGCGTCAAGAAATAAACGGCATTGTTATAATGCAATAAAAATCCCCATTTTTATGGTAAACACTCCCCGGAGGAATATGGTGCCATCGTAGTAATCATAAAACGATCGTTTCCTAAAGACTCTGAGTGCATTTTTCACTAACCTCAGGCTATTGCCATATCAGGAGTCCTTACAGTCTCCACCAAGAGTCATCGTGAATGGACTCGGCCACATTCGGTCTTCGGATAGCTGTGGTCTGGCCCTGGAGGAACGAGCCACCACCAGGAGCATTAGCAGTACTGACTGACACTCCCGCTGGTTGATCATGAACTAGAGGCATTGAAGACAGCCAGCCCCACGAATCACACGAATCAGACAATGCACCTGAGCCGGCCTGTTATAATCCCTCTCGTAATCTACCGGGCCCTTCTAGATGTGTGTGTCTAAGAAGCAATCAAAAATGTGTCATCCAAAAGGGACTGTACTTTTTCCCCCCTTTTCCCCAGTAGTTTGTCCTTCTTAATTATATTTGGAATGAGTTAAATATTAACGATTACATTCCCAGGGTACACAGCCTTGCGGATTCCGATCACAGACGTTCCGCAGAGTGGGACTAGATTAATATTTAAACTTTGCTGCACACTGAAGATAATTTACACATCTCTAATTGAGAATGTACAGCAATAGGCTATCCTAAAAAAAAAAAAATCTTAATTTAGCAGATGATTAAAAGGCATGGACTCTGCCATCACCTCTTTTTAAAAGAATTTTCCATCTTTGGGTACAGATAGGCAGAAAGAAAGGCACCTCCAATTCACCTCCTGTTTGAGCCTGTGGTTGTTCTGTGTCCTTTGTCACTGTTACCGATCAACAATGGAAAATATGCTGGAAGTTTGGAAAGACCGAGACGCCCCATGTTCGGTGAACGCACAGCTGCTTTCCAATCCTCGACTGGATTTTACCTTCAGCTCCATTTTAGCATCAAATCCGGGGGATCTGCAGTTCAGACACCTTTGCAGGTGCTCTGCATAACTAACCTTTCCATAAGATTAACTGCCAGACTGTGACATTTGATGTGTGATCATACAAGGCTTTATGAATTTTAAGTGATTCTGCAGATGAAGTTGCGATACAGTGTAGACTTCTTAAGGTATGATTTAAGGACTAACTACTAAAAAAGCATTGAATGCAGAAACTTTAAAGACATAAGCATCAATGTGTTCATTGGTGGAGGAGCGTCAAATATTTGGACATACGCCGTCAGGTGTCCTAAGTGGAAGGACTCGGGCAGGTGCAGGAACTCAGTCACTGTTGCGGTGCCGCACTTTGTGCCAAGCACCTACTAAGAGAGAAAGTAGCCTGCTCATCTTCCTTTGTCCACAGCAAAGGTAAAAACCAAAAGGAGAGGCAAACACAGATTGAAAATAGTTTGTCAGGCCCTCTGAATTACCTAGGTATGCCAATTCCATCCTCCAAATTCCCTAATCATCTATTTTCTTTTGAAGAAACAGGCTGGAGAGTCTAAATAACTGGATCGAAGAGGTTGGTTTAAGTAGAAGCTCTCATCTTGTCCACTGGTTTCGATCCAGAGACAGTCTTTTAAATCAAGGAACCTATTACCCTGATTTTCTTGATATAAAGAAAAAATCTGTCCTACAGATTCTGACACAGTGTTAGGGGTTGAATATGTGGTGTCCCCCAAAAGCTCACGTTGGAGACAATGTAAGAAGGTTCAGAGGCAAAACGTAATGAGGTAATTGACTTAATCGGTGGATTAACCACTGATGCGGATCAACCAGGTGTGACCTCGGGTAGGTAGTGTGTGGCTGGAGGAGGTAGGTCACGGGGGATGTGCATCTTGGGGTTTGTATTTCGCCCCAGTGAGGGGAGCTCTCTCCGCGTCCTGATGGCTCTGCCTGAGCTGCTTTCCTCCACCAATGCCCTTCCTCCATATGTGAACTTGTCAGGCCTTTTGGTCACAGCAACAAAAAGCTGCCCGAAACATGGCGTATCTATGAAGTAGACCTGGGGATCTGACCTCACACAGTCAGCCTGGAAAGCACTGGCCGAGTTCAGAGAGACACCCAGTTAGCAAGTCCACGGCCAGGACCATTCTCCTAACCTGCCTCCTGCCGTAGCCACCCACCAGCTTAAGCAGAGCAAGAGGTAATGATTTCAAGTTCTAACGCAACCGGTCCTTTCTAATTGGGTTTCAGGATGTTTCCTGGCTTAGGGATTGGCAAGTTTAAAATATTGAGGAAAAATGTTTGAGGATTGTTTCACAGGTACAAATTTTTATTTTAGATTTCCATTAGGTATGCTGATGTTATAGATGTGTATGTAAATTTGTATGTGAATACATATATATATATATATATGTGTGTGTGTATGTGTATGTATTCACACACATACACACACATATATAGACACACATTAAAATCTTCACGTGTCTATTATTTAAGCACGTGAAGTGTCTAAATAAAAGTTACTAATGGTCAAGTCAATCAGCGTAGAGTTGTTCGTGGTGAATTTGAAATGTACTGTCACTGTTCATGATAATCCATACTTGGTGTTTCCCACTGATAGGCCAATCACATCCAGCCCCCATGCTTAGTCCCCAAGTCTCAAACACCAGCACATCAAGAACCACTGTCAGATGACTTTCTTCACAGCCTGAGAAACCCACTCACAAGGAACACATCCGCCAAAACCTCTCATAAATGAGGACTCACTCCTGTTTCAAAGGTGGGAGCCCCTCAGGTGAGAAGGGTGAGCCATTACAGGAAGAATGTACATTTTTAAGTTCTAGTTCTCACGTCGTAAGAAAGACAATACACAGACACTGACCCCTAGATATAAGAGGAAATATATAAACGTAAAATGGATTTTACCCATAGGTCCCGTTCATAGCTTTGTGGAATTCATTATTTTATTCATAGAATGTGGTATGTTCTGTGCACAAAAATAAAAGGGGAAAAAAAGAAAAGGCAATTTGTGTTGGAGGTGGCTGATCCCAGTTTGTAAGTGGAAGGGAGAATGATTGGTCACAGGTGGGAAAAGAATGATCTCCACCTACTGCCCCCGTCTGCTATGCCACAGAGAAATTGATGTTTTATAAGTGCATATGAATTACACAGAATAGTGGGCTTCCTTGTGGGATACGGGTCCGTACGTGGAAACATAATGTGTGCTGGGCACAGAGGCGCACCCCTGGAATCCCAGTGGCTTGGGAGGCTGAGGTAGGAGGATCGTGAGTTCCAAGTCAGCCTCCAGCAACAAGCGAGGCCCTGAGCAATTCAGTGAGACCCTGTCTTCAAGTAAAATATATCCAAAAAGAGCCTGTGGAAGGGGATTGTTGGTTAAGTGCCCCTGGGTTCAGTCGCTAGTAAAAAGAAAATAAATAATAAAGTGATCAATTTCGCCTCCCAGTCCTCTCTCCTCCTCCCTCCCTCTGATTCCCTCCTCAACCCTAATGCTCTCCTTTCTACTTCCGGGTCTCCTGAGTTTTCCCTCTGACTTCCTGACCTCTGACCTCCCTCTGACCTCTCCTCTGTGAGAGGTATGTGTTTTTCCTCTCACATATGAGAGTAACCCTGTGAGACTTTTCTTTGTGATTGGGACTTATTTCACTCAAGATGACGATCTCTAGTTCCGTGCATTTTTCTTGCAAATGACATCATTTTGTTCTTCATCAGAATGAGACTCCATTGTGTCTATACTCCACATTTTCTTCATCCATTTATCTGTTGACGGGCACCTGGGCTGGTTGCACAGCTTGGCTCTTGTGAGTTGTGCTACAGGAAGGAGAGATCTGCAGACACCTCTAAGGTGTGCAGACTTTACTTCTTCTGTTTGAACACCAGGGAGTGGTTCACTTGGATACTATGGTGCATGTATCGCTAGCTTTCTGGGGACCCTCCATACCGATCTCCGTAGTTGCTGTACTAATTTACGTTTCCAACAGCGGTGTAGAAGGGTTCTCTTTCCCTCATCCTCACCAGCATTTATTGTTATTTATGTTCGGGATGATTGCCATTTTAACTAGAGTGAGGCTTTATGCCTCAGTGCTTGGATTTGCATTTTCCGGATGGACAAAGATAGCAAACATTTTTCACACAGTTGGACATTTGTCATTCTTCTCAGGTGTGGTGTCTATTCTGTTCATTTCTCCATTTCATGGGATCACTTAATTCTTTGAAGGTCAAGGTTCTTGAGTTCTTGATGCTTTCTGGTTATCAGTCCTCAGTTGGAAAAGATGGTGGAGATTTTCTATTCTTCTGTGGATTCTTGCTTCACGTCCTTAATCATTTCCTTTGCTGTGCAGGAGCTTTTTAATTTGGTGACATCTCACCTACTGATTCTTGGTTTTCCTAGTTGACCTTCAGGGGTCTTGTCAGTGTCTGGGCCAATACTGGAGTGCTGATGCTAGGTTTTCTTTAACAATGGCAAAGTTTCAGGTATGATTCCTGGGTCTTTGCTCCCCCTGACTTGGCTTCGGGGTGAGAGCTAGGGCTCTAGTTTCATTTTTCTACCTGTGGATTTCCAGTACTCCCAGCACCATCTGTTTCAAAGGGTGTCTACTCCTATGTGTGCATTGGCACCTTGTCAAGGATCAGATATTTCTTTATCTGTGTGGGTTTGTCTCTTTTCTTCCCTGGATCTGTCTGCTTTTATGTCAGTGCCTTGCAGTTTGGGTTACCGTACCTCTGAGGTGTAATTTGAAATCAGGTGTTGTGATTCCGCCAGCATTGCGTTTTTTTGTTTTTTGTTTTTTGTTTTTTAGCTCTGAGTTTCTTTGGCTCTTCTGGGTCTTTTATTCTTTTATATGAATTTTAGGATTTTTTTTTTTTTCTATTTCTATCAAGAATATCACTGGGGCTGGGGTTGTGGCTCAGTGGTAGAGTGTTTGCCTGGCATGTGTGAGGCACTGGGTTTGATCCTCAGCACCACATAAAAATAAATAAAATAAAGGTACTGTGTCCATCTACAACTAAAAACAAACAATGAAGAACAAAGAATAGCATTGGTATTTTGGTGGACAGTGCACTGAATCTGTAGATCACTCTTTTTATAGTTTACATTAAAAAATACATTTTTATGGACATATAATTCATATACCAAAACAAAACCACCCTTTTAAAGAAGACAAATTCACTTACCAAGGAAATAACCCAAGATGTGTGAATAACTAAAAGCTATTTTAAAACAAGAAGCGGAATGGATTAGTTATTAACTAATGCTGTTGTGTTTTAAAATATTAGTTTACATACTTCCATGGTTTCATTGACTATGTTATAATAGTTTCATTAATTTAAGATGCTTAGGATATAACAAGGGTTTTAAAAATTGTATACAATTTTCAAACAAAAATCAGTGTGATGTTGTCTTTCTTATTTTTCTGTTTTACATTCTACTTTCTTCCCCAGGGACTGTGTTTTATATTTTTTAACCTAAGGGGAAAATATTAAATTCTTAGGTTTTATTTTCAAACTTGCCAGAGGCTACTGGGAAGAAGAGAAAAAGTATACACTTACACAACACTTTGAGTATTAGGAATGGAATAGATGTGGATTACTTCAGACAGGCAGAAAATAGGTGCCTTGTAATATCCAGCAGTTATTTAGAGACCAGCATGTGATAGGGAAGGTTTGAGTCAGCAAGATCTGGATAAACCTTAATTTGAGTTCTGCTGCTAACTAGTTGGTTAAGGTTGAACAAATTTTTTTACTTGACTACATTCAAATTGTCTCATGTATAATATGAAGATCAAACAAACCTCCTATACACTCTAAAATCAGGGCTTGTTTTTGTAAAATTGGATTAATAATCAAATTTAATCTTTTAGAAATCTTTGTTCATAATGAAATTGATTTTTAATTCCATTTTTTAAAATGCTGTCCTTATCAAGTGACCTTATCAAATGAATTGACAAGTATTCCATCATCTTCTATACTGACGAAGAACTCATTTAAAAAGGATCCTTGAATTTTGAGTAGGGATCATTCACAAGGAACTTTAAGTTTGATGATTTTCCCAAGAGCAAAATTTTAGATAACCATTTCAAAGATTTTAATGACTTTTTATCTGTTCATCTGATTATTTAGGAGTTTTACATAATCTAAATATTTGCTTTTAAAATATTGTGCTTTTTAAAATATTCCTGGTATTTGTTTGTTTGCCTCACTGTTTTTCTCTGTTTTACTCTTGAAAGTTTAATGAATTTAATTACTAGAAAGCCATAGTTTTGGATTTTCTTCTTTTCTGGAAAGTGTACTCAAAGCTATCATTATAGCTCATAAGTACTAATTAACTACTTCTGTCACTTCTCTGATCTGTGTCTCCATCTCTTAGCCTAATGATTCACTTCTCATGAAATATAATTTAGATTTTCTCACATATAATTTTAGCTACATTTTTGTCTTTTATTTCTAATGCTATCGCAATCCACACAAATAACACAATCACTGGTGAGTGTTTTTTTTTTTTTTTTTTTTGCAGGGGAGAATGTTATTTTGTCAATTTTTACAGTTTTTATTTTGAGACTTTGTAATTTACTGACGCTTTCTTTCTTGGGCTAGCAAAATAAGCCTGTTCGTGAATGCACCATAGATGTTAAAAACGTCATTAGTTTTTGCTGTTGATCATGATCCTTTGTCTATCTGCCATCTGTCTATCGACCAGTAATGAAATCCACATGTAGAGAATAATAATAGTCATGTTCTTAAGACCTTCTGTGTACGTTTCTGTCTGGTTGACTATGTAAGATTCCAAGGGACTTGTAGAAAAAAATACTCAACTATAATTATTATTGTATTTTTCCTCCATGTGCTAATGTGATTTTTAATTGACATACATTTAATTTAATTTGGCATGTTATCTATTTGAGATGAGACTGAAAGAGGCATAGGAATGTTCTGGAGCCAGTTATTAATAGCTTATGGAAGCCAGTTGTTCATATTTAGGGGGTTTTGTGAGCCCATTGGTAAACATAGCTATTATTAAAAGTTAAATTATATTGACCTGTGATTAAGCACATGACAGTAAAAAACAAAAGTAGTACACACTCAGGTCCATATTCTATAATATTGTACTACATTGACAAGAGAGAAAAGGTGTTTTGACAATACCTGGATCCGATGATATACACCCACTCACTCCATTGATAACAGGAAGCCTGGCCGATCACAGAACTAGACATCAGTATGTACCTCTCAAAGCTGCAAAGCCAAGTGATTGACAGCACCTTGGTGGAACCGTCTGTGTGTTAAGGATGACTCTAACCTTTGGAAAAACATTAATAGGAACAGCGAGGCTACCAGGCAAGTCTGTCCTAACAGGTCTAAGGAAGGAACTTCTTGGGGTTGATCTTGCATTATGACCATGAGCTCTCTCTTATAAACTAACAAATGGTTCCTCTTCTTTTCTGAACTGTTCATGCAGGTTCTTTCCTGAGTTTTTGAATGAGTTCTTCCTCCTTTGCTTATTAGTTTAAAGGAGCTCCATAGCCAGATATATGCACATTTGTTGGATAAACTGATGGAAGCCCCTTCTGTATTAGATCCATATATTAAAAACAGTCTCTCAGTCTTTGGCTTCCTTGTTTTTAATCCTTTTTTTTTTCCTTCGTAGAGACTCTTTTATTCTGCATTTAACACCCCTGAACTCAGCAGTAGAGTACACTACAATACAATTTGAGATCTCAATGTGAGAAATAGGATATTAAAAGAAAATCACAATTCCTTCTAGAGGCAGTACTTAAAAATCAGTGGAAATCAACATCATTCAACATGTTTACTTTATATCTTTAAAATATATCTTAATTGCTTTTTCTGATAGTCCTTATTGTTTTAAAAAATGAATATTATGAAATTTGGATAATATAACTCCTCTAATGTACTTCTGGTCAATGGTTGGATACACATTCTTTTACGATTTAGTGAGCAAACCCATATACATTTTTTATCTGTTTTTATAATGGGATGTTTTGATGAGAAGGTATAGAAAATGCTCCCATTGGTCCATAATTCAGGTTCAGTGTGTATTTCTGTGTTCCAGATGCCAAAATAGTCCTGTTCTAGAAGGTTCTCTTCCCTCCCACTAACTGGTCCTCCTCACCCATGCAGGGAACAGCATAGAAAATATGTTCTGGAAAGTGAATGAATTGTTAGTACAATTTCATCTCATCCTTTCAGCGTAGTAAGGAAATGTTCATATATTTAAACCATGAATTTATATCACCACTTCTCAGAAGGCAGGGACTCTGAGCTTTTCCTCCTCTTCCTTAATGCTGTTATTTGCATCTCTCTTTTCTCCTACCGAGAACAGTGATTCCAAAACAGTGGTATATGTTTTCATTTGCCTTTTGAGTTATTCGAGCAAAATCCTTGCAAGATCCATATGTTAATTCCCTCGACCAACAAGGAGCCTGCCACATGAAGTTCAAAATTTCTTTGCCAAGAAACTAAGGCTGTACTCTGATCAGCTGTAAGGTGAAATTTTTCTCTCTTTCTGGGCATTGAGATCTTACATCTATATTCATTTTTTTTTTCCTTTGGATTCCATTTTAGGAGTCGCTTTTTGGCATTTGTCTTGAGTTTATTTTCCCTTTGTGTATGTTAAAACATTTATGAGTGGGTCAAAAGTCAGTACAGCAAGAAAAAGAAAACTCCTGAAATCCTCATTTCTATTCCTTTCTTTCCTATGCTGTTTCCCCTGATCCACGTCCAAGTAAATATTTTTTTTTAAATTTTTTTAGATGTCGATAAAACTTTCTTTCATTCATTTATTTATAGGTGGTGCTGAGAATCGAGCCTCACACATGCCAGGCAAGTGCTCTACCACTGAGCCACAACCCCAGCCGCCCAAGAAAATATTTAGTTTTGCATTATTTTGGTGTTTCTTCACAAAACAAGTACTAAGGGCATGTAGATACCTGCACACAAACTCACATATAAAAGAAACATGGATGCATGTTAATAATGTCGTCATGGGAGATTGACTCAGTACATTCATCCCTGGGTATCATGGGGGATTGGTTCCAGGACCTCCTGGGGCTAATATAATCTGTGGATGCTTAAGTTCCTTATTTAAACCCAGGTGGTATTTGTTTATACCCTATGCACATCCCCTTGTGTCTTGTAAATGGCCTCTGGATTCCTCCTGCTATCTAATACAATGGAAGTGCTGGACTAACAGTTGTCTTGCTGTGCTGTTTAGGGAATCTTGGCAAAAACAAGTCTGTGCTGTTTATTCCAGGGGCCATTCTTTCCAGTCAGTTTTGGTTTACTATTGATTGAATCTTGGAAGGCAGAACCAGCAAATGGGAGCGCATTGGACAGTCTTTGCACCTTAATATTTCTTTGTTAGGCGATATTATGTAATGAAAATTCCTGCTTATCCTATCATAAGAGCAAGCATGCTCTCTTTTCTTTTTTATTTTTATTAGCTTCACAGTTCTCTACTGTGTAAATATACCACTCATTTATTCAATTCATCTCTAGTTGTGTGGCATTTAAATTTTTTCAATATTCTGCTGTCAAAACCAATGCTGCCATGAATGTTCTTGGAGTAACATTACTTTGCATTTGTGCTTTTATAATGATAATCCTTTGTTTTTGTTTTTGTTTTTTTTAAAGTTCCTATCATTATTCTCAAGTGCCCAGGATATTTCAAAAATTACCCTGTGGCTATAAGTGCATTCAATATCACATATTAGGAAAAATAGGTCCATACACCCCTTTGAAATGTGTTTGAAATAAATTAAAAATTTACTGTGTGGCTAGAAGTGGTCATAATACTAGAACATTATTTTATGTTTCCTGTTTCATATGTACATATTCTGCTATCCCACAGGATAAACATGTATCTTGCTCATTTGACAAAGAAATTTAAAAATATGCCTGTTGAATTCTAAATCTGAATTTCTGATAAGATTGAACTTGGTACCATTTCTGTTTCTTCAGGTAACAGTTAAAATTGCATGAACTATTCCAAGAGTAGTAACTTATCCCACTGTGACCAGCTAGGCTACCACAAATCAAGAGAGGAGAAGAGAGGAAATAACAAGTAATGGGATCCACTCAGGGAAGAAGCAGCTCTAGCAATGGCAATTAAAATTGTCTTCAATCTGAGAAACAAAATGTCCGTTTTGTGTGCTTTGATTTTTTTAAAAAAATGATGTTTAGACATTTAGCCTATTTACTGCTCTCGGATGCCAATGGATGTCACCGAGTCTAAGAATGAGGAACAAAAGCTTTACATAATTTAAGTTAAAAAATATAATTCTCACTTGGAGAGCTACAGGAATGACATTCTTTTTCTTACAAAGTCATTCAGTGGTAACCACAAGTGACTCGGAAACAGTGAAATTAATCTATCAGTCATTGTTTGTCTGCCAATGATGGGAGATTATTACATGACAATGTATTCCAGACACACCTCATTCTTGTTTTTTTGATTTATCCAGGAAAGTTGATTCCAGATTACAAATACTACCCTTTCAAAAAGAATTTCTGAACTTGCTTTGTGCAAATTTGCAATTTCCTCCTCTATAATAATGAATGGTTCCTCAATATGACTGTACATGAGAATCATCACACAAAATTTTTTTTTTAAAAGAATGCATATTCCTGAGTCTCATTCCAGACAGACCAAAATGGGCCATCTAGGCCTGGGGGCTGAGCAATTCAGTTACACTCTGCTGATGACTTGTATGTGATAAAAATATAGAACAGAGAAAGGAAGCTAAGTAAATCGTCCCAAGCAGAAGGGGTCATGAAGGCTTCCAAGAGATAGTGAGCTTCAGTTAGGGTTAGAAAGCAGGGAGGGAGAGGGGGGAGGAGAGGGAGGGGGAGCAGGAAGAGGAGCAGGGAGAGCAGGAGCAGGAGGAGGAGCAGGAGGAGGAGCAGGGAGAGCAGAGGAGGAGCAGGGAGAGCAGAGGAGGAGCAGGGAGAGCAGAGGAGAAGCAGGGAGAGCAGAGGAGGAGCAGGGAGAGCAGAGGAGAAGCAGGGAGAGCAGAGGAGGAGCAGGGAGAGCAGAGGAGGAGCAGGGAGTGCAGAGGAGGAGCAGGAGGAGGAGCAAGAGGGAGAGGAGGAGCAGGGAGAGCAGGAGGAGGGAGCAGGGAGAGCAGAGAAGGAGCAGGGAGAGCAGAGGAGAAGCAGGAGGAGGAGAAGCAGAAAGGGGAGGAGCAGGGGAGGAGGAGGAGGAGCAGGAGTGGGAGGAGAAGGAGGAGGAAGAGCAGGAGCAGGGAGAGCAGGAGGAGGAGCAGGAGGAGGAGCAGGAGGAGGAGCAAGAGGAAGAGGAGGAGCAGGGAGAGCAGGAGGAGGAGCAGGAGGAGCAGGAGTGGGAGGAGAAGGAGGAGCAGGAGGAGCAGGAGCAGGAGTGGGAGGGGGAGGAGGCGGAGCAGGAGGAGGAGGAGCTGATTTCGTGACACGCCCACCCATTCTTCCATCCTCCCTCCCTGAGGCCGCTGTGCCTGCCACTTCCTCCACGTAGTAGAGCCGGCTGCCGCCTCCAACCCTCTGCGGACGGCTGCAGGGTGAGGGGAGGAGGTCCTGGGGACGGTCAGAGGGAAGGGAGGCCACTTCCTGCAGCTGCGTGGGTGAGTCGTCCCAGAGGGGACCCTCCCGCGGAGTGACGGAGGGCCAGGTGACTTCTGGACTGGACATCATGAGAGACCCTGAGCCAGTTACTCTAAAAGACCGAACCACCAAAAATAAGACCTGCCAGTGTGACTCCCCCGCCTGCCCACGCCCGGGCCCCTTGTGATGCCCCTGCCTGCCCATGTCCAGGCCCCGCCCCCACCTGCCCACGTCCAGGCCCCGCGCGGTGTCCCCACCTGCCCACGTCCAGGCCCCGCGTCAGGCAGCAGCAGGACTGCGATTCGGTCAACAGGTTCCCAGTGTGCTGGGACCGAGGACCTGGGTGCCCTCTAGGTCAGAAGCACAGAGGAAGAGCGTGAATAACCCCAGTCATCTGCTTTTATTCCCAGCGCTTCTGATACCAAACGTTGGCTTTTCTAAACCCATTAATTCTCAGATTCCCTGCAGATACCGAAGGGGCATCTTAAAAGCTAATTCAGATAGGATTGCCACCACCCAGCAGAGTGCCCACCCTGAGAGTGAGGTCCGAGTGCCACAGTGCAGCCCCTCCAGGTACCGTTACACACCGTGGGTCCCCAGGCCCCGCGGGGTTCCTGCTCCTGTCCAGCCTGGATGCAGGCAGGGGCTCCACGGCCCCCTGGATGATTCGTTGTGCCGGTTCACAGAATTCTGGGGGGCCTCATTTAAATTACCAGTTTATTTTAAAGCACAGCCTAAAGAATGCAGGGGAATGGCCAGAGGTAGGGTCACCTGGGGTGAGGTCAGGAAGGCTCCTGAACTCAGGGCCGCCGTGACATCTGGGATACACGGTCCTCCTGACGCACAGATACACTGACCAACCTTGAAGCTTTCCAGATCTCCTGGGACAGGCTCTGGTGTGGATGAAAGGCACCTGCCCTGGATACCAAATCTGCCCTGGTACAACCGTCCGTTGAGAAATTCCAGGAGCCCGGTGCAGGTCCCTGGGCTGCAGACCAAAAATATGTTTTTACTGTGTCACAGTATCCTAATATCCTGGTAAATGAGGAGACTGCATTAAAGTTCAAGGACGCCTTCAGGGAGGTATTTCATTAGATCGGCGTGCATTCCACAAGCCTGATTATCAGGCACTCTTTCATAAGCTGCTTTTCGAGTCTCCAGAATATCTTAATATAGTTTGCTAACTCTGATTCTCACCTTCCATCTGTGTGGCATGTGTGACTGTCCCCAGCTCACGAGACGGGCGATAGACATCTCCTTTCTATCATAATGAGGTGGTGACATTTATTGTCTGATGTGACCCTCGGTGGGGCTGGACTTTGACGTTGGACCTTCTAATGACACATTGATGGATCCTTCTTTGATACAAGTGTTCCTCAACCTTCACGCCATGGACACGTGGGGCTCCGTGAGGCTTGACCAGGTGTGTTTTAGGATACTGAGTATTCACTAGATTCCTGTGGCACTCACCTGGGTCAGGACGGTCATTAAAGATGCCATTGGAGAGGCTGAACGTCCCACGGGAGGGAAGACCACCCTCATTTGAAAGACACACCTCTGGACTTTTCTTACCAGTTGATGAAGTATTTGGTGAGCTTTTGAATGAGGGTCCAGCCACAGGACTGCCCAAATCTGGTTTTTGAAAGCTAATGGAAGGAGGCGTTCTCATACAACCGAAATCAACAAAACTCTGGACGATGTCTGTTGTTACATGTTGAAACACAGAGCAGAACTCTTATTGTTGTTGGTACTGGGGCTGGAACCCAGTGGTGCTCAACCGCTGAGTCACATCCCCAGTCCCCTTTTTATATTTTTATTTAGAGACAGGGTCTCACTGAGTTGCTTGAGGCCTTGCTAAATAATGGAGGCTGGTCTTGAACTTGCCATCCTCCTATCTCAGCCTCCCAGGATGCCAGGATTACAGGTGTGCACCACCATGCCCAGCACAGAACAACACACTTAAGGTACAGAAGCAAAAGGGTCAATGATAGTAAAGAAAGGTCTCAAATGGTAGTAGATTTGGAATTTTTTAATTTTAGAGGAAAGTATCAGGTACATCACATATTCATTGTTTTATCATTTCTATATATCCATATGAAAACCTTAATATTTCTAAGGTTAATGTGCAGAAATGGTTACATAACAATTTTGAGGATTGTATTTGGAAGTTTATTGAGATGTACCATTTGCCATGCAATGAAGTCTAAAGTCATTTGAAGCATTCTTTGTACAAGTTCTACAAAACCATAAAGGTGCAATTACAGATATTTTAGTTATTTTTTTCTCTAAATGAGATTATTTAAATCATTTTCCTCATTTACTGAAGTTTATTTACTTAAGTTTGGCCGGGGAGAAGCGTTGGTTTTGGACTAAAGGGCCCTTTGCAAATAATGATGAGACAATAATTGTCCCTTTATCTTGTTAGAGATCAGAGACGAGAGATTTAGGGGAAATGTATCAGGAATACCTCCCGAGGTAAGCCGAATTGAAGCTTATTTAGCTCAGAATTTGAACTAATGTGTCCCCTGCTGTCCTTGCCTGATGGATAGAGTTTTTAACAATATGTTGACTTTTCGTAAAGCAATGCCAGATAGTGGAATAATTGCTAGCAGATAAAAATCCACAATTGTGCTATGATATGTTATTTGCCATGAATATCCTACAAATGTATGTTGACTGTGAAACTGTTTCAAATGAGTTGAACGATCATTTTATAAGAAAGACAGATTCATTTAATTTGAGCCCTGCTTAGGGAAAGTCAATACAGAGATTGCCAATATAAGCAATTACATGTTAAATGGAATTTGTACAGTACATTTGAGTGTAGATCTTGCTTTTCAATTTTTTGCATAATTGCAAATGATTACATTCCAATGAGGTAATCCGGGCGGCACGTCATGGGAAATGTCAGTGTTTCTCGTTGCCTGACAGGCTGACTTTAAACTGAGCTTCAGGTTTAAAGCATTGGGATGGTAATAATGGAATCAAAGGATCAAGGCGACAGAGAGAGACCAATGTTCTAGTTATTCGTCTGACACAGAGTTACATTTAATGACGGAATGGGTGTCCCTATTAGAGAGAAAGATTCTCACCTCTGTAACTTACTGCAATTTTTTCCTATCAGGAAGTTCTTCCATAAATTACTCAGGTCACATTTTCTTTATTCTCTGTTTCTCTTGATGAAAATCGGAGGTAATCGAACTCTGGTCTGGTTCCTATGTTGTAGGCCTATTGGAAAGTCCATGCACCCTGTAAAATCTAGAATACTTAAATCCCTCATGTTTTTATTCACTGAGTGGCACAACCAACAATAATGGTTGACTTGAATCTGAATTTCATCTGTTCACTGTTAATTGAGTATCTACTATATACCAACTCTTACACTAGACTCTAATATGGAATTCAGAAATTGAATTTAATGTATATTAAAAGCTTTTGAATAGTGAGATCTGCAGTTAAATGTATTGACTACTAAAAATATGAATAAGGAACAGTATTTCCAGCATGACTTAGGTAGTAGGACAAGAAAAGAAATAGGGGAAAAAAAAAAGAAAACTTGAAATCTTGTGTGACATTTACTTTGAAAGAAATAACTACTCTTCCCCAATTAGAATGGTGATTATCAAGAATACAAGCAACAACAGGTGTTGGCGAGGATGTGGGGAAAAAGGTACACTCATACATTGCTGGTGGGGCTGCAAATTAGTGCAGCCACTCTGGAAAGCAGTGTGGAGATTCCTTAGAAAACTTGGAATGGAACCACCATTTGACCCAGCTATCCCACTCCTTGGCCTATACCCAAAGGACTTAAAATCAGCATACTACAGAGATACAGTCACATCAATGTTCATTGCTGCTCAATTCACAATAGCCAGCTTGTGGAACCAACCTAGATGTCCTTCAATTGATGAATGGATAAAGAAACTGTGGCATATATATACAATGGAATATTACTCAGCCATAAAGAATGATAAAATTATGGCATTTGCAGGCAAATGGATGAAATTGGAGAATATCATGCTAAATGAGATAAGCCAATCTCAAAAAAACAAAGGAAGAATGATATCGCTAATAAGTGGATGTTGACACATAATGGGGTGTGGGAGGGGTTAGTGTTAGAGTTAGAGTTAGGGTTAGGGAGGGGGGCAAGAATGGAGGAAGGAAGGACTGTATAGAGGGAAAAGAGGGGTGGGAGGGGTGGGGGGAAGGGAAAAAATAACAGAATGAATCAAACAACATTACCCTATGTAAATTTATGATTACACAAATGGTATGCTTTGACTCCATGTACAAATAGAGAAACAACATGTATCCCATTTGTTTACAATAAAAAAAAAAAAGAAATAACTACTCTTGTTCTACTAATGATACTTATAATTTTTATTCTTCCCAGATAGGAAGTCTGAGAAAAATATAAATGGATATTCATATTCCTGTGTTGCATTGAAAGGCTTATTCAAACGTGCGTTAGTCAATTTCACATTACTAGAACAAATTACATGAAACAGGCAACTTAGGAAGACAAAAGGTTGATTTTTGTCTTACAGTGTTTGGAGGTACAGACACTGTGATTAGTTGGCTCCTTTCTGTGACCTGTGGCAGAACAGCACATCCTTGTGAGATGGAATCTGGTGGCAGGTCAGGCTGACCTCTCAAGCCAGGGAAGAAGAGATGTTGGTCTCCCAGTGCCTTTCAAAGGTACACCCATGATAACCTAAAGAACTCCAGCTAGGTCCCCCTAGCTGCCAATAAACAGTCAAACCCTGGGGACCAAAGCTTTGGGCGCATTAATCTTTCCAAAAGATGACCAAAATATTAAATTATTTTTTTCTTTTAAGTACTCAGTAGTTCACAAGTAGCAAAATATCACCATACGTTGCTCCTGTATGTAGACACAAATTGAGTGAAACCTTGCCAAGAGAGTATCTTGATACTCAATTTCTGGAGAAGCTTTTGAAGGTTAAGAGACTTCAAGGAAACAACTAAATTATATTGTCCTTTAAATTAAACAACAGATGTTGATGAATTTAAACTCCTTTTATCACAGAAGCTATTTGTTGACTTCTCTCTGTCTCTCTCCAACGGGGATTTGTAGGCTATATAGCTAATTAGGTCAAAAGAACTTGAGAAGTTTACTCACTCATGGTGAACATAAATTGCAAAATAGGTCTCCAAAGGCATTGATTTAACACTATCACCATAGTAACTGCAGTTGATAGTTTTATATTTAGGTTTTTTTTTTTTTTTTTGCACTGTCTACAATAAACATATTATCATCACGCAATTTATTTATTACTTATTTATTTATTTTTCTTTATTTAGTACTAGGAATTGAATCCAGGGACATTTAACCACTGAACCACATCCCCAGTCCTTTTTATTTTGAGACAGGGTCTGGGTAAATTGCTGAGGCTGGCCTTGAACTTGGAAATCCTCCTGCCTCAGCCTCCTGAGTCACTGGGATTACTGCCAAGCACCACCACGCCTGGCCCAACTTTCTTTCTAATAAGAAAACAGGGATAAAATATCTATGTACCAAATCACAAGTTCATTGTCTGGAATTGGGGTAGACAGAGTGAGAAGGTTTCAAGTGATCTTTCCTCTGACTAGGAGGAAACTAGCCATAAAGACGGATCCTAAATCCGTAGTTCCCAAGATGATGCAAATCGTCACTTGTTCCCAAACAAGAGCAACATCTGGTGTGAAATCTCGATGGGCATCATCCCGTTAAGTCTGGCCTTCGGTAGCTGCTGACGCACTTGGTAAGACCAGTCAGTCTCTTATCTGTTCCCGCTCCATCCAACTGGAACTCCAGTTGACTCTCTGTCCTCCGCAGAGAAATAGAATGAAGTTGAAGCAATTATCCAATTCATCCCATCAAATGAGCAGAGAATTCAGATATCATCCTGATTCCTCAGCCCCTCATTAAAAGTGGTGCATTATCTATTCAAGTATGTCGTCCAGAGATCCTCACTTTGGGGCGTAAAAGCCCATGATCTGCCACAGTTAGAAGTTTTTTGGTTGTTGACAGTACATAGCAACAGTCCTCAATACCATGTCTCAGAACGACACCATCTAAATTAGAGGTGCAGAAACAATGTGTATTTCCAGATTATTATTTACTCCAGCCAGTTTTTGCCACTGCCCAGGAGGAACGGGAGCATCAATCACGATGTATTTGGATAACGGAGGACTTAACGCGGGCATCACACTGCGTCTTTTTAAAAATAGTTCATGACTTGGGAATATGTTCAGTGCATAAGATTAAATGAAGGTGGGGAAGATGATCAGATCCAACATTTTAAAAATCAAGCAGCATGTTGGAAATACATATGTGAACACTGAAATTCAATTCTCTGGGGTGGGGAAACATACCCAAATGTCATCTTGAGCGGATGTGATTCCAGATGATTTTTATTTTATTTGTGTTAATTTTGAATCCTGGTTCTGCTTCCTAAAAGGATTCTGTAATATTTTAAGCATGTTATGTAATTAACAGGGTGGAAGCACACAGGGATGTGTGTGTGATTCATACCACAGAGTCATGTCTGTGTACGTTACGGAAGGCTACCAGCGCATCCGATCTGTCACCTAAGAAGACACACTTCTAAGAGTGAAAGAGGACGTTGTTCATGAATATTCTGGGAAAACAATGATATGTCACTATCATTATTACCTCCAGCAACGTTTTCTTGGCCAAAATTTCCCAGGTGCTGGTTTTCTAGCATGTACTATTGAAATGTATCCCCTCGTGGTGGAGAGCAAGTGAAACTTTAAGTCACATCTGAAAATTCAACAATGTGGCTGGAACCTTCCCTCATTAAACTGATCACAACCAGAGGGAAATAATTCCTAAGAACACTGGAAAAGGAACTCCCACCTGCCCAGTCCCTTACAGGTAAAGCCTGGTGGACATTGAGGCTCCATCTTTGATCTGCGTCTGTTGAACTTTCACAGTGCGCTTACACCATCGAATATTTAAATCTGCCTAGTGCCTGGTAAGTTACCAAGAACAAAAGAATTACTTTAAGGAAGTATACACCAAAGTGTAGTTTTACTAAATGAAACCAGCAGATTGATTCTGTTCCTATACCATAGTTTCCTGGATGCCCTTACCTGTTCACGTGAAAATTTGGCCTTTCACATACTAGATCAAATAAATGCTTTACAATATTTTACTATTTCTTGTGAAGACTTTCAGTTTTTGATCTTTTTGTTTTGCTTTTTATTGTTTGCACTCTTTTATTAGAAGAGATATAACATACTTGGTTATTTAAAAATTCACAAAACTGTTCTTAGTATTTTCCAAAATGGTTTATAATTTAAGTCTGCACAAAAACCTAAACATGAACAGCAATAGCTACTAAATTCATGATTATCAAAGTCTGGAAGCAACCAAGATGTCTTTCAGCAGGGGAATGGATGAACTAACTGTGGTACATCCACAAAATGGAATATTACTGAGCACAGAACAACAGTGAGCTATGAAACTAGGAAGATGTGTAGGTAATGTAAATGAATACTGAGAGCTCAAAGAAGCCAATCTGCAAAGGGTAGAAACCATATGAGTTCAACTATGTGACATCCAGGAAAAGGCAAAAGATCCAATAAAAAAGATTAATGATTGTCAGGGGTCAGAGGAGGGCGGGATAAACGGGTAGAGCCCAGACCCTATTAAGAGCAGCAGACAGTTTTATATGCCACCAAGCTGGATATATCATTATACATTTATCCAAACCTTAAGAATGTGTAGCACCAAGAGCAAACCCTTATGGAACTGTAGACCTCGATTGATTAGAATTTGCATTAGTGTCTACTCCCTCTTTGGAACATACCCCACATTATGGAAAAATATCAATAGAGGAAACTGGGGCACGGGTGAGCCGGGTGTTATATGGACACTCTATTCTTGATTTTCCTGTAAATCTGAAACTGCTCTAAAATCAAAGCATATAAAGTGAATTCACTGATTGAAGAGAGGAAAAGTAAAGGAGAGGAGAAGGGAAAGGAAGAAACTAAGGAACCCCCTAGTCCCATTGATTGGAATATGAATCAGGGAATATTTTTGAGGAAAGAGACACCAAGACATTGGATGTTGGTTTTCTAAGGCACCATGATCCCAGGCCCCTTGCAGAGAGCAGCAGGTCACAAATAAAGACAATGTGTCTCCAGAAGCATTGTTAAGAGTTCCACGTTGGTTTCTGTTTGCTCCGACTATTATGTTAAAACATCTTTCTAATCCTAACTGGGTGAAACATGTTTTAAAATAGGAACATATGTTGAATTTAATCAACACAAATTCAATATAAGTCAAATTGATCTTTTAGGATTCTTTAACCTGTCAACACAGCAAAGTGTATGAATATCATCTTTTTGTCTACTTTTAAAATTTGTGCTAATTAGTTATACATGACAGTAGAGTGTCCTTTGACACATCGTACATGAATGGAGTGTAACTTCTCCTTCTTCTGGTTGTATATGATGTAGAATCACACTGGCCATGTAGTCAGATATGCACACAGGGCAATAATGTCCAATTCATTCTACTGTTCTTCCCACCCCCACATCCCCTCTTCTCCCTTCGCTCCCCTCTGCCAAATCTAAAGTAACTTTATTCTTCCCTAGCACCCCTGCCATTATGGAATTAGCACCCACATATCAGAGAAACCATTCTGCCTTTGGTTTGGGGGATTAATTTATTTCACTTAGCATGATATTCTACAGCTCCATCCATTTACCGGCAAATGCCATCATTTTATTCTTCTTTAAGGCTGAGTAATATTCCATTGTATGTATATATGTATATATGTGTATACACACGCACACACACGCCACATTTTCTTTATGCATTCATCTGTTGAAGGACACCTAGGTTTTGCTGAAGTTCAGTCAACTTTGCATTTTGGAAACAAAGTAATTCATGGCATACTTTTTAAACCAAGCTGCTTGTTTCCATTTTGTTCATGCTCTGTATCTCTCTTAAGTAAGGGATGTCTGTGGATTTCCTCTTTCTACCACTTTGTCAAAATTGGGGCTTGGCTGAGCTACACTTACACTTTTTTCCTACGCTATTTATCTATTTAAATAGCATGAGAATCATTATTTCTCACAGATTTGGCATATTTGGCCTAAGAAATCAGGAGGCAACTTCGTTTGCCCTCACCTGGCGAGAGGAAGGTGCCTTGTCCAGCTCACCCACCGTTCCTTCAGCAGCATCTTTTAGAATGCTTTCTGGGAATCCTGGCTCGTGATCACCTCCCCTCTCCCTAAATCCTGACCACGTCCACCCTCGTCGTGGCCATCGCTCCCTGGACTTAGTCAGTTAGAATGATCAAAGTCTCTTGTCTCAAACAACATTCCTTAAGAACTGATGTTACTGAAAAGAAGAGTTTAAAGATATCATTCACGACTGATAACGTTAGGGGACAGACAGAGGAGGATGGGGGAACAGGAGGTTAGGATGATCACTCTATGGAAAGGCCCATGGTGCTGACCCCACAGGCTTTCTTTGCTAAGAAGCAGTTCCCCTGCAGCCCTGGCTGGCCTCAGTGGACAGGCTATGCCCCATTCCTCAGCAACCACCTGCTACCTGCAAGGAAATGCAGGCAGGAAACAGCATCGATAGAGAAGCCCAAGTTACTTTAAAGGTAGAGATATTTGGGACCCTTTTCACAGACCAGATCCTGGAAGATAAGGAGAATTCCTCCCAAACATAACACCTGTAAAACTGATTAAGAATCTAATTAGAACCGGTCAGCATGGGCCAAGGTGACCTAGAGTTGCCATGGCAATGGGGACTTGAAAGTCTGATATCATCCTGCTGTCAGTCACAAGTCAAGAGGTGGACCTGGGTGGGACTCTCGGGAAACTTCCCTGGGACCCCCAGTAAAACGGGAGTGCAGGAGGGGCACACTGTCCCTCTGCTCTCTGAGAGGACCCACTGTTTGTCTGGAGAGTGTCCCCTTTCCCTTTTCCTATCTCTTCAGTAAACTCCTCCTCGTTACTCTGAATGACATGTCTGGAATCGTTCTCCCTTGATCCCGAGAACTGGGATTTGAAGAGGGTCTTCATCCTCAGATTCCCAAAAGGCACCAGCTCTGTAGCAGTGAGAGGTGACGGTTGTCTCGTCAAAGAAACAGACAGAAGTGGTGCAACTGACTTGCTTGTAAGATTATGTCCAAATAAACCCTAGTGTTACGTATAAAGGTGATGCATTAATAAAAATATGAAAATACAAGCCATTAATAATTGGATGCTGAAAAAAATCAAAGAAAGATTTTTAAACTGAAGACTTGAATGCATTTAGCAGACTTGGAGATTTCTAAGGAGCTTTAGCTAGCAGGAGATGGCTAGTGCTTGCTGCCCTGGGGAGATTATTCCAGACACAGGGTTGCCCATGAGTCTTGATTTTATTTTAAACACACCACTCCTATTTTCTCCCTTTGTTCAACTGCTCCGAGGTGAACTTTCTCATTTCTCTCTTACCGTGAGGTGAAAAAATGGAATGCATATGGAAGAATTATGGAATGTGAACCCCCTTTGGGAAGGAAAGAAATCCTCAGGACAAGGTTGCCCTGGAAGGGTAAACCAGTTGAGAAACTTTAATCAAGACCGTTGATTAGAACGGGAGAGAGCCGCGCAGCAAAGGGGCAGGGCCGTTTCCCGGCAGGGAGGTTAGTCCTGGGATTAGTTGTCTTGCGATGGGAGCTTCTCAGAGGAGAAGCTGGAGGTTCAGAGTCAGGCCTCCAGGTACCGGAGAGGAGCACCCTGGTGTGCAGAGGAGGAAGCCCCTGGGAGATGACGGGCATTGGAAGCATCCGAGCTAGAACTGACAAGGGAAAGTTTTCCCGAGTAAATGCTCTAAGCCCAGGGAGGTAGAACCACTCTCGGCTGCTGGGACCTTCCTACCGAGTGCTGCCACCTTACCTTCAGAGACACTGGAATCTGGGTGAGTGCGTTGTCTGAATTTTTGTTTTCTGTACTTACTCATTTTCAAATGTGGCCGCATTTCACCGAGATGCAAAGAGGCCTGTGATCTTCTTCTTCTTCTTTCCACATTCTGGCTGGAGTCTTATGCATGCTGGCTTGCAGCCTTGATTGGCAGCTCATGCCCACACCTGCGCACAGTGTGGCCACGCCATGCAGCCAGTGTCTTCCCCACGCTTCTCCCTTCCCTCTGCCCTCCCTGCTCCCTTCCTCCGTCTCCTGATCTCCCACCCTCTTTCTCCTCCTGTTCCCTCTCTGGCTTCCAGGTATAAAACAGAGCAGCCCTGGTCTTTCTGGGTTTGGCCCCTTTTGCTTTAAGATCCCGTTCCCACGTTCCACCCTCTTTGCTGCCCAGCACAGCCCCTCAGGCCTCTTCACGGCGGAATGAACCCCATTGCGCAGACGCCACCTTGCCTTGGTGCTCTTCCTCCCGCCGACAGCGGGCGGGTTGCTCAGTGTGGCTCCTGTGCAGTGCGCAGCTCTGGCCCTGGGCGTCTCCACCGCCTTCAGGTCTTTAGACGAACACTGGGGACCGGCGTGTCCGAGGCGGGTGCTGAGCTCAGTCCATTTAACGGAGGCCCATCTGAAGTTCTGCCTGAACTTGAGTTAGGAAGGCCAGCAAGCGGCTCTCGGCGAGGTCGCCTTCCTTCTTTCCTGATCAGGACTCTGGGGCCAGTCTCTTCCCGGGGCTCCAGCTAAACACACCTCAGAGAGGAACGAAGTGCGCAGGGGCCAAGGTGCCCACGTGGCCAACAGCCAACAGGGTGGGAACGATGGTTTTCTCAAGGTGCCGCGAGGAGGGGTCCGACCCTGTGCCTGCTGGACTCTCCACGCTGACTTCAGTTAGTGGCCAGGTCCTGCCGGTGACCAAGTGGGTGCTGGTGCATCATGACCATGAAAATAACCGACGGGCCAGGCAAAGGCCCGTCGTCCATGGAAGGGGCTCCGGGAAAAGACCTTCTTTTATTTCAATTGATTGATTGATTTTTTCAAGATGATGAAGTAATTTTATTTAACCTGGATTTTCCAAAATTGGTGAACACGCACAATAGTTTTAATGGCATTTTACTGATAGAATCACAAAATCAACTTTACCAAAACATGAAGAAAAAACATAGGATGTGATAAAATTCTAAAAAAAAGTTTATAATTATATAATATATAATGGTATATGATCATATAATATAAATTTATAATATATAAATTCATTATATATATTATAAGTTTATTATATATAACTATATACAATTATAATTATATATATAATTATATACAATTATATAATTATATATTATTATATATAATTGTATACAATTATATATTAGATAAACATATATGATTTTATATATATTGCATAATTATGTAAATTTATAATTATATATAATGATCATATATTATATACTCATATAGAACTTTATAATATAATTATATGTATTTATAATTATATAGCATATAATTATATGCAATTTTATATACATAATCCATAAAAACAAAAATATAAATCTCGAGTTAAAAGTGTGCAGAATTTTACTTTGAAGACATCCTTTGAAATTTTTGCTGGGCATAATATACAATGAAGAATGGCAAACAACTCTTTGCAAATATGTTTAACTGAGATTGACCTACAGGTGTCCTGAGCTATTTCTTGATCATAAATTAGATTCATTTAGCATTTTCTTCTCCAGTCCCTTCCATCTACCTGCTGCACGTTTTCTCTGATACGCGGATGCTAATTCACAATAGAGAGGAGGCTCTAGGGAAGAATAGATGGACTCTGGATTAGGCAGGGGGAGGGTGTGGGGTGGAGGGATAGTAGGGTGGACCGGGCATGATCACCGTACCTACGTCTATGATTCCTGATCAGTGTGATCGCACATCACGAACCACCAGAAGAATGACAAGTTACACTCCATTTCTGCATGATAAAAATATCCTTTAAAATAAATATTCAGAGACATGTTATTTGCACAACTTTTTATTTGATGTCAAGTAAAGGGCAACAGGAAGGGGGAAATACGGGCAGAGAAGTCACTTGCGGGTCGCTCCTAGAGTCTCCACGTTGGTTTCTGCTGCTTGTCTTAAACCTTCAATGTTTTTTCCAGACATTTTCTGTGTCCTGAGCCCAAACCTCTAAAATGAAAAGGGAAAGATGTAGAGATCAGAGACACCTAGGCCGACAGCAGGACCCTCTGGCCACGACCCCCGAAGCTTCTCTGTGCCCCCGCGTGGACGCAGAGAGCGTCCTTCAGGAAGTGTGGGATGACCTTGGCAAAACCCAGCAACCCGAGTGTCAGTGTGGGACATTTGCAATGAAAGGAAGCCAGGGTAGGTTGTGAGTGGAGAAGGAGGAAGAAGGACCCCGGTCAGCGTCGCACGCCTAGATCATGCTGTGCACCCTTTATTCTGCGGGTTGCCTTGCAGTGGTGCGGAGAGATCTTGGCTCGACGGTTCTGACAGTCCCTGCACCAGCCAAGCGAGTTGGGGGTTAAACTTCCACGAAATGAGTTGCTCACTGTCATGAGCCCGGGTTCACTTGGGATAAAGACAAGGTCTTCATTTCACAATTCAAGGTGACTCTTAATGAGAAATGCTATTTCTTATGGTTCATGAAAATTACGATTCTACTTGTATAAAATAAGATTTTTTTTGTTGTTGCATGGCCTAAACCAATATCTTAAAGGGCTTTCTGATCTAGAGGAATCTGTTTTCAAACAGTATGAGGAAAGCCTCAGCATGATAATGTCGCTACGCAAGAATTAAATTGTAAGCCAGGAGCAGCAGTGCACACCTGTCATCCCAGGGGTTCTGGAGGCTGAGGCAGGAGGATTGCAAGCTCAAGGCCAGCCTCAGCAATTTGGCAAGACCTGAGACAACTTAGTGAGATCCTGTCTGAAAATAAAAAATAACATGGGCTAGGGATGTGGCTCAGAGATTGAGCACTCCTGGGTTCCATGCCTGGTGCCAAAAAAAAGAGAGAGAAAAATAAAAGTTGCAGATACACGTATCCATCAGTAATTCCACATGTTATTCCAAAACTGCTGCAAAGTCATTGTGATATTAATTGGCAGGAGGAATTCTTTCCCTGGGGTTAATATTCAAATGTGAAATGATGTTCCCCAAAATCTTTATCAGTCGGTTTTAGTGAGACCAAGGAAGGGGCCCTTGGAGGCATGAACTTGTTTAAAGGCTAGTCTGCTTATGGTTGAGAGGCCTGATTGTTCTTATTCCTCACTCACACACAGAGGAACAATATGATCAAGACAAATTGAAGGAACTTGTTTTTCTTCATCAAGTTTACTTTACTTTGATTTTTAACTGATACTTAGAAACACAAAGTCAGACATAGAATGGGATAGTAAAGATGTTTTGAAACAGGTATGCATTGTGCAATCTATTAATATATCTGTATGCTTGTTTAAAGCTACTTTATGACAAAAATATTCAAAATCCTTTATTTTATTTATTTATTTTTTTAGTTTTTGGGTACCGGGGATTGAACTCAGGGGCACTCAATGCCTGAGCCACATCACCAACCCTATTTTATATTTTATTTAGAGACAGGGTCTCACTGAGTTGCTTAGTGTCTCGCTGTTGCTGAGGCTGGCTTTGAACTTGAGATCCTCCTGCCTCAGCCTCCTGAAATCAAAATTCTTTCTTGAAGCTTTTGAGATACACAGGACACAATTACTATCTGTGGTAACCCTACTGTGGAGTAGCACGCAGGATTTCCTCTTCCCATTAGATTGAAATTTAGTACACATTGATCCACCTCTCTGTAGACCTTCCTCCCCACTAATCTTCCAAGCCTCTGGTAACCACTGTTCTCCTCTAAACTTCTAGGGGATCAACTTTTTAGCTTCTACCTACAAGTGAGGTCTTGTGGTACATGTCTTTCTGCACCTGACTTATTTCACTTCACATAATGATCTGTTCCATCCATGTTCGCAAAAGCGGAGCTCAGTTTTCGGGGCTGAATGGTATTCTGTTGTATCTATTTACCACTGTTTTTCAACTCTTTTTATCAACAGATGGATGTGTAGGTTGTTTCTATGTCTTGTCTCTTGTGACTTCTGCTTCCCTGAACATGGTGGGACAGATGTCTCATCAACATACTGATTTTATTTCCTCTCCATATTGACCAGTAGTGGGGTTGCTGAATCATAGGGTATTTCTTGTATTACCTCCTTAATATTTTTCATAATGACCGTACCACTTGATATTCCCATCAATAGCATGCAAGAACTCCTATGATTCCATATCCTTACCAGCGCTTGTTATTTTTAGTGTTTTTTATTAGCCATTCTCACCAGAGTTCAGTCATACCTCATGGGAGTTTTGATTTGGTTTCTCTGATGAGCACTGATATTGAGCATTTTGGGGGGGGGGGTTACCTGGGACTGAATCCAGGAGAACCTGACCCCTGAGCCACATCCCCAACCCTGTTTCATATTTCATGTAGAGACAGGGTCTCACTGAGTTGCTTAGCACCTCGCTTTTGCTGAGGCTGGCTCTGAACTCACGATCCTCCTGTGTCAGCCTCCCCAGCCGCTGGGATGACAGGAGTGTATCATCATGCCCGGATTGAGCATTTTTTAATGTACCTGTTGGCCTTTGGTGTTTGTCCATTTGTAAACCTCTTTTAGCAATGTCTGTTTATATAGATATATTTCAAAAAATTTTTTTAAATCTGTTTTTCTTTTTTTTCTTTCTTTCATTTTTTTTTTTTTTTGCTTTTTGCTATTGACGTTTTGATATTCCTTATATAATGTGGATATTAGTCCCTTGTCCGATGTGCACTTTGCAAATACTTTATGCCATTCTCTAGGTTGTCTGCACCATGATGATTTTTCTCCTTGACTGTCCCTGCAGAAGGTTTTTAGTTTGTTATAATCTTGATGTAATCTTACTTGTCTCTCTTAACTCCCCCCACCTTGTGATGGAAAGCTCCTGTCCTGGAACACGGCCCCTGTCGTCCTCTGGTAGGTGTGTTGTTCATGATTACTAGGAAGGGTAAGTGGCATGTTTAAGATCTGGTTAGAACTCAGGTCTGCCAGCTCTGATTTCAGTTCACTTTCCATCATACACACTCTGTGTTTTGATTTAGATTCAAAGAGGTATTTGAGCCGAAGGATGGAGCTTACACAGGATTGAGGGAGAGACCCTTTGCATTATCGCCTGCCCTTTGTCTTCTCCAGCTGAAACTCAGCTGGCACTTGGTGACTCAGTAACTGTAACGGTTACTGTGAATGGTCAACTTGGTTGGATTAAGAGAGGCGGATGATTAAGAGGCCTCTGGGTGTGTCCATGAGGGCGTGTCTAGGAATGATTGGCATGTGGGATAGCCAACTGGAGTGGAGCCCCTCCCTCAGCGTGGGCAGCACCGCCCAATAGGATGGAATAAAAGCTGGAAGAACAAGGAAGCAGAGGCAGATGCAGCCTGGCTCTTCTTGACCAGGTTCTTGATCGATGCTTCCATCCTCTGAGGATATGGGACTCTGACCTCTTAACTCTTCCAAAGTGAACTCTGCCAGGGATTCTCCAGGGAGTTTCCAGAAGCCTTGGTCTGGGACTAGGTAGCACTGCTGATCCCTCTTGTTCTGGGGCTTCCTCCTCTTGGGCTGCGCAGCTGCTGGTTCTTCCAGCTCTCCAGCTGCAGAGGCCACTGTGGACCCTCCAGCTTCTGGTCATGGAAGCCCATCTAATAAATCCCCTTTATCATCACACTTCCTGTGGGTTCTGCTCCTCTAGAGAACCTGACTCAAACAGTAACTGTGCACCATTACACCTTGGGTGGAACTCTTCCTCCCCACGGAGCCTCCCTCGGCAGCCTAGGGTCACTCCCGTCTCTAAGCAGGGCAGAAGTCTTCAGAACGCCCAGAAGGAAGGTTTGGAATTATTTTCTGTCATCCCGCACCTGTTGTTCTCTGGCACTCTTGAACACTGCTGACTTAATCCGAAAACTAGCTGCTTTTTATTTTAACTTTGCATTTGCACGACTTAAACACCTTTTGTTTTCACGGGTGCTTGTCTGAGTAATGTAGTACATTAAACGGTTCTTCCTTTCTCTTCAAATCCCTCAAATCACGGGATTAACTTGTTGAATTAGAAATGCTCTGCTTCCTTCTGACTTGCAAAGTATCTGCCCTGATTATGTTTGGTAAACAACATGAATAAATTGGCATTCCGGTGGTGCTCTTGAACTTCCTTCCTTTGGAATCCTGCAGAACAGATCAGTGTTTTGGAATAGATGGTCCATCCCATAACTGCAGATGCGTCGTGGCTGCCAGAGGAAAGAGTGTCCTAAGGAAGCTTTGCCAGGAGAGTTCACTTTTTTTTTTTTTTTTTAATTTTGATAATGAGATGAAAGATTTTACTTTATTTTTTTTTAATTATTTTTTAAATTCTTACAGACTGCATTTTGATTCATTGGACACAAACGGGTCACATCAACCTAATGCTTTAAATCACAGCGTGTTCTCCTTACCACAGTCCCATGAATCTCCTTTTTGTCAGAGAGCAAATAAGGAACCAATCCGCTGAACTGAAGCTCCTTGTTGAGTGTGATCAGTTGCAAGTGGCAGTAACATATCATTTCAGTTTCCGTGTACCGGAGTGGATTTGCCTGTGTGGTTCCAGCTTATTTAATGGAAAAACTTGTTTCAGCTCCTGGGGAGGAAACCAGAGCCACAGCTTGCTCGGTAGAGACATTAGGTACCAATTCCTGATTGGAGGCAGACAGAGTCTGGAAGGTATGAAGGTACTACTTCTCCAACAGACCTCCTGGTGCAGGTCTCCTGACTCCACCACATTCTGGATGCATCTTGGACAAAGTAGCTCAACTGCTCTGTTCCTTCTACATCTGGTAGTTAATAGGATGAAATGCAATGAATGAGAATTTCTTAGAACCCTGCATGGGCAATGGAAAGCCCATAATGAATACCTCTTGCTGTTCTGAGTTCGAAATCCTGAAATTCTTTAACAAATTCTGTAAAACACCAACCTTTGAAGACCCTGTTTCCTTCAGTTCACAAATTCTGGCCTGTCGTTTACTGCAACTTCTGTTCTTACTAGAAGGTCAAATCTTACTCCAGGATAAAAATGTCCCTTTATCTGAAATCGTTGGGAACAGCAGTGTTGCAGATTTCAGATATTTTTGGATTTGGGAAATATTTGCAAATATAGAATGAGCTTTCTCGACGGAACAGAACATATGTTTAAACATAAAATTCATGGATGTTTCCAATCTTCTCTCTGGATGTAGTCCGGAGGTAATTTGACAGGGTACTTTTCCAAGATTTTCTTGCCTTTCCACCGTAACCTACCTTACTGATGAGGTACCATCTTCCATTTTGGTGTCAGGTTCTTGCTCAAAAAGTTTCAGATTTTGGAACACTTTGGGTTTCAGACCCTGAGTGAGGGTTGCTGAATTTACTGCACAGCAGGTATCTACTGAATACACCGCACAGAGAAATCGCTGCTCATTGGCTCTTCTAGATTGAGATTTGTTGTTGTTGTTGTTGTTTTTGGAAAACAATGGCACCCACGTATTGTCTATGCCTAATGTTGCTTCTCAGTAACGGTTGAGTGCTTTCAACGCAGTCTGGCCAGTGAAGCATAAAATATTGATGATCTCACACTTTAACTGAACGAGTTTGGTTGATTGTCATTGTAGCAGTCATTAGGTATAGATTTTGATGATAAGTAAATTCTAAGAGCAGGGATTGCTGAGAAGATCCTCAGCAGATTTAATGCCGACTGAGGACACGTTGATGTTGAAAAAGGTCCAAAAAATTAGATGATTGGGAAGCTTACATTGACTACTGTAAGAGGTTTCCTGAGGTACAGTTACTATACCTTGAAATTCATTATTGTAAGTACATGGTTTAATTTTGAAGCATTTCCATCACCCTGAAATTTTCCTTCCTACCTATTTACAGTCAATCCCAATTCCAACCACCAACCTCAATCCACCACTCACTTCCTTTCTGTCTCCATAAACTTGCCTTTGGCGAACATTTCATTTAAGTTGAATGATTCAATATGTAACCTTTGGCCTCTGACTTCTTTCATTTAGGATAATGTTTTTAAGGTCAATTCATGTTGAAGCGTGACCACTGTCTCATTCCTTTTGATGGCTAAATAGTATTCCTCCATGCGAACATGCCATGTTTTATATATTCAATAGCAATGGACATTTAACTTGCTTCCAATTTTTGGATTTAATAATTAATATTCCATGAACTAACAGTCATGTTAACATATTTTTCACTTACGTAGATTATCATCAGATAAGTTTGCGCATATCTTTCTTTTAAGTATTTTTTTTATTTTTACAGACTGCATTTTGATTCATCGTACACAAATGGGATACAACTTCCTTTCTATGGTTGTGAATGATGTAGATTCATACCATTTGTGTAATCATACAAAGATGATGTACGATTACATAAGGATGTCTTGTCACAGTCCACCATTTTTCATACCCAACCCCTCTCATTTCCCTCTATGTAATCTAAAGTTTCCCCATTCTTCTCTCACCCCTCACCACCCCTAGCCCCATTATGTGTCAACATCCACTTATCAGGGAAAACATTCAAACTTTGGATTTTTGGGATTGGCTTATTTCACTTAGCATGATATTCTCCAATTTTATCTGTTTATCTGCAAATGCCATGATTTTATTCTTCTTTATGGCTGAATAATATTCCATTGTGTATATATACCACAGTTTCTTTATCCATCCATCTGATGAAGGGCATCTAGGTTGGTTCCACAATCTAGCTATTGTGAATTGCGCTGTGATAAACATTGATATGGCTGTGTTACTGTAGTATGCTGATTTTAAGTCCTTTGGGTTTAAACCAAGGAGTGGGATAACTGGGTCAAAAGGTGGTTCCATTCCAAGTTTTCTGAGGATTCTCCACACTGCTTTCCAGAGTGGCTGCACCAATCTGCAATTCCACCAGCAATGTAAAAGTGTGCCTTTTTCCCCACATCCACGCCAACATCTATTATTGTTTGTATTCCTGATAATAGTCATTCTCATTGGAGTAAGATGAAATCTTAAGATTTGTTTTAGTTTGTATTTCTGTAATTACTAGAGGTGTTGAATACTTTTTTATAGATATTTATTCATCACCTGTATGTCTTCTTCTGTAAAGTGTCTGTCCAGTTCCTTGGCCCATTTATTGATTGGGTTCTTTGTATTTTTGGTGTAAAGTTTTGTAAGTTCTTTATAAATTTTGGAGATAAGTGCTCTATCGGCAGCGCGTGTGGCAAAGATTTTCTCCCACTTGGTAGGCTCTCTTTTCACGTTCTTGATTGTATCCTTTGCTGAGAAAAAGCTTATCTTTTTAAGAAATTGTTGAACTGTTTCCCAAAGCAGCTGTCTCATGTTACATTCCATGAGCGAAGTGCCGAGGTTCTAACTTTTCTGCATCCCACCAGCAAAGGTTATTATCTCTGTACCTGAGCGGTTCTAGTGGGTGAGGAATGGCATCTGGATGTTTTCATTGTCATTTTCTTAATGACAATCAGTGATATTCTATATGCTTATTAGGCGTTCACATGTCTTCAGTGACTAATCTGTTCAAGTATTTAACCATTTTTGAACTATTTTCTGATGTTTTCCTTTTCTCATAGAATTGTTAGAGTTCTGTAAGTCCGAGATGTGATCATATTATCAGGGATCTAGTCTCATGGCTAACAATGGCGGCTCCAAGGTGAGAAGCAGCCTGAAGTAGTACCCGCTGCCCGACCCCTGGTTGCTCAATGCTGTGTGGCAGGTAAGGCGGGGACTCTAGACTCAGGGAGCCTCTGTCCACACTGCATCATGCTGTCGCCCACGGCGTAGGTCCTGACTGAGTGGAGGCTCCAGGTTTGATCCCTGTCCTTTGAAAAACCCAAATCACAGCCCAGACTACATGTGATAAAGGGATGAGGAAGTTGAGTTGAGCGACTCACTTGGAAGTGAATAAATAAAACCCACTTTCCCACCCTCTCTTGCTTGTCTCTCTTTGGAAGGAAACAGTATTAAAATACAGAATGTCATGGTTATGGTGTGGAGGTGGCGTGTCTCCCAGCAGCTCACAGGTGAGACCATGCAGGAAGGTGCAGAGGAGAAATGATTGGGTTGTGAGAGTCTCAACCCAGTCGATGGGATTAACTGAAGTAGTAGGTGTGGCTGGAGGAGGTGGGAATGGGCATGGCTTTGGGTATATATTTGTATCTGGAGAGTGGAGTCTCTCTCTCTGCTTCCTGAGGATGTGAGCTGCTTCCCTCTGCCACACTCTCCTGCCATGATGTTCTGCCTCACCTGGAGCCCTGAGGAATGGAGCTGGCCTTTTATGGACTCAGACCTCTGAAACCGTGAGCCCTCAAATAAACCTTTCCTCCTCTACAATTGTGCTGGTCAGATCATTAGTCACAGCAGTGAGAAAGCTGATGACAGCAGTCATCTATGACAGGTGCTACCTGAGAATACTTACTGGGCCTCATCAGGATTCAGAAGAAGCAAACTGAACCAAGGTGAGACGCCCAGGTTGGGAGGCACTTCTTGGGGTTTGATCCTAAGTCAGTTACACGCTGCAGATGTGAACCAGAAGGAGGAGGCCCAGGAGGAGGTCACTGGATCACGTTCCCGTCCTCCACCCTCTCCTCATCTCTGACACGTGAACCTCGGGCGGGAATCGGTAAGTGAATTCTCTGAGAGAACATTCCGTCGCCCCTCTAGACAAAGAAGTGTGGGCCACGCTGAGGCCGCCAAGGCTAACAGGGCCCTCTTCCTCAGGACTGGTCACGTGCAAGGAGGCTTCCGAATGATGCGATTGCGCAGAATGATTTCCTTCTAGGGATTTCTAGAGCGTCACTGAAAGGGTAAGGTTACAACCCTGTGTAAAGAGAAATCCAGAATAACCAAAGAGTCAGATTTCCTCTCTTCCCTGTTTCATTGCACTGATATGAAGCTTTCAAAGTAAATGGGAGTGTTGTGTAATCAGAAAGAAAGAGAGAGAAACAGAGAAAGAGAGAGAGAGAGACACCAAGACTGAGTGCCTTCCTTTGCTCTGGTGCAGAGCAGCAGATCTGGGACACAGGAGAACTACTTCAGGCCACAGACAGCCTGTGCCTATCCTTAGCGAAGCTTCGGAAGAGCTCGCTGTGCATGAGTTTTGTGTTAAATGGGCAACAGAATGAAAGTGTGGCCATGGAGCTGTCGGGGGAAATCCGTGAGGCCATTCAAAGCCCCTCTGTTATTCTGGGCCTTTATCAGAAGTGTGTCTCCAAAGTATCTTTCAGCCGAGACTAATATCAAGATACGAGGTAAGAAGGAGAGGACGAAGGGAACCCTAGGCCCGGGAGAGGCTGGGAAAAAGAAAAGCAGTGAAGAGTCAGATGGATTCCGGTGGGAAGATCGTCCCAGGTTTCACTGTCCCATCCAAGTCTGCATCTCCAAGAAAGTTCCGGAAGCAATCCGTATTCGGATCTGTCTTACATTTTCCTCAGGAGCATCTGAGACTTAGGTCCAAACATGAGGTCACCTGTGGACACCACAGGCCTTGGGATATATGCGGGTTGCTCAAGAAGAATGCACTGTCAACAGTAGGTGCTGGTGGGATGTGGGAAGAAGGCACATTCATACATCACTGGGGGGATTATGAATTGGGGCAGCCACTCTGGAAAGCAGTGTGGAGATTCCTCGGAAAACTTGGAATGGAACCACCTTTTGACCCAGTTATCCCACTCCTAGGTTTATACCCAAAGGACCTAAAATCAGCATACTACAGTGACACAGCCACATCAATGTTCATAGCAGCTCAGTTCACAATAGCTAGATTGTGGAACCAACCTAGATGTCCTTCAAAAGATGAATGGAAAGAAACTGTGGTGTATATACACAATGGAATATTACTCAGTCATAAAGAAGAATGAACTTATGGCATTTGCAGGTGAATGGATGGAATTGGAGAATATCATGCTAAGTGAAATAAGCCAATTCCCCAAAACCAAAGGCCGGATATTTTCTCTGATAAGTGGATGCTGATACATAAGGAGGGGTGGGGAGGGGATAAAGGAAGATGGAGGAAATGGGTGGGGAGGGGGCAGAGGGAAGGAAAGATAATGAAGTGAGACAGACATCATCACCTTATGTACATGTACGATTACATGAATGATATGAATCTACATCATGTACAACCACAGAAATAAAAAGTTATACCCCATTTGTGTACAATGAATCAAAAAACAAATGGAAAATAAAGGAAGACCGCATTGTCAATCACTAACTAATGCACAGAGAAAGAAATTGCTGGCAAGCATCGTATATGAAAAAAGTGCAAATTGTCAAATGGGGAATGAAAACCAGGTCCATGTGAGTTTCCTGTCTGAGCGCCTCACTTCCTCTTCAGCATGAAACATCATACTGGGGACGAACAGAATTGCTACTGTCTACCTGAAGCAATTTTCAAATAAGATTCATGAGTTGGGAAGAAAGGTCAGATAGTGAACAAGAAACAAAGCAAAGAAAAATAAATTGGTAGAAGCAGAAACAAGCAATTGGCTGTGAGATAATGACTACAGAGGTCTTCAGGCAAATAAATAAGCATGTACGTCCATGGAGCCAAGCACAGACTTGGTGAATATTAGCTTAATTTTTTTTGACTCAACGTAGGGTCTCCTATCCCTTGTTTCCTTGGATTGCATGAGCTGGATAATTTCTGGAGTTTCGATGTGGGATGTATGGACATCCCATTTTGATGTCAGTGTGTAGGAAATATTAAAAATGGAATATTTGGTAGGAAGATCTTTTTTTGAATCCCTGAAGGATGGATGAGTGTATTACAAGATAACAGGAAATTGGCATAGGACAAAGAAGTCATTAGTAGTCGCTCGGCTTCTCATGACCTGGTTCAAAGACCATCCCTGGATCTCCTGAATGAAGCTCGTCACCTTCCTCTTCATACCCATGGTCCCTGGGTTATAACGATCCTCTCATGTTCATTCTCTTATCCATATGCCATGCTTATGACATTTTGATGTCCTTAAGGACAAGGACCTGGAGGCGTGCATACTGTTTTCCCTGCCTAGACCTCTCCACACACCTTTCCTTTGATGGACAGGGCACAACGTAGGTAGCAGTTGGTACCATGCTGGCTAAGCACGGAATAACCCCATGTTCGGAACATGTCTTGTCATACAAATGTGAGCTCAGCCTCACCATGTGAATCTCAGGCAATTTACTCAGGCTCTTAGCTTCTGCTCCTCGTTCTGTGAAAGGGAATAATTCCTCTTGACCCAGTTGCTGTCAGATGGACTGAGATAAATTTATGCCACCTCTGTTAGTTGGAATGTAAATAAAACTCGAACCAGGGGGACTTCGGTAAGGGGATTGGACCTAGTAAAGCCCCCAGATCAAAGAACTAACTCTAGGACCTGGGAATCCTCCTGAGTCTTCTGGTATTTTTATCTTAATTCCAGCAGGACTATTTCTCTGGGCTCCTAATTTCTGCAGTTTTTGAAATGTCAGCCTATTTTTTTTTTTCTTTTCTTTAGAGTGTGTGTACATCAGAGAAAAGGCTCCCCAAAGCAGAAATAATTCATTTTTCCTGCAAGCTTTACCAGAAAAGCCTCAAGAAAGACCATTGGTTGTATCTTGCTAGATCACATGCACACTCCTGACTCTCCTCAGGATGTTTCTGGAAAGAGGAAGGAAAGACGTTCTTGGCAGACAGAAGACAGTCCAACGGGCACCCTATAACAGCTGCCTAGGGTAATGTTGATACCAGCAGTGCTTAGTCAGTGTTACTGTTTTATTTTATTTTTTTAAGTTAGAAGAACAGGTAGTCAATTCTTGATAAACTAGTATCATACTCTCTGTAGTTGCTTGTGCAGAGGAATCTCACATGAGTGTCTGTGGACATGGGGTAAAAAGGTGATCCTCTGAGTTATTATAATAGCCACCTTCCCTAGATCACAAAGTTCTGCCATTTGCCCTAAACAGGGGTTTTTCAGTTGCTTTCTCTGCAGACTCTACCGTGACCCTGACCACTTCTCTCTAATCCCACAGATGCTGTCCTAGACAAAGCCATGGTACCCCTCAATCAACCCCTGAAATAGCCCTCTAAACACATTCTCTGCTTCCACTTTTGTCCTCTGAGTGGCTATTTTCTTCTCAGCAACCAAAGTGGTCATTCAGAAGAGGACATCTGTGGGCAGCTCAGGGGTGAGGTGCAGGCTTAGCTTATGTGTGAAAAGAGCACATCGATCCAGAATCTTCTCTAAAAACAAGCCTCCTCTCATTGCAGTGATAATAGGGACTAGATCCCTAACTCTGGGTGAGATGCCCTCACCCTCTGGTCCTTTGCTCCTGCTAGACCATCATCCTTTTCTCTCAGGTCCCTGCATTTGTCCTCACTCCAGTCTTGCAGGAACCTATCTTCTTCCAAGCTCAGCATTTGGACATTGCTTTCCATCTCTGCAATGCGCCAGATCCAGAACTCTCTGTAGCTGCCTCCTTCATGTCATTAGGTTGCTGGTAAACACGGGACCTTAACCAGAGCCTCGCATCCTCGGCCACATTTCCGCTCTATTACTCGTTTCCTCAAATATGACATAAACTCCCCCAAAACAAGAATGATGACTGTCTCGTACCTTCCTTCATCCTGAGCTTAACATCCAGAGGAACCTGGTGATGACAAGATGCTGATAGACAAAGTGTGACTAAAACAGAAGTGACAACTCAGAACTCCCTCGATCGTTAATGTTAAAAACGGGAACTAAGGTGCGTGTCAGGAGAGCTGCGGATTTCGTAAAGCTGGGTGAGAATGGAAACCTACTTCAGTATTTTTGAAGAGGAGCAGAGGAATAAATGTCAGACAGATATAGGAACCTGCATGAACTTCTTATCTTGGGATTTGTACAACAAGGAACCGGCATAAAATAAAAGCCCACTAGATTCCTAAGAACATCTAGAGAACTGTATTAGTCAGATTATTAGCACTATGACCAAAATACCTAACAAGAACAGCTTAGAGGAGGAAGAATTTATTTTGGCTCATGATTTCAGAGGTCTCAGTCCATGGTTGGTCAACTTCATTGTTCTTGGCCCAAGATGAGGCAGAATATCATGGCGGACTGGTATGGCAGAGGAAAGCTGTTCCACTCATGGTAGCTGGAAAGAGAGAGAGGAGAGAGAGAGTGAGCAAAGTAGGAGTCAAGGTCAAGATTTAATTCCAAGGGTATGCCCCCACTGACCTACTTGTCCAGGATACCATGACTGCCTGCAGTTACCACCAAGTAATTGATTCAAGTTAATAATCCATCAAATGGATTAATCCACAGATAGGATTAGAGTTCTTATAATCATTTTACCTCTGAACATTGCTACATTGTCTACCCCATGAAATTTTGGGGAGACATTAAATAAGATTCAAAATGTCACAGGGACTAATACTTCAGTCAACGTTGCTTCCTAGTTTTCCAGAAAGGGAGCCATAGGTATTCTGAAATACCCTACTTTGAGTTGGAAGACCTGGCACTGGTAAATGGGAACTTGTTGGGTGACCTTGGACAAATCCTTCTCATTACTGAGCTCCATTTTTCATCTGTATAAAACTGAGGGTTCGTTTAATGAGATGTGAAGCCCTCCTGCTGAAACCCATAGCCTGTAGACTCCCCCACATCAGGATCCCCCAAGTGTAGATGAAAGGTTCAGAGCTTGGGGAACCTTATTTAAAGTCTGTAGGGAAAATATACCCAAAAAAAGTATATCAATCTCCAGACTGCCTCTCCAAGGTACAAACGAGGATGTCACCATAACCACTCTGGGACTGTCCTACTTATTTTGTTAGCTCAATAGGGAATAAATGAATATATTCCAACAAAGTGGGACAGAGGGAGTGCTTGATTTTGTTCCTGGGTATTTTCTACCTTTTGTTATAATGGTCTAACCCCCTTTGAGTACTAAGAACAAAATAGGCAATTATATTTAGGGTTCTCTTCATATCGATAATAGTATCACAGTCTTAGCTCTTGAGAATCTCCATTAGGACTGGTATTGCTGTTTTTTAAAATTATTTTTTATTTTTACAGATTGCATTTTGATTCACTGCACACAAATGGGGTACAAATTTTTGTTTCTGTGGTTGTGCACGATGCAGATTTACACCATTCATGTAATTATACCTCTACATTGGGTCCTGATGTCTGTCTCATTCCACCATGTTTTATACCCCCACCCCCTCCTCCTTCTCATTTCCCTCTATGTAATCTAAAGTTCCTCCATTCTTCTCTTACCCCCCACCCCCTACACCCCATTATATATCATCATCCACTTATCAGGGAGAACATTCAAACTTTGGTTTTTTGGGACTGGCTTATTTCACTTAGCATGATATTCTCCAATTTCATCCATTTATCTGCAGATGCCATAATATTATTATTCTTTATGGCTGAATAATATTCCATTGTGTATATATACCACAGTTTCTTTATCCATTCATCAATTGAAGGGCCTCTAGGTTGGTTCAACAATCTAGCTATTGTGAATTGAGCTGCTGTAACATTGATGTGGCTGTGTCACTGTAGTATGCTGATTTTAAGTCCTTTGGGTTTAAACCAAGGAGTGGGATAACTGGATCAAAAGGTGGTTCCATTCCAAGTTTTCTGAAGAATCTCCACACTGCTTTCCAGAGTGGCTGCACCAATTTGCAACTCTACCAGCAATGTAAAAGTGTGCCTTTTTCTCCACATCCATGCCAACATCTATTGTGTGTGTTCTTGATAATCACCATTCTAATTGGAGTAAGATGAAATCTTAAGAGTTGTTTTAGTTTGCATTTCTTTAATTACTAGAGATGTTGAACACATTTTCATATATTTATTAATTGCCTATGTGTCTTCTTCTGCAAAGTGTCTGTCCAGTTCCTTGGCCCATTTATTGATTGGCTTCTTTGTGGTATTGCTGTCTTAATTTGGGTTACACACTCTCTCTCAGATCTGGAAAGACAACAAAGCTAGTGGAAGAACTCAATGTGTTCAACCTTCAGTTCTCTTCTTTGATATACTCTGAGTTCTCCAAAGCTGTAATTAATTTCCTTGCACAAACTCTGGTAGACCCGACATTTTGGAGAACAGGATCTGTCCATCAAAGGTTTCAGGTTAGACTCCAATAGCCAGGGACTGAGTCTGCTGAGCAAAAACAGGGATGGTCTCTTGAAGAATTCCACAGAAGGGAGGCATGTGCTGCCTCTGGCCTGGGATGAATCTAAGCTCACTTTTGGAAACAGATTCTTGTGAGGAATTCTGACCACTAAAGAGTGGATGCTGTTGCAATGGGCCGTGGAGAATTTCACCTTTATTGGAAATGTTTCTTCTTTGCTCTCTCAAGGATAGAAATGGAAAGGGCAAGACGAAAGAAAGCTCATGTCCAGACACTATTTGCAGATCTCCTTGTGTTCAGGCTTGATTCCGGAATGTTCACAGAAGCTCATGTATTGAAAACATGGTACCCAGTGCAGGAAGGTTCAGAGGTGAGACTTTTAGACAATCCTGATGGCTCTGACCCCATCGTGGATTAACGGACTCCCAGGTGGTGGGACCTAGTTATCAGAAGTGAACCCCCAGGGGTGTGTCCTTGACGGACACTTCCTCTTTCTCTCTCTGCTTCCTGCCATGAACCAAGTAGCTTTCCTCTGCCAGGCCCTTCTACGATGTTTCTTCCTTGGAACGAGCCAACCACAGCCTGAACCTCTGAAACCTCGAGCCAAAATAAATCTTTCCTCCTCTGGGTTGTCTGTGTAGGGTATTTTGGTCACCGCATCGAGAAGCCAACTCACACAACTTCCCTGGGTCCACTTCCCAAAACCGAGGAATAGGCATGAAATGAGTAGGAAGTTTGCTTCTTTGGGTCAAGTGTTAGAAATTTTTTTTTAAACTGGTTCTTTATATTTATTGATCATAGTGGAGTGCATTTCAGCATATTGATACAAACACGGAGTGCAGCTTTTTCTAGTTGGGATTCCGGTCTTATGGTTGTACATGAGATGGAGATTCAAAATGTCAGAACAATATTTACTGATTATTTGTTTTTATTTGTTCTAATTATTCATACATGACCACAGAAAGCATTTCGATTCATTGTACATGAATGGAGCACAACTTATCATTTCTCTGGTTGTACATGATGGAGAGTCACAGTACGTGTAACTGGGGTACGACTTCAATCTCATTCCACCATCTTCCCCACTCCCCTTCACCATTCCCTCCCTTCACACCCTGAGAACATTTTTTTAAAAAAAGTACCTGCTGATGATTATTTAAAAAGACCCCACACTCATTTTGTTATTTTTGCATTTCGACGGTATGTTTTATAGATACACATGAAAACTTCAATCTTTCAATAAGTAAATAAATAGAAACGTATATGCCCACACCTCTTATACCTCTTAGAGAAAAATGGTACCAAGGAAAATGTATGAGTCAGTGAAATTCAAGGAGGGTTAAAAGATTCTTATTCGATGTTAAGAGAAGTTCATTCAAATGATCCAGAAATACTTCATGCAAAATTTGAATTAGAGCAGGGACTTAGAGTAGAAGCAATCCTTTAATGAGTGAAATGCAAAAACGCCGAAACCACATTCTCATGGAGAAAAGTCAGTGGTTACTGTGATATAGGACTGTGCACGTGAGAGTGTGGCTGAGGGTGAGAGTGGGCAGGTCCTGGGCAGACGGGAGTGACAGATTTGACCTCAAAAAAGAAAAAGCTTTTGTTATGCTATTCAGCACTTCATCAACTCAAGAACCAGTTCAAATCCTGTACCTTTAATGTTGCATTACAGCCCGTAATTGGCACCTCTACCATGACACCCTTTACTGTATAATCTACGGTATTTTCCCTAATGACCACGGTCTTGTCCCAGTTTCTGTCTGCTTCACTTGTGTCCATTATGCATCTCACAGGAAACTCAGAACTCTCTGGGGAATTATAATATTTTATATATTTGTATCTATATTACATGTATAATATTTTTATCTATATAAACCAGAGCCAGGCATGGTGGCGCCCACTCTAATCCCAACTTGGGAGGCTGAGGCAAGAGGATCACAGGTTCAAAGCCAGCCTCAGCAATTTAGCAAGGCCTTAAGCAACTAGTGAGATCCTGCCTCAAAATAAAAGCAAATAAATAAAATTGGCTGGTGATGTGGCTCAGTGGTTAACTGTCCCTGGGTTCAAACCCTAGTACCAAAAAAAAGATTGACCCAGTTGTAGGTACTAAGGAAGGGCTTAATAAATATGTCTCTGATTACTATATTCCAGGGAATAACAGTTCTACCAAATCAAAATAGTGCCGTTCACGACCTCATATGTTTTGCTCAGCCTATGGGATGGATTTTGATCTAGTCCGGCAGCCAGGTTAGAATTTGCGGGAAGGTTTTACTTTGAATGAGACAGACATCACCCTGAGTACATGCATGATCACGCAAACGGCGTGACTCTGCTTCGTGGACAACCAGAGAAACGAGAAAGTTGGACCCCGTTTGTGCACAGTGAATCAAAATAAAAAAAAAAAAAATAGGGAAAACATTTAAAAAAAAAAAAAAGGTTTTACTTTATGCACTCAGATCGTATTCGCTCTGCTCTGTGGTCAAAATTCCACATCAGCAACCAAACGTGCTGTTGATTCCATTCGCAGCGGAGGGTCTGTGCCTTGACCAGCACCGCTTATGTTTAACAGAGAGGCAAGCTGCCCTGTGTCTGGTCTAAAACCAGAAAGGGACCCAGATGCCAGGAGACAGATTCATGTGACATGCTCAGGAGTGATGTGTGCCTCTCCGTCCACGGAGCAGATTTTTAGCCAGAATCCTTTGCGTTGAAATGGCAATCTGGGGACAGCACCCTCAGGGTGGTCTGCAGGACAGGCAGACTCGCTTCTTTCAAACATGGTCTAGGAAGAAGGACAGTCCTGCTTTCCGAGAGCTGATAAAGGTGTAAAAATTACACCTTTTATTAAATGTGTATTTATTATTACACATTTAGTAGAGCAGCCCCATGCAGGACCACAGAGCACCAGCAGACTAGGAGGCAGTGCCCAGTCTGGCAAGGCGACTGTCAAAAACGGCTGCCAGAGAGTCAGATGCCGTGGCGACAGGGATATTGCTGATGGCTTGGTGGCTTGGTTACCCTAGATTTTCAAAGAAGAGCGGCAAGGACTGAACCGGTTCTCAGGGGTACACTAGGACCATGGTATCTACAGTTTATGTGACTTTAAAGACAGTCTTTGATTTTGAGGGCAGACACCAGGAATGGTGTTTCCTCTGTAAGATTGCCCTGGAGTTGGTGGCCTGGGGGTTACTCTGAGGACGGGCGTGCAGATTAAAATGACAGAGGAAGCTCATCACCGACTGTTTGCACGAGGCCAGTTCCAATCGTATTAGAGTCACACCAGGGCTGTGCGCTCTAAGACAACAAGCCCAATCAGTGCAGCAGGGTTAGAACAACTGGGGCCGGCTTCTCAATCGCCATATCTCACCAGTGGAAAGAGAGAGAGCTGTCCCCTAAAGAGTAGAGTGGGAAAGAGAGAGCTCTGAGAAAGAGAGAGCTGTCCCCCAAAATAGCAGGGAGGGTAAGAAAGAGTCTTGTCAAAGCAGCTTTTGAAATGTTTGTCCCAGTAATGGGACGAGGGCAGACAGGTAAACCACCATAACCAGGACTTTCTCTTGGATCAAAACCTAGTCTAGTCAGTTTGCTCCAGCATTGCATTAAGATTCATATCATTTATTTTTAAAATACTTTTTTAGTTGTTGATGGACCTTTATTCTTATTTATTTATATGCGGTGCTGAGAACCAAAGCTAGTGGCTCACATGGGCGAGGCGGGTGCTCTCCCACCGAGCCACAAGCCCATTTCTCTTTAAAAGTGTTCTTATTCATGCATTACGACGCCCCTTCTTACGTCTCCTGATTCCTCTGTTAGCCCGTGCACCTGCCATGTGGACTCTTGTGACTGATGGCTTAGTGAACGACCATCCTGTCACAGTGTTCTGTGACAGGTCTCCACCCAGGAGGTGGGATGGCAGGAGTAAACAGAGCAGGTGCAAGCTTCTACCCCTCCTGAGCTCACCTGCAGGTGGACGGAGGCGGGAAAATGAAATACACGAGAAACTGGGTAGCCGGATCCTGCAACAACAAACAAAGCAGACAAGAAGGAGGAGGGGAGGAGATTCGCTGGGGTATTATTTTCAATCAGGTGTCCAAGAAAGCTTCAGTCAGATGGTAGCATCTGAGTAAAGACGGGGAGGCGAAGGGGCGAGTCAGCGACGGGAACTCAGCAAGACTCTGTCCCAGAGTAAAAGACAGAAAGGGCTGGGACGTCGCTCGGTGGGAGAGCAGCCCTGGGTTCCATCTCCAACAGTGGGGAAAAAAAGAAAGCATTGTAAACAGAGATGACGGAGACAGTGGAAGTCCCGAGGCAGGTGACTGGGGGTTCCAGGAAACCACGAGACTGGCTTGGGTAGCTGCAGCGGAGCGGTGGATGGATGGGGGACAGACGGGAGCGGAGAGCTGAGTGTCTTAGACCCCTGGCCATCAGCTCGGGAGATAAGAACACAGGGGTCAGTTCTGAGCGGAGGAGGGACATGGTCTGCCTTCCAGCTGGGCATCCTCACTCTGGCCGTTGTGTTTAAAATGAAATGGAGCCATGATATGACAAGGAGTCTGGCCAAGAGGCTCTTGAAATCATTCAGAAAGGAGGTGATCAAGGTGTGGGGGAGGATGGGGGGTGCCGCTAATGTACCATCAGAGTCCCTCCCCACGACCATCAGCCAGTGTCCTTTCCAGTCTACAGGGGCAGGGAAAACGCAAGTAACTGGTCAGCCTGGAACAGGTGAGGGAGAAGGAACGACTAACTCCTGAGAAAGGAACAGGGGTGCGTCAGAGAGGGCTTTCTGCAGGAGGTGACTGAGATCTGAACCGGGACAGAGAGATGAACGTGGAGCTCACCGTCTCTGGAACTGGTTGGCCCAGCGAGGCATTCTCAAGGAGAAGGCTGAATACGCACCAGGGCAGTGTGCTGGAAGTCCCTCCTTGGCGGCTTGGAATTATCCTGGCTGTGTGTGAGGTCCCCAGGGAAGGATTAGTACCATCTTCTGTAGCCTTGAAAGAGCCTCCAGTCAGGCCTGGGGACAAAACCATGGCACTGGGAAGTTACACCATTCTTCAGGAGAGAGTAGCCTTCCTACCCTGCCTAGAACATCGGACACAGCGAGGAAAGATAATGAGAGATGAGAGGACCTCAGATCCCAGCTACTCAGTTGGAAACGAGGGGAAAGGTACTCTAAGTACTTCCAACAACCTGTGTGTTGAGCACATGGGTTTCATAAGAAACCCGTCATTAACCAACAAGTTCCATGTCCCCTGCTTCAGGAAGTGGATGAGAATTTGACAGTGTACGTGCAATCTCGACAAACTGTACATAATACTGCACAAAGATGTTGAATTGCATGCATCCAAATGGCTTGAGAAGTCTCTCTAGTTTAATTGCATTAAAAATTTTTTTGTAAGTGAATAGAACCACTTAATTTTATCCTTAAGTTTAGATCTTCATACTTGGTCTGCACATAAAGTCTATTTATGTGTTAGGAAGCTCTTGGAGATTTTCTAGTAGCACACGAACAAAAATGACAAAGAGTTGGTTTCTGAATCTTAATCTGTTACTCAACAGGATTATGACTCAGGAAAATTGCTTAATACCACTGTGGACTTGATTATTCATATAGGAAATAGGATTATTTTAGGGGAATGCAATTTAAAAGTGCTGGAATCTTTACGTCTTATGAAACATGTGTGTGTGCTTTAGGGAGCGTCATTTTTACAATAATCCATGGAGCACCAAAACTACCCCAGTATCTAGCAGATCCATAGAACTTTCCAGCATTGGGTATGCAGCATGGGGATAGTCCTGTGCCTCTCCAGTAGGATGCCTAGACTCCAGGAGATGAATCAAAAATGATCAGAGGCACAACCTGTGTTTGACCACAGTTTCGGTCACTATGATCAGTTATCCCTCAAAGAAGGGAATCATACAAAAAGGCCATCCTGGCTGCTGTTCTCTGAGATCCAGACCTTGTTGAGAGGTACAGCGACATTAGATCATGAACGCATTTCAGCAGTGACAGGTTATCAGCAAGAAACGGGCACAGACTTAAGGTAACTCCCAATTATTCAGGGAGCCTGTTAAATGTGCTACTATAGGACTTACTTCTAACCTGTTTGAACAACTACGTGGGTTTATTCTTCCTCATTTTGCATATAAGGAAGCTGAGGTCCAGAGAAGTTAAATAGTTAGCCCTGTCCGATGCCATGGGTACACAGCATCTCTGGGTGTTAAATGATGTTCCATGTGACATTCAAATTTCATTTTCCTTGCTTCCTGTTATTTTCTGATACGTCTCTGGCAGATTCCTAGGGAGGTGGATTTTAGAGGAGGGAGAACATGCATCCTGGTGGCCATGTGACAGAGATACTGAAGATGGAGTGCTTTCTAGGTTGATACTCTAAGAATGCAGGTGAATGGTTTACCCATATGTACGTTTTATAGTTTGCAGTGAGAATTTTGTGTATATTTCATTGCACAATGACCTGACAGATTGCTCCAATTCACAGTTGGCAGATGTTGAAATTGCAGAGTTCAGAGATGTTCTGTGGTTTGCCTAAGGTCAAACGACGTGCCATGTAGCACAGCTGGGTCATAAACCCAGGTTTTCTGTGTCGCCATCTAGATCTTTCCATTCTGTATGTTTTAAAATCCTCAGAGCACAGCTGTCTCTCTAGTGCTGGTCTTGGATATATGGTATCAGCTCACTTCAGATGCTGTGTTTAATTTGTCTGAAAACCATTATGTCCATCAATGTAAATATTTTATCCATTATCTTACTGTTATTTCTTGGTGTCAGTGACATGGAGGATAGAGACACCTGGATTCAAGAATGTTAACTTCCTTCAGAAGACCCTTTGATGGATTATTTCCTGCATCTTGTTATCATGAGCAGATTATGTCACTCCAAAGTGATGTCTGAGTTTACTGAGGTCACTGGGATGTTCTTGCATCTGCAAACTTTGGTCTCCTCCTATTGCACAGGGAGAATTTTGGGTTGCACATAAGCACAACGCTTTATAAAGTTCTTGTGTATGTAATTATAGAACTTTTGAGTTCCAAACTGTGGCTGGTATTTCCTTTACTGTATAAGGCTTAGTGGTCACTTTTTCTAAAATAAAACATGTTTAATGAGAATTTGAACCCATTTGAAGCATACAGTGATTTTTTTTTGTTTTGTTTTTTGCATGATGTATTAGTAAAAACACCACATAGGATTGAATTCACTACGTGTATTAGGGTTCTCTAGAGGAACAGCATCAACAGGAAGTATGTTTATAAAAAGGGGATTTGTTAGATTGGCTTACACACAGTCCACAATGGCTGTCTCTAGGCTGGAGAGCAGTTCAAGGGGCCGAAGCCTCAGAACTAGAGGAATCAGTGATGCTACCCCAGCCTGAAACCCAAGACTCAGACTCCCGGGACAGTCACTGACAGAGTCCCCTTTGGAAGGAGAGAGAGTCTGATATGCTCAGGGGATGGCAGCAGCAATCAAGAACCCCTTCAAGAAGAATTGAGCTCAAGAAGAATTGAGCTGCATCTGCCTCTGCTTCCTGGTTCTTCCAGCTTTGATTCCATCCTATTGGGCGGAGCTGCCCAGGCTGAGGGAGGGGCTCCACTCCCTTTCGCTATCCCACATGCCAATCATTCCTAGACACGCCCTCATGGACACACCCAGAAGGCTCTTAATCTTCAGCATCTCTTAATCCCATCAAGTTGACCATTCAGACTGAAGGTTACACTGTGGATGTGGCTAGTCATGTCCAGTATTATCATTAATAGATTTTCTTGTGATTGCAGCATGGAACCCATAAAGGGCACACATTTTAAAGCAAACGGTGGCACTGAGCCTTATTCACCCAAGCAGTGGGAGAAAGCGGGGTGCGTTATTTTCAGATCCCTGTCTTCAGCATTCTAAAATGAAGACGCCGTCTGCCCTTGACAATGCCCTTGAGCGAGTCCTGGTTCGGTGTTAGTACTCCATCGGGCTGCTTCTGTGATTCGAATGCTCATTCCCTTTATAGTGTCATTTTACCCCCTCGTGGTCTGCCTGCTCATTTTTAAGTCACAGTAGTTGTGACTTCAATGAAATACGGATATAGTCAGGAAGAACAGTGTCATATTTTCTGTGCTAAGTCTTTTTCCTAATATAGAGATGTGACTACCTGGATCATGCTTTAAAAAAAAAATTCCAATAGGAAATGGCCACATTTTCTCAATTCCATCATGGCTGGAAAGAGAAAGATGGACAGAGCTCCTGTGATCTGCATTCCAGCAGGCTGTGACTGGGGATTGCAGATAGCATGCCCAATTCCTTGGGTTATGGATTTGCACTTCGAGCAGTTCATAGTTTTAGCCTTGCCAGATGTATCTGGAAACCTTCAAGTTATCAAGAAGATAATATCACCAGGCATAATCCAAACATGATCGCTAAATAAAAATACTCAAGATAATATCACTATACATAATCAAGGCATTATTGCTCAATTAAAATACTCCATGTATTTTCTTTTGTTTTAAACCTTCAAAAGTTAAAAAGAAAACCGTGAATGGAAAGAGAACAACGGTCACATGGAGAGTCATTATGGGGCTTCTTCAATGATACACAATCTGTTAGCTATCTGGAGACTGTAAACAGACTAATATTTCGAGAAGTATAGGATGAATCACCCATTTAGAAGCACTGAAGAGAAAATGAAGCGGTGATGTGTGCATCTCCAGCCTCTGAATAAGGATCTATTGCACCACGGGAAGCCATCAATATTTGTTTATTATGTCAGCGCAAGGAATAAATCTGTTAGCTAATTTGTATTCTCCACACTTAATTCCAGTGTGTTTGCTTGAGTTCTTTTGCTCCTGAATGAAGGCAGATGTTGCACAGTGTCATCAAGAATTCAGAAAGCCACGGTCCCTTGGAGATAGAAAGACGTTGTAAAGTCTGAGATCAGTTGACCAATGAGGAGTTGTCATTACCTTTCAACATCCTGTGCATCTCTCTTGCATTCTCCTCTCTCTCTCTCTCTCCTCTCTCTGGATTTGTTAACATTCCCTTAATTAAAAAAAAAATACGCCTGCTCATACAAAAGCAAAGCAATTATTAGTTCAAACGGTGAAAGGATTATTTTCTTCACAGTGGCAAGTTTTCTTAAACAGTTTTTTCAGCTTCATTTGCTTTAGCAATGACTTTGTCAATAGAGTTAAATATAGAAATTCAACAATTTCATGTGTAGAAAGACCCTTTTTACTTATGGATCACTCTGAAGCAAGACATTTCGTGTAGATGATAGCTTATGTGGGCACATGAACCTAGGTTGAAATGGAAGTTTAGAAAAATAGTTATTCCACTTAGATTCTAGAAAGTTAGATTTTCATTTTGTGTATTGGTTTGTTCTGAGAAGCCATATGCTTGACCTTCTTATTATGGGGTGCAACTTAAGAACAGATCGATCACCACTGAGAAGTCCAAGTTTGAGAGTCTTTATTAAGCCGACCAGTTGACTGTCTCACGCAATGCCCCAAAAAATGGCTATTGGGAGAACAGCCCTGACCATAGGGTTGTAGGGGTTCTTATACCAAAAATCACATCAATCATAAGTGTCTGTTGCTATGATTCAGAATTATACATTAACATCATGAGATCATCAACAGAGGGGGAAGTGGGTCAAAATGACCATTTAGGTACAAACTAAAGAATGGTTGCTAACATCCACACAATCACTGTTCACATGGTACATTGTTTAGGAGCAACAGGAATCAAAAGAGCAATTTTTCTTTACATAGGAATGATCATTCTGTATTGCTAAACATATCACACTAAGTAATGATGATGGGCACAGAGGCGGGGTGTTCCCATGGGAGAAGCTTATTTCCTACATAACATGGAGTCTCAAAGCAAAATGGAGTCTGTTTAGTCATTTCCCTTAGAGTCTGGCCTAGAACATTCTCATGGAGCCAATTCTGTCAGCCCATCACACTTCTCTTCTGATTTTGTTACTGGATAGACGCAATCTAAACTTGCTGCCTTCTTTAACTTCAAAGGAAAACTGAATTCTTAACACAGTTTGGAATTATGACAGTAAAGTTTCAAATTGGGTTTGCACCTCTGAACTCTCCTTACCTGAGTTTCAAATGGGCTGCATCCAAAGTCACTCAAGTTTCCAGATGAGAAGTCTCCTCCAGTGATTATAATCTGCTCCAGTGTTATTGTGGATATAAAAGCTTAGATACCTCCAGTCTTGTTTTTGTGATTCCTTTGTTGAAAAAAATTTAAACTAGTGTTCATCTACTGCTGGTTTCTGTGTCTCAGAAAACTATCGAGTTAATAATTTAGGGAATGTTGAATGTAAAACCAGTTGTCCTCCTTCTAAAAATACCTCTTAACCAAGTCAACAGCTTGCAATTTTGAAATTATATGACTTTGTCATTAAGCCAATGAGCAACGACTTGTCTTATCTTTAAACATGAACTTCTAGAACTGATAACCATTTTTTTCTCCTCTCAAATTGGTTTAATGAAAAAATTTCTTTCTTCCATTCTGATAGTTTTTATTTTCTTAGTTGTTGTATTAAATTTAATAAATGACCTTATCTTCAAAGAATTTACTTGTTTTCTTTCCAAATTGCATGTAAACTACATATTAGGATACATCTTTTCACAGTCTTGCATACAGTGTAAATAACATCAAAAGAATGTATACTATTGCATTTATGGGATATCATGACTTTGATAACTAAGGAAAATGTAAACAACTATTTTGAAATTGTCCTTCTAGATCTGAAACATCTCATACAGCAAGATGCAGATGATGCATATTTAAAAATTTTAAGCCTGTGTGCATGACTAGTACTATTTGTACAATAGAGAAAAGCTAACAGCACATAGTAATTTGTGTGGTCTGAGTGCTAAACATTGCTGTTTGAAGACATAGATGGAAGGCTTAAATTTCCCGGTTTATTTAAAAATATATAGCTCAGCTCTTCATTGACCTTTTAGTAAAAGGAACATTTTTATAAATGCTCAGTTGAGAAAACAGTGCGTTGAGTTTTATAAGTTGATAAATTATGCCAGCAGTCAAATTTTGGCTTTTGTGTATTCACTACAGAATTATAGAGGCCCTCGGAGGAGAACCCATTTCATAGTTGTTTCTATGGATGTCTTAAAGGTCTGGTGTTGCATCTCACTTCCGGCTTTTCAATAATCCTCTGGTTCTACAATTTCTAGCTTGCAGTGCTATGAAGTTAATGCCCGGTTAATCCCATGGGGATATTAATGCTTTAAATTTACATTCTAACCACACATTCTTGAAGAAAGGTCTTGCTCTGTCCTTGGTCTTGTAAAAAGTGCAGACCATCAATTGACCATACACACCAGGTCGCTTGTGGCTCAGTGATGTCATTTGCTCATGCAGTAACATCACACAGCAGGTTGCTTCGTCTATTCCCGAGGTCTACTTAGACTCCATTCCCACCTGTGAAGCTTCAGCTGAGCACTGAGTGGAAAGTGTACCACATCTCACCATAGATAGTCGCATGCTCTGGACAGGACACAGCCGTACTTGTGTCTTGCAACTCTGTCTGCAAGCCAGTGCTCTGAGAGTCGATGTAATGACTTGTCCTCTGAACTCTGGCATCAGAGTGAGATCCAGAGTAGACAGAGGGTTGCTCCTTTGTGGCTTCGGAGAGAAGAAGTCTGCAGTTGTCTGTCTTGAACTGTCTATGCAGCCACTTAGCTCAGAGGTGGGATGGAAATTAAACCATGTCAAAATTTTTAATTACGTCCAAAACCATAGAGAACCACCGAGCTGATTCTCGGTAAGGGCACAGTGTGAAAACCAATGTGGAGTTCATGCAGTGGTGGAAATTGAGAATTATTGGGAAAAAGTTGGGTTGGAAATGAAGACCCCTGTGTAACTCTTCTTAGTCCATTATTGGTACTCACTCCAATTCTAAGGATTATTAATATAGATGATCTTGCTCAGTGAAATTCACTTCTATGTCACTCAATGAAAGAATAATGAAAAGTGTTAAAGGAAGTCTACTGGAAATGCAGTTAACACTCAGGTAACTGTGTAACTCTGGATACTTCTAATGTGGTCATTCAGTCAGTGTTTACTGAGCACCTACTCTGTGCAAGGCATTATTCTAGGCCCTGGAGATAGAAAAATCATGGAACTGTGGTTCACCTAAATATGTGAAATTAAATATGATTCCAAATTTTGTTTTAGTTGAGAAGGAAATGCTGAGTGCTTTTTACATTTTATCATGAAAGTTTTCATTTGAACGGGTATGTTAAACATGTAGGAACCCATTATTCGGCTTTCACAGTTATCAAAATGTGGCAAATTCTTGTTTTAATTTTTATTTCCCTTCTCCTCTTATCCTCTCCTGGTTTATTTCAAAGAAAAGGTGAGACACAGTACTGTATTCATTAAAAATCTCAGTGTTTGTTTAAAATATGATTCTTCATTTTTTTTTAAAGAAGAACAATTCCTATTCAACTGTCAGACTTTAAAAACCTAATCACATTATTTACTTAAAATTACATCAATGTTTATATTTTCCTGGTTATCCAGAACAGTGCCTTTACAGTTAGTTTGTTCAAATCAGGTTAAAAGAAGTTCCCCATGTGACATTTATTTGTTTGGTAGGACTTTCCCTAGCATATTGTATGAAAATTTTTATATCTACAAAGATGTTAGAAAAAAAAAAAAGACAGCAAGCGCATTTACCAGCTTGGTTAAATATTATTTTTCATGCTTGTATCATGTGTCTATGTATTCCTGCATTTAATCCCTGATGTACGCTCATCGATGAAGCTCTCCAAAAATCTACAACAGAAATGGAGCCAGTGAGAGAGGTTGTGGCTGGAGTAGACGGAAGTCAGGTTGGAAAGGGGTGCATTTTCTTGGTTAAGATGGGTGGACTTCATATTCTTGTAGAAATAACAGAATATCAAGTAGATGAACTGGTAAAGCAGGGGCCATGTCTCAAGGGTTAAGCAGAGGTGTTGAAGAGGGAGTTGGAACTAAGGGCAGTTTTATCAGCGTGCTTTGCATGAGTACCCAGGATGCCCAGAGTAGACCTCTATGAGAAGGTGACCTTTGGAGAAAGACATGAGAAAAAGGAGAAAGACACATGTGTCTCTCTGGAAAATGAAGAATCCAAGAGAGGGGACAGCAAGGAAGGCCCTTGAAGCTAGAACAAGCTGGCATTTTTTTTTTAGATTATTTTATTTGTTCTAATCAGTTGTCCATGACAATAGAATGCATGTGTCCATTTTGATAGATCATACATAAATGGAGTGCCATCTCTCATTTTTCTGATTGTCCATGTTGCAGGATCACATGGGTCATGCAGTCATACGTGTATGTGAGGTCATCATGTCTGTTTCACTTATTATGTTAATAAAATACGGTGATGCAAGCTCTATGAGATATAGTAACACAACAGCAAACCATAGAATCCAGAGTGGTCCATAATTCCATGACTGTTGGAAATCAAATCATTTTCAGGTCCAGTCTTCAGTCTTTTCTATTCCAATGCCTCCCTCTTTATCTAAACTGGTTGGGGAGAAAACTCTACACACAAACATATGTAGGTAGAGTTAATTTTGACTTATCATTTATTATAAGCATTTTTCTTTTCCTCTGCTGTCTGCATAGGTATTTTAATTTCAGCCAATTATTCCATGAAATGAAAAACCTGGAAATCCTTTACCTGGCAATCCTCTTGTCGTTAAATATTTAAGTTGTATGGCTCTTTCTTCTTAAAAATGTAGTCGTGTCTTTGTGCTGTTAATTGGTTTTATGAAAAAAAAAAAAAAAGCTTTATTGTGTATATTTAAGGCAGAGAACCTGATGCTATTGAATATACACAGTCAGACGGTGCCCATAGGAAAGCACGTTAATGTATCCATGATCTTACATAATTAGCCTTTGGGTTTCTTTGTTTGTTTGTCTTGGTTTTTTTTGGCAACAGAGCTAACATTTACTCATTGGGTTCTAATCCTTTTCAAATATTTTTTTTTTTAAGGAAAAAAAAACTCCCAAAATGGCATCACACATTTGCCTGATGTTGCTTTCCCCAAAGTTAGAAAAAAGAAACCTGATGATTTTACATTGCATTTTTATCATTCATATCCCAAGGGGTCTTGGTTTTATCTGTTCATAATTTTGTCTGTTGATGCCTGGTGTTTAATGGTCTTTTCTGTTCCGGGAGCTTCCCTCCTCTCTCTCCTAGTGCCTTCCCTCCTCTCTCTCCTAGTCCCTTCCCTCCTCTCTCTCCTAGTCCCTTCCCTCCTCTCTCTCCTAGTCCCTTCCCTCCTCTCTCTCCTAGTCCCTTCCCTCCTCTCCTAGTCCCTTCCCTCCTCTCTCTCCTAGTCCCTTCCCTCCTCTCTCTCCTAGTCCCTTCCCTCCTCTCTCTCCTAGTCCCTTCCCTCCTCTCTCTCCTAGTCCCTTCCCTCCTCTCCTAGTCCCTTCCCTCCTCTCTCTCCTAGTCCCTTCCCTCCTCTCTCTCCTATCCCTTCCCTCCTCTCTCTCCTATCCCTTCCCTCCTCTCTCTCCTATCCCTTCCCTCCTCTCTCTCCTAGTCCCTTCCCTCCTCTCTCTCCTAGTCCCTTCCCTCCTCTCTCTCCTAGTCCCTTCCCTCCTCTCTCTCCTAGTCCCTTCCCTCCTCTCTCTCCTAGTCCCTTCCCTCCTCTCTCTCCTAGTGCCTTCCCTCCTCTGTTCTCCCAGGAACTCGTGTAGCCTGCACATGAACTTTTGACAAATATATGGAAGAGATTGCACAGGGTTCTGTTCACAGACAGGAGAGAAGTGAGCAGCCTTATGCAGCAGACCCAGGAAGGCACTGCTGGAGAATGGGAGGCCCGGCTCCATGGAAAACACCAGAACTTCTCAAGTCAGATCAGCCCCTAGAGAGTCAAGGCAGTTCTGGGAAAGTACTAATGGGGGTACCCCAACTGGTTCTTCCTTGCCAGCTCTGTCTGCTCCCCCGGTTTTAAGTGACCACAGACACCCACAGGACGTCTTCTTTTCTTGTATCTCACCCTGTGCTTGAGTGCAAGCTCTCTCAGATCAGCGTCTGGCACACAGTAGGTGTTTAATATGTGTCGTGGGCATGAGCCAAATCCAAAAATTTCTCCAACTTCCAAACAGTCCACGTGTCTCTGCTTCGGATCCGTGTTCCAGTGGCCTAAGCTCGGGGTCTCCAGTTGAGTTCCACAGGTCCTGGGTTCTCTCTGGGGACGTTGGCAGAGAGACTATCACATCTACGTTTTCATGATTCTTTTTTCTTATGGGTTCCTCTTTTCCAGAAAAGTATTTTAGTGGGACGCAGGAAGAGGGTTTATCAAGACAGCCGACCCAGTGTGATTTTAACGTAGATGTATTGGGTTTATTTAGTGATTTGAGGTCCTATCCTTGGCCTCTCACGGCCTTACCAGGTGTTCCATTTGATCGGTGATGTCTTTTGCTTTGGCAGAGTGGAGCCTGGAGAACCCTGGGAAATCCTTCATTTAGAGAAAAAATTCAACTATTTTAATGGACTCTGCCTTTGTGACCTTGTGTAGGTGTGTGAGTGTTTGGGGTGTTTTTCTTTCTTTCTCTCTTTCTTTTTAACAACAACCAAGTGTCGGTTTTGCCTCTGGCCAACAATAACCATTCCTGAACACGGATCGAACTTCAAAAGCAAGGAATAGTATGCTGTGCTTTTTGAAGTTGGGCAGAGAATGCACATAAACAGATCCTAAGAGAGTACCATTTCTAAAAAGCCATTTGCTATTAAGCAGTTTCAAATATTCTTTTATTTTGGTTTTCCTTTAATTTTTGTTGCTGTTGTTGTTGTTGTTGTTGTTGTTAGTATTCTCTTTCAGCTTTGCTTCTGCCTCGCTAGTCTTAATGGGGTCTTTTCGACTTAAAGTTTTGCTTTTCTACATTTGTTCCAACATTGTTTTTTTTTTGTTGTTGTTTTGTTTTTACTGTTTTATACCTTGTTTCTAAAACATACCTGCTTCTCAGTTCCTAAGAGCAGTTGTCAATGAGAAGCTCTCCATGATGTTTTTGTAACTGTTCAGTCCTCATTTAGACTCTGGATAGCAGACTTGCCGGAAGCTTGGTGTTGCACAGAAAGGAATCATGTGTCTGATTTGAGCTTTTTAATTAAAAATGTCAAAATCCCTATGTAATGATGAATACAGAATTATGAGAAGGAAATGGCATGTAAGGACCCAAGGGACTGTGACCAGCACGGCCAATCTCACGCTTCCAGCAAGGGGTTAGGGGGATTGGAAAAATAAAGACTCATAAACACAGAGTTTGAAGATTAAGCTGGGATCAGGTGGAGCTCTGCTCTCTGATTAGGATGCAGGTCTCAAGAGTGACACCAGCAATCTTTATTTATATATGTCTCATTATCAGGTTAAAGACCATGCAAGCATTATTCTTTGTGTTCAGGAAAGTTCCAGAAACCAGGACATCTTTGTAGCTTTTCTGCATTTGCAATCTATAGTTACAAAGTGCAATGTTAGGAGCTTCCTGTAGCTCTTGAGAAAGTCCATTGTTAAAAGTTGCAGTAGACCCAGCTATCCCATTCCTTGGTTTACACACAAAGGATGTAAAATCAGCATACTACAGTGATGCAGCCACATCAATGTTTGCAGCAGCTCTATTCACAATAGCTAAGATATGGAACCAACCTAGGTATCTGTCGACATGGATATAGAAAATGTGATAAATATATACATATATATATATATGATGGAATATTACTCAGCTTTAAAGAAGACTAAAATGATGGCATTTGCTGGCAAATGGATGGAGTTGGAGAATAGCATGCTAAATGAAATAAGCCAATCCCCAAAAACCAAAGGCTGAATGTTTTCTCTGATATGGGGATGCTAATTCACAATAAGCAGGGGAGATAGGGAAGCACAGAGTTACTTTATATTAGGAAGAGGGGAATGAAGGGTGGGGAAGGGATCTGGGAGAAGTAATGATACCAGAGTGAAGCAGACACGATTACCTCATGTACATTATGACTGCGTGACCACTGTGATCCTGCAACATGTACAGTCAAAAAAATGACAGATTATACTCCATTTATGCATGGTCTATCAAAATCTATAAAAGTACTCTACTGTCATGGACAACTAATTAGAACAAATAAAATTAAAATAAAATGTATTGTAAAGTGGGCAGAAACCAGAGAAGCAGAGCTGGTGAAGCACTGTGGTTGTCTAGCATAAGAGTTCCGTCCTTCCCAGGAGCTGTGTGCCTGAGATCAAGGCCAGAGCTAGGAGGACTCTTGCACAGAGCCTCCTCAAGCAGGGCATTGCCACAGCAGCTGAGCCTCCTGTGCCCTTGCACAGGAACATTCCCAGGCGCCGGGCACGCACAGCCATGAGGTCACCAGAGATGCCAATCTCAGTCACTGCTGTCCCATCCTCTGTCACCGCTCTCCACACGAAGGGTCTTCGATCTAATCTGTAGACGGGCACCCAGAACAAGGATCACAGAATCAGGACATTGAGTTTGCACAGCAAAAGCAAAGATGGTGATATGAAAATCATTTTAACACTGGATGAGGAATTGCCAACCAAAGCTTAACGCCTCTTGTAAGTGCTTGTTGGGTTTGGACTTGGGTCAGTGCACATTTATATTCATCATTTTCTGTCTGAATTTTCTTCCTGCTATGACCTTTATCTCAGGTCATTCTCACTGTATCCCTGGGATGGAGAAAGTATTTCCGGTTTTCATAAGGGACACTGCAGCTGAGACATTTTAAATAACTTGGAAAAATTGCACGGATAGTAACTATTTAGTTTGGGATTCTTTTTCCAGATGGTCTGATTCTAAATCCCGTGTTCCTTCCATGATATACAACTTTTCCTGTTGGACTTACAGTGGCCAAAACAAATTCAAGAACCAGGGAGAGCGTGTGGCTTCACACAAGTTTTCATGTACGTGAGATGATAAACAAGGTCCTTAAACAGAGATGGCAAGTCTGCAAAATAGCTCTGGACTTCAGAAAGGGAAACTGTGTCTCCAAGCAGAGTTTACAAGTGCCACGTGCATTTTTACCCTGTTCTGTTGGGCCGTTCCTGATTTAAATGTTTTTCCCACTTTACTGATCTGGTGAGACAACAGCCAATAGTAAATCAGAACAAGCCATTTTTATTTCACTGATGGAACTCTTCTCTGTTTTTATTAGTACATTGTAGCTCTACGTCATATTGGGGTTCATCCTGATGTAATCATACTTGCATGACATCTAAGTGGCTCCGCTTTGGTCCACAGTGCTTCTTCTTTCCCTCCTCTCCTTCCTCCCTCTGATCTCCTCCTTCTTCTCTACTGGTCTTCCTTTTATTTAGTTATAGATGTTTCTTAAATTGATGCTTTACTGATATGCATAAAGGTGAAATTCACTGTGGTATATCCATGTGTGTGCTGAATGTAATTTGGTCAGTTTCATTCCACACTTCCTCTCTTTTCCTGTCTTTTCCCTTCCTTCCCCTCCTTCTGCTCCAATGATTTTTCTTCTGTTTTCATAGGATTACCTCCCCATACCTACTTCCCTTATTTTGATCTAGCTTCTGCATATGAGAAAAAGCATTCAACCCTTGACTTTCTGAGTCTTGCTTATTTCATTCAGTATGATGTTCTCCAGTTCCATCCACTTACCACCAAATGCATAATTTCATTCTTCTTTATGGCTAAGTAAGACTCCATTTTAAATTCTTATCTATCAAATATTTCATTCAAGGCAGAAGTTAGAAATATACCTGAGAACAATACCATAGAAAAGCACCATTCCATGCAGGTAATGCACCATTCCAGTAAACAGTTAAAAGAGCAAGTGCAGGAAGCAAAAGAACACTTCAATAAAGAGACAGAGATTCTGAAAAAAATAAAATAAAAAACAAATACTTGAAATGAAGGAAACAATAAACCAAATTAAAAACTCAATAGAAGGCATCACAACAGAATAGATCTCATGGAAGACAGAATCTCAGACAATGAAGACAAAATATTTAATCTTGAAAATGAAGTTGAACAAACTGAGAAGATGTTAAGAAGTCATGAACAGAACCTTCAATAATTATGGGATATCATGAAAAGACCAGATTTAAGAATTATTGGAACTGAGGAAGGCACAGAGATACAAACCAAAGGCATGAACAACCTGTTCAACAAAATAATATCAGAAAATTTCCCAAGCCTGAAAAGTGAAATGGAAAATCAAATACAAGAGGCTTACAGAACACCAGGTACACAAAATTACAACAGATCCACACCAAGACACATTATGATGAAAATACCTTACATACAAAATAAAGATAGGATTTTAAAGACTGCTAGAGAAAAGCATCAGATTACATAAAAGGGGAAACCAATATGGGCATCAGCAGATTTCCCAGCCCAGACTCTAAAAGCAGGAAGGGCCTGGAACAATATATTTCAAGCTCTGTAAGAACACGGATGCCAACCAAGAATCCTATACCCAGGAAAACTAACCTTCAGATTTGATGATGAAATAAAATCTTTCCATGATAAATAAAAGTTAAAAGAATTTACAAATAGAAAGCCTGCCCTACAGAACATTCTCAGCAAAATATTTTGTGAGGAGAGAGTGAAAAGCAACAATACAAGTCAGCAAAGGGAGGAACTACCCTAAAGGAAAAGTCAATCAAAGGAGAAACCATGTCAAGTTAAAAACCAAAAATAAACCAAAATGACTAGCAATACAAATCATATCACAATAATAACCCTAAATGTCAATGGCCTAAACTCAATAATCAAAAGACATAGACTGGCAGATTGGATTAAAAAGAAGGACCCAACAATATGCTGCCTTCAAGAGACTCATCTCATAGAAAAAGACATCCACAGACTAAAGGTGAAAGGATGGGGAAAAACATACCATGCACATGAATCCAGTAAAAAAGCAGGGGTTTCCATCCTCATATCAGATAAAGTGGACTTCAAACCTAAGTTAGACAGAGCAATAAAGAAGAACGTTGCATACTGCTGAAGGGAAGCATAAAACAGCAAGAAAAGCACCATTCCACATGCAAGTTACATTTAATTGCTCTTAGCCAATATGGCTTGAATATATTGATGGAGGTCCCTGAAATATACATCATGGACATATGTGTTTCTTTAAAAATTTTTGCCTGTGGCCTTTCGAATGAATTTTCAAACTATATTTTGCTAACTCATCTGTATTTAGATGAAGCCAGTACAATAAGGTCTAAATATGTCCTTTGCAATTGAAAATCTGGTTTAGTGTCTGTTCTGCGATCTTACTGAACGGCATTGTTTTTTCTTTATCTCTCTCTCCTCCTCCCCGCTTTTTCTAATTTGTGAAAATTCCCCTACAAGAAAAGGGTAAGAAAAAAATTTTTTTTTTTTTTGTTCTTGGCTTTACCGTGTATGCCCTTTGGTTTGGATGACATGGTGGCATTGTTGCCTTGATGGTAAGGGGAAGACTTGCTTCTGCTGTCAAACCTCCACACAGCCCCAACCCAGAATCACCAAAAGTTCCCTCTTGCATGAGGTTCACTGCCCGCCACTCTCCCAACCCGGTTGTGTCCTATCTGTAGTTATCAAAACCCACGTGTCCAGAAAAATGCCTAGCTGTGTCTGATCCTAGGCTCCCAGAATCTCTCTTTCATGCAGTTTACTTGTGCTTTATTATTATTATTTTTTTATTGTAAACAAATGGGATACATCTCGTTTCTCTGTTTGTACATGGAGTCAAGGCATACCATTTGTGTAATCATACATTTACATAGGGTAATGATGTTTGATTCCTTGTTATTTTTTCCCTTCCCCCCACCCTCCCACCCCTCTTTTCCCTCCATACCGTCCTTCCTTCCTCTATTCTTCCCCCCTCCCTAACCCTAACTCTAACACTAACCCCTCCCACCCCCCATTATGTGTCATCATCCGCTTATCAGCGAGATCATTCATCCTTTGGTTTTTTGAGATTGGCTTATCTCACTTAGCATGATATTCTCCAGTTTCATCCATTTGCCTGCAAATGCCATAATTTTATCATTCTTTATGGCTGAGTAATATTCCATTGTATATATATACCACAGTTTCTTTATCCATTCATCAATTGAAGGGCATCTTACTTGTGCTTTAAATAAGTGTCTTCCCAGCAATTGCATTTTATAATAGATGAGAGGAAATGACTGGCCTGTGTTCCTTGTCACCTTTGGATATGACCACCATCCTTGAGCTCATCAGTAGAGTCACATTTAATAGGGAGGGAGAGTGAGAGGAGATGAGAACCCAGATTCTAGAGGCCATTGGCCTTGAATAACCATTGCTAACTTTGCCAACAACCCCCTTATTGTCAAATCAAAACTCTCCGCTCGGATTTCATCAATCATAAAATGGGTATGTTAAGAGCACCTATACCTGGGGTTAATTTAGGAATTAAATGCCTTAACTTGAATGTATGTAAAATATTAGATATCTGGCAGAGAATTGTTTCAAGACTTTAGCTGTTTAATTTGAACAATATAAACTTTTGCTATTTATTAGTATTTCTTTAACTTTTTTTTTTTTTTAGATGTCAAAAGATCTTTATTTTATTCCTTTATTTCTATGTGGTGCTGAGAATGGAACCCAGGGCCTCACACAGGCCAGGCAAGCGCTCAACCACTGAACAACAGTCCCAGCCCCTATTTATTAGTATCTATCTTTTTCTTGATGTGCTGGTGACTCTCCTTGGATTTGTGCAGTCTGTTACCGTGCTTTCTTTTATCAAGTACATGAATCCTGCTATCAGCTTGCTGGTCTTAAAACATACAATCTGCCCTCTCCTGGGAATCTTACCGTAAGAGAGAGGCTTTGACCTCATTAACTAAATGAGTGTGGTTCACGTTAGTTGGTGGCTGCTTTTACGGGAGCTACTTTCTATATAATTCTGATCTTAGCTTTGGTCTAAGAGCATAGAAACAGGGCCTGTTCCTCTAACACCACCGTGTATCATGGCGCGACTTGAATTGCAAAGCTATCAACGGATTGCATTTATCCTCTGAAACTGTACTATGTTCAGCTTCCTTCATACCATTCATGTTACTGACCTGGCACAACTCGACTCTGGGGAATGAGAGAAGGAACCACATTTTCATGACTAGAAAAGCAAAAGAATTAATATGAGCAGTGTCTTTCTCCAGGGCTCAAACATAACAGGCGATTATGGGTTTCCTGTGTTGTTTACGGGACCTTCGTGTTCATGGTTTTCGTCACTGGAAGTAAAGGATGTGCTGTCCCGCCACACATTATGGTGGAGGGTCCCCTCCGAATCCAGCTGTGAACCGTTGATAAGTCATGCTGTTGGCTTGAAGACCCAGGTGTGACTGTGCACGTGTGATTTATGCATCTATTCCTGTGTCTTCCATTGCCATCTCTATAGTACCGGGAGAGCAGGACCGCGTGCCTCCATTTATTTTTAACGACCATATTTAACTTCCACATTGTTCCCAGGATGCAATAAAAGCATATTAATGATTACAAGGAAAACATTAATAAGGAAGCAAATTAGAGAGCCTGTGGGTCCAGCTAAAATGAACTTCTAGCCTCCCCTGCCCAGGTGAATTTGGGTCCGACTCAGGGGAAGTTTTCATTACCTAATTTCTCCATTTGGAAGCCGGCCTGAGTGCTGACAAAAGCCCAGGTACATCGTCACCAGCAGACACTCCCCACCTGACACCGACAGGTTCCCTACAATTCTGCGCGATATTGTAATGATCCAATAAGCAGGGTCGTTGGATATTAATCGTAAATATGTAATTGATTTACTCTTGAAAATAGCTGTTCTTCAAAGGTGGGGAGCATTTATTTAATTGCTTGGTGTGCAGATATGCTGATGTTAGTGTTATGTGCTCCTTGGGAACCAGGCAGCCTGGTTCCAGAGAAAACAAAGCAATCAAACCGCAGAGCTCTGTGGGTGGCTGGAGTTTTCTTTTGTTTGCTTGGGAGATGATTTACATGCCTGAGCAAAATGGGTAAAAGGGAGGGTTCCAACCTATTAGAACAGAGTCTGCTTTTGCAAATAGACCATGATGATAATATATTGGGTTGCCCTGTTGGATCTAGATTCTCTGAAATGAGATTAAGTCTCTTTGGGCTCATTCTCACTACAGAATTTTATGGAAGGAAGTGAATTTTCCAGTAGGACCGTTAAGGCCTGCGTCGTAAGGAAGTAAATGAATATTTAATGAGTTCCAACCACGTGCGAGGACACGTATTAGGCACTCCAGAAAATAGAGTGAAAGACTTGGTACGCATGCTCACGAAATGGGAATGATCAGATACGCAATCCCTAACAGAGAATGGATGGCAGGATGGAGTCCTTGCCGTTGAATTTGCATCTGAGTCCTGGATCATCTGTTGGCTCTGTGACGTGGACAGTTGACTACAACGTGTTGGGCTTCTCATTCCTGTCCATAGAACAGGAAGAAGAAAAACTTATGGGGTCCGGATGAATCTGAACACTCAATTTCATGACACCATGGGGAAAAATAATCCACCCTGCATTTTTGCACGTAACCTATAAACTTCTCTAAATTTGTAGGCTCATTATTCTATAACTGAGAATCTGGAAAATTTAAGTAAAAGCTGAATGGCTGGGAGGAAAACATCCTAAAATGCAATAGCTCTGACACAAGTAAAGATTTTTTTCCCCCCCTCTAAAGTGATTAGCTAGGACAGGTGGGCATATTCTCTGCTCCAGAAAGTTTTCTAGGAATCAGCAAGCGAGTCAGTGCCTGTGCTATGTGTGCCTAATTTCAGTCATTTAAAAAGAGAGACAAGTCATTCCCCAGGGGTTAAAAAAAAAAAAAAAGGTTTGGCCACAGTAGCCATTGGTGAGGACCCACTCACCGGGTCACACCTAGGTCAGGAGATTCTGCAGAGTAGCAGCCTCGCTGCAGGACCCCTGCCCAGGAAGAAGGGGAAGAAAAGGCACTGGAGAAAGCATTATTTTGCTCTGCCTTCCCTCGTCACACAGCAACACCGTAGTTGAATTTTGTATGTTTCCTTCAGTTTGTACTTGACACCTACAAACTCTTATCTCCATGCACCATCTGCCCTCTGAGCTCCTTACTAGTAAGGCCCTCTGCCTCTCTTGAATCTTCATCTTGAAGGTCATACTTGACAAGCATACACCTTACCTCTTGATCTTCTGTGTCCATCCAGCCTCTGTGTGTGTGTGTATCTTTGTCTTGTTGCTCGTCACACCAGTAGAACATTCAGGTTGGCAAACCAAACACAAAGCAATGCCATTACTCAGTGTCTGGTCTCTGGTCTCCCGAAGCCAACTGAATGCCAAGTCCTACCGCTTTTACCTTCGAATACAGAAAAACCCTAACTCCATCCCTCTCTTTCCAGCAGAGCACCCTAAGCCCTGGCACTTGCCCTCGTACCTGATCTAAGCAATACTTCCTCCTAGACAGCTGACCCAGCTCCACTGGTCTAGCGTCCACACCACAGTCAAAGCTGGGGCCATGAGTGGAGTTCCGTTTAATTTGACACTGAAAATCTACTACGATGCCCCCACTCAAAGCTTCCTCCGCGACTTCGTCGAAAGCCCTCACACACATCTTCCATGTTGATGCTGGTCTTGGACATCAGGATCGGCCTGAGGCGAAACAGAACATCATGGCAGAAGGGTGTGGGTGAAGGAAACCAGCTCAGGATGTGGCAACCAAGAAGTGAGAGAGACCTCTGCTTATCGGACAAAATATCAACCACAACGTCACATCAACAATGACCCACCTCCTCCAGCCTGCGGTTACCACCTGGCTCATCCCTATCAGAGAATTAATCCACTGATTGGGTTAAGGCTCTCCCAACCCAATCATCTCTCCTCTAAACCATCCTGCCTGGTCTCAAGAATGAGCTTTTCAGGAGCACCTCATGTCTACACCGCAAAAAGTCATACACATAAGGACCCTTCTTACAATTTATAGGATAAAGAATAACATCAGATCAAAAGTATAAAGATTGAACTGACCAAGAATAGAGTTTTTTAAGGTAGGTAGTGAATTACCAAAAATTGGCAAAAGAAAAGGATTTGCAGATACCTCAATAACAAGAAAGGCGAGGACCAGTGGGCACAGGTGGTATATTCTCAATGACAGTGACTAAATGAGATTGAAAACAAGGGAGGCTTCTCCTAAGAAAATTATGAATGTGAAGATGTGGGTCAGAATCTAGAAAGTCATTAAGTTCAGCTAATGAATGTGGAAAATTAATTGATTTAGGAAGGCAATAAAGAATGTATCTGTAATTATGGATGCAAGAAGAGAACGCCAGGTGAGAAGACATTTGAGTGGCTTCATGTGACACCGATTCAGGTAATAAGGGTGGAAATCCAAGGTAAGAAAGGATGGAAAAGAAATCATCCAAAAAGTTGTTTTGGGTGCTCAAAGTGGTATCGAATGGGAGATGTTGACGATGCTCCTATAATGCAGACATGGGGCCTGAGAAAGAGGTTACCTGTAGGTTGAGCCACCTCTGTAAAGAGATCAAACCAAAGACAGAGTCATCAGAGAAGACCACAAGGAGAGGACCAGGTGCGGAGTGCTCTATCAAGGACATCAGAGAAAACTTGAGGGACAGCAAAATTAGGTCACAGTGCGATGGCAAAATCAGACCTGGTTGTAAAATGAAATTATAAGTATGTTATGGTCGGATGCAGTGGTCCATACCTGTCATCCCAGTGGTTGGGGAGGCTGAGGCAGGAGGATCGCAAGTTCAAAGCCAGCCTCAGCAAAAGCGAGGTGCTGAGCAACCCAGTGAGACCCTGTCTCTAAATAAAACACAAAATAGAGCTGGGGATGTGACTCAGGGTCCAGTGCCCCTGAGTTCAATCCCCAGTCCCCCACCCCACAAAAAAAAAAAAAAAAAAAAAAGAACGTTATGGTAAGAAACCAGTGCCCGGGGAAGGGTTAGTTCTCCTCCCCTTTTGTCAGTCTTCAGGAAACCTAGTTAACCGTGGGTCCCTACCCTTTGGATTGCAAATAACTGTCTCTAGGAGTCTGTCTACTCCCTCTTCACATGTAAACACCCCGCCCAGGTTTTCAAGGCTGGAAATCTAACTGTGAAAAGGGTCCTTTCTTCTGAGCTGTTTCTGTGAGCCAGCGCTTTATGTTGGAGACTCTCCCTACTCCGAGGTCTTGAGTCACATAGATTAGGAATTTATTTTTAAAGAGAAAAAATAAAACAAACCAAACACACAAGGAAGAATGGGTGTCAGATGATGCCAAAGAGCCCATGAATGTTGTGAGAAACTGTGGATCAGGCCTCAGAATTTGGGCTCACCGAAAACCAAGTTTGGAATTCTCCTCTCCACATCTTGCTTTGCTGTGTCTTCACTGGTATGTTTCTTTAAATGGGCCCATTTAAAGAGCTTGGTAAACTGAGGCATCCAGAAAACCCAGTCAAGGAAATGCAGTCAGCAGACATCAGCTCGCGGTCACCTCCTTGCCTCGGCTGCAGAGAGCAGGTCCGCCAAGGCCGGAGTTCCAGTAGCAGCTGGACCACTGTGGCTGGGCAGGGGCAGCATCTCAGCGTCTGACTTCTCCACCGGACAGGGACAGTTCAGTTCTGATGGTTGATACACCTCCACAGGCCCCTGCCCTGGGTGTGTCCTTAGAACTTCTGCTCAATCCTGCCGCCTGATCCTTCCCTGCACAGGTGTTGATCCATTAAAAAAAATAGAAAACTTGGAATGGAACCACCATTTGACCCAGCTATCCCACTCCTTGGCCTATACCCAAAGGACTTAAAATCAGCATACTACAGAGATACAGCCACATCAATGTTCATTGCTGCTCAATTCACCATAGCCAGATTGTGGAACCAACCTAGATGCCCTTCAGTTGATGAATGGATAAAGAAACTGTGGCATAGATATACAATGGAATATTACTCAGCCATAAAGAATGATAAAATTATGGCATTTGCAGGCAAATGGATGAAATTGGAGAATATCATGCTAAGTGAGATAAGCCAATCTCAAAAAACTAAAGGACGAATGATATCGCTGATAAGTGGATGATGACACATAATGGGGCATGGGAGAGGTTAGTGTTAGGGTTAGAGTTAGGGTTAGGGAGGGGGGCAAGAATGGGGGAAGGAAGGACTGTATAGAGGGAAAAGAGGGGTGGGAGGGGTGGGGGGTAGGGAAAAAATAACAGAATGAATCAAATACCATTACCTTATGTAAATGTAGATTACACAAATGGTATGCCTTGACTCCGTGTACAAATAGAGAAACAACATGTATCCCATTTGTTTACAATAAAAAAAAAATACAAGGAAAGAAAAAAAAAAATCTGGCACCTCATGTGCTTGCTACGAGCGCCCCCCCTGTTGTGCAGGTCCCAGAGAGAGAGGAGGATGTGGAGCTGCGAGGAAGCCTTTCAAAAGAATCGCACAGAGAGAAATACAAGTTTGTAATTCCAGATGGTCTTTCCATCTCCATAGAGTCACCAGGTCGCTTTGTAGAACGGAGACTCGGTGTCTGCCATGAGCGAGCTGGGGAGGCGGATCTGCCACTAAGAAGAGAAGGGACAGGCGAGCTGTCAACCCACTTGGCTTCTGCGAAGTCAGACTGCTGGGAAATGGTCAAACCGCGTCCACAGCAAGGTCTGTCTCTCAGCCAGCGTCTTCTCATCTCATCCTCCTCCAAACATGTAACTAAATAAATAAAGAAGGTAAATAAAGTCCTCAGCAGCGGCTGATGCGGGTGTAAAGAGAATGAAAACTGGTTTAAATGAGGTCTTGCTGAAGCTACTTAGAGAAGGTCTGAATTTCTAATCTAAATGGTTCGAAGTTACGGGTACACACCCAAGTTCCCGCGTTATGCCGACACTGGAATTCGTTTCTGTGTATGAATAGGTCGTCTGTGGCATGGCATATATACTCAAGAAAGTAAAATCTCTTTTGGGGTCTGGGGTACTGGGGTCAGGCAAGTGTGACTTCGTATTTCTTTCTGGTCTTTTCTTTTGCATGTGAAATGCCAAAGGACATATGAAGAGAAAACAAATAAGGGAACATGTTTAATTATTCTCACCTTTAAAACTTTAGAAAAGGAGCTTGAATTTCCAAAAAGAAAATTTGCTGGGTTCTTTTTCCTTTTTTTTTTTTGGTACTGAGATTGAACCCAGGGGTGACTCCACCTCTGAGCCACATTCCCAGCCCTTTTTATTTTTGTATTTTGAGACAAGGTTTTGCCAGGTTGCTGAGGCTGACTTTGAACTCGATCCTCTTGCCTCAGCCTCCTGAGCTGCTGGGATTACAGGCGTGCACCATTGCACTGATGAAAGTAAATTCTTATTAAAAAATCATTTGCTCTCTATAACCTCGACTTAGGACTTTTTAAGTGCAATAAACAAACATTCACATGGAGTCTTTGATCAAAAATCAAGTAAAAGGAAAAGATAATGTTAAGTTATCTGTATATTTAACAACAGTCTCTTCCAGGGTCTAAGCTGCCTCGGATCAAGTTCATCACACTTGATTATTTCTCAGTAAGTTTCTTCTCCAACTCAAAACATCCCCAGAGTGCATTTACAGTGTAACTTACAGGCTTGTTATAAGCCCAACCTGGCATGGTGGTCCACACCTGTGGAGACCCAGTGACTCTGGAGGCTGAGGCAGGAGGATTGCAAGTTCAAGTCCATCCTGGACAACTTAGTGAGATTTTATCTCCAAAATTAAAAAAAAAAAAAAAAAAAAAAAGGGCCGCAGTGTAGTTTAGTGTAAAGTACCCCTGAGTTGAATCCACAGTACTGTCAAACAAAGAAAAAACAAATCCCAAATTAAATAAAAATTATTTGTGAATGTTTTGCAATGAAAAGAAAGGCACTGAAAACCCTTTGTTTCTCAGATTAAAGGTTGTTTAAAAGTCTAAATAAACCTATATAAAACTACATCATTTGTGGATAGATAATATTACTTGAGGAAGAAGACCTATTTTACAATTTAGAATTTTTCTACTGTAAGTAACAACTGCCTTCAAGAATAAGGAAGATTCTCATCTTACCGAACAAGAAATTGGAAGAACGGGAAAGCTTCAGGTATGCTTAATTCAGCAGCCGATGGGACTTTCTACCTCCACCTCTGTCCTGGCTGCTCTTGGCTGAGTCTTCAGGCTGCTGTTGTGTATTAAAATAACTGCTCCAACTACGGCCGCGATAAAGCTGCATTTTTAAAATAACCCCTGAGATGCAGACAAACCCTACAGCTGATTCCAGGGGACGCCTTCTCAGTTTTCCCAAGGATAATAAGATGAGTCCCATTGTGTATGAATAGGAGATATTAAGTCATCAGACATTATGGCGCCTTCGAATATTAGGTCTTCAATTTCCCCGTCTGGCTGGGAAGGGACTGGCTAGTGACAGATGAGCCACAAGAAGTTCCCGAGGACCACGTGGGGCAGGAGAAGAGGGTGCATGTTGGTCAGGCAGCCCCTAGTGGCCACCAGACACACCTTTTATATCTCACCTAGAAATGTTCAGGATCCTCCTTTATTCCTCAGTCTGGAAACACTGATCTTGGTTTGTGGCTGGTTCACCTGAAGATGGGTGTTTCCTGACTTCCATCTTCGTTCATCCTGCTGGGCTGGGTGGCACTGCTGGGACATTATTTATCTTGGTTTGATTGGCATTTGCTGAGCGGCCCTCCTGACTTCTCCTCGTTCACTTCTCATTTATTCAGCAGCAGATGCATGACAAGGTTTGGCTGTGTCCCTTCCAGTTCAATTCAGAAGGGGCAGCCTTGGGTGGTCCTCCTTTATCCAGGACGACTCTGGTCCTCTGTTCTTCTCCCCGTCTCACCTGCGTGCATCAGCCATGATCCTGTAACGGGCTTTGATTTCTTTTGTGTCCTGTCTTCAGCAGTCATTTGACATCATTTGCTTCTGTCATCTTTGGGTCCATTCAGAGATTATTTATCTGGATTTCCTTTTTCTCCCTGAGAAATTGAGGAGCTAATGCCCCAGGCTAGCCTTTTCAGTAGGATACTACATCCACTCAAGAAATGAGCCAGGTATTCAAGAAGACTCTTGCAACTCCTCAGCTTCTAGGGAACCAACCACCTTTTTTCATCACCTTGCACAAATTTTGCAGAAAGATATTCCCTAATATTAAAAAATAGAAATAAGAGGACCTGACCAAGGATGTCCTTAGGGTATTCAACTGTGTTTGAAAAGAAGACTCTGGGTATTTCTTTAGATGTGATTGCAAGCAGTATTTTGCAGAATCTATTTCTTAAGCTTTTGCCTCCCCAAAGAAAACAATCTGGAGTTGTTTTTGACATTCTGACAAATTATTTACACCTGTAGGATGGCTGTTGCCTTTGGGTCAAAGCATCAAGTGCAAGGTCTAGATTTGCCCCTCACGCAAGTATGGAAACTTGGCACAAGATGGACTTCAAGGTACCTTTCCAATTCTAGGTAGTTTAGCATAGAAAGCACAGAGGTGGAGTGGATGGCAACTCCATTACTGGATAAAGAACAAATCAGCTTCATTTACCAGCCAGTGCCTACAGCCCTCGGTGGATTTCCACTAAAACCAGTCACACCTCTCACTCTCCCCACCCTTTGGGAATCTGCTTTTCAAAGGCTCCATTTGGTACAACTATTTCAAAGGGTTTATGGATTTCTGAGAGAACATCAGCATCATTTGCCTAAATCTTTTTCTCTCCTTGTGTTCCACTTAAAATTCAGTTAGGTATTTGAATCATTTTTATGACTCAGTGTTTTCCAGTAGTAACTTCTCATGGGAACTGTCGAAGGAGACTGCACCCAGCAAGCCAGGTTTTCTGGAATAGACGCACGTTATATAAATAGATCTGCAGATGTAAACTCTGAATTTTGTTTTTCAGACTCCATAAACCGTTTGGTTTGAGATGTAAGAATGTGGGCGGTTTGGGGTGATTCTATTTCAGGTTATTATGGATGCTATCAAAGCCCATCTCCCTGGGGAATTCAATAGCAGGCAGAGGGGTTCACCAGGCGAGGCTGAGACCAGAGCTCATGGTGACGTGGGGTAACCTCTGCCAGCCCACATCAGAGTCTTCAGGTAACAGGTGTGACGCTGGAGTGACAGACCCTATTCTGGTTCACAGAGTCTTGGAGAATTCTCCTGATTTCCAGACAAGGAGGATCACATCCTGAGCACAGTACATACCCCCGTCCGACCGATGCGAGGACTGTAAAGAATATTTAATGCAAACAGTTGTATGTTGAACTCACAGAGTATCTTTTCTTTCCTCCCAGTTCTATTTGTCTCTCCTGACTGTGTTTGTCCTGCGATGTCCTTTTTGATTAAAAACGTAAGAATGAAAAAGATAGTAGGGAAGATTTCTGGTACTTTGAAGGAAATTGATAATTTCTGAATCGTGTGCGGGGGACGATCAGGTGATATCATTCGGATTATGGCACACTTTATTTCAAAGGGGGTGGCTATGTGGCCTGCCTTCAAAACTGCCATTCACGTTCTCTCTGGGCTCCTCAGCGTATTCCTGTACTATGTGAACTTAGCATATAGTCTGAAGGAACCTTCTGGAATTGTGCCATTTGGTGGTGCAGATTCTTCAGTCCTAGATGAATTCTCACATTGTCTGGTATTCATAAATCTGCAGTTAATGGTGTGTCATGTTTCAAGGGAAAAACTTGTGGGCTCATCACGAAGCCTTAATAAATGTGGGATGGGGGAGGAGGAATCCTCAAGTGCCCTTTAAAGTCCCTAACTCCAGCCCCTGGGAATTTAAAATTTGGTAGCTAAAAGAAAAATAAGGACCTTTTAGGGAAAGTTTTCCTATGGAACTAAATTTCTTGAATTTAAAGATGTGCCTTTTACTTTTCAGTTATATCTTGTCCATTTTTTGAAAAGTCATAACAAGGACAACACATCTAGTTTAAAATATTATTTTGCTAGACCCAGCTATCCCACTTCTCAGTTTATACCCAAAAGACTTAAAATCAGCATACTGCAGTGACACAGCCACATCCATGTTTATAGCAGCTCAACTCACAAGCTGTGGAACCAACCTAGGTGCCCTTCAACAGATAAATAGATAAAGAAGATGTGGTATATGTACATGATGGAATATTATTCAGCTATAAAGGAGAATAAAATCATGGCATTTGCTGGTAAGTGGTTGGAGTTGGAGAATATCATGCTAAGTGAAATAAGCCGAGCCCCCAAAAATCAAAGGCCAAATGTTTTCTCTGATATGTGGAAGCTAATTCACAATAAGTAGGGGGGAGCTGGGGAAAAATAGAGTTCCTTTAGATTAGGTAGAGGGGGAGTGAAGAGAGGGAAAGGAGTATGGGGTAGGAAGGACAGTAGAGTGAGACAGACATCATGACCCATGTGATCCTGCAACATGTACAATCAGAAAAGTGAGAAATTATACTCCATTTATGTATGACCTATCAAAATGCATAAATGCATTCTACTGTCATGTATAATCAGAACAAATTTAAAAATTTAAATAAAAAGAAATTTTGCTTTGGCATCTCCTACCTGAAGACATTAGGATTTCAAAACAGTTGACTACCCTCCCCATGCAAACACCAGCCCACTGGACTTCATTTTGATTCGTGGTTGGAACGGAGGAGAGACCACTGGGATGGTTTGGATATGTCCTGGTGGTCACTGTGGCTCATTGGAATTCTGTCTTCAAGTCAGTTCCTCACCTGTTGCTGTTTGACTTTTAATAATGGCAAACAGTAGCTGTTGCTACCAGTGATGTCCATCAATGCACTCATGTGGGTATCCAAAGCCTCCTGGAACCATGGATTCTGCTGCCTATGCTAAGTCAGTTTAACTGGTTTCAGAAAGGGTCCGTGGAGGGGGATGCCCATTATCCTAATCCTGAAATTCACAATTATAAATCTTCCCCCAGGTTGCCCCAGGTTTACTGGTGCACCACCAAACACTGCCACAATGCCGTGTCCAATGCTGTTTTATGATAGTCTGGTGTGTGACGTCATTTTGTTTTATTTGCGTAGACCTAGAGTCTTAGAAAGACTCTGAGTCCCTCCAAGGCAGTGTGTCTTGCTTCCTTTGTATACAGCCACATATTCAGGTGGCCCTCAGGAGAGAGACCTTAGGAAACACTGAGGTGAGGTCCTGCGTAGTTACAGTCTTCATTTTGAGAGAGGCTCCTATTTCCAAAAGACTCAGAAGCCTTCATCTAGATATCAGAGAAAGATTTTCAAAAGGTCTTAAAAGTGCAAAGTTCTATCCCACAGACAAAGTGTGGAAAAGGGTCAGGAAGAGAAAACTCAGTTTCACTATAATTTTCTAATTGTCTGTGGTGCACTGAGAATATACGTCAAAGTTGTACTGTTAACTTAGTAATAAGCTGTAGTGCTCTTATAAATATATTTCAAAATTGGATCCATGGTATTAAGACCACGTGAAAATTTCATAAATTAAAGAAAGCACTACTTTCAGAATGTGTAATAAACACTGTTTTACAGCATTTACGTCTTAAACTGTAATATAATTTCAAAAATTGGAACCTTTTCCTTTCTTAATTTCTTCCCATTTCAAATACTTTCACACTATCCATAGAATGACATTTGATTTTTTTTTCATATTATGAGTCTTTTATTCTTTCACCATTACATAATTTGCTCTTTAACCATCTGGAAACCTTCATACCCAAGCTTTGGAAAGAACTCAGTGCTAGCGATGGGATATTGTTATGATCTTGTTCTTCACTCATTTTCTTCCTTGTCCGTCTCCTCTAACTTACTGTAAGCAACTTTAAAGCATTCACTATGTTAAATCTTTGTGTCAGATGTTCAAAATACAATATGCATTTTCATAAACGTATAGATATTATTCCTTTGAACCGTGAGCCTCTTTGGGGAATAGAAGCCAGAAATAAGCCCAGAACCAGTGGCTGTCTTACCTCATGGGCTTCCATAGTTACAGGGTGTATTCTTCCTTCCAGGTCACCAATTTTATCTGTTAAGGTATAAAACAAAGAGGCCTGAGCCTCTTTGTTCTCAGTAAACCTAAGTCCTACAGAATGTCCATAAGGTGAGTCTGTATCAATAAGTTCCTTGTCCCTTCCTTCTTTGGATGAAGTTTTCTGGAGTCATTTTCTCTGAGAACAGAACACGATCTCTTCCCACCAGCCCCTGACTTGAGCATTTACAGAAGAAATGTTCCAACTCCTTCCGAGATCTCCCAAATCTGCCAGTGACCCCAGCTGACCCGGCAACACACTGAATTTCTCAGAGCATCTCCAGTTATGAACTCCAACCTCTGTTCCTTACTGGCCAGCTGGTCATTCCAGATTTTTCAGTTTTATATGAAAATGTGACATTTCTGGTTGTGATCACAGTTACAAATTCAGATGGTTCAATTATATCCTGGTAGGAGAATGCATTTTTTTATCCCCCTTCGCCTTGGGAATAAATGTGTTGACGTGAAAAGTGAACAGACCCAGGAATGGCACTTTGGATAATTTTTAGTCAACTTCTGATGAATTTTTATGGACAAAGTAAATTACTGTCCATAACCTGTTATTCTGCAAATAACCCATGTTTAAAACAATGGGGAAACTTTCGGTGTTTCTTTTCTTTGTTGGCAGCCAAGAAACTGTGTTTTTTAAAAAAGTTAAAGTCATAGAAACTTTTCTGATTTATATCTCTACTTCCTTTATCACTTCTAAATCAGAACTCTTCACTCTGATTTATCAACTCTTGAAAATTTGTAACCTTTTACTAATGAAGCAACCTTTTTCTTGTATTCTTTTAAGCCTCTTCTTTTCCTTAATCTTATGAATTGTACTATGTAGAAAATGACTATTAATTGTCTTTATAATATTTGGTTCACTGATCATTTGAAACATTTTTTAATTTGTCAGTTATCAATTTTCTTTCTAAATAATACATATTGTGTTTGCTGCTGCTTATTGAAAAGGAATGTACTAGTCAATTTCAGCAAGCTATTAAGCCTGTTATCTAAATAGGTTTGCTTCCCTAGAAAAGAACATATCCATCTTACATTAAAAGCAATTTTTTTTAAACACTTTCAGCTTGAGTGTATGTGGAGAATTGTAGTATTTTTACATTAAGAAAATGCATTGGGGAAAATTGAGAGTAAAATGAGAAAATCCATTGGAGATAATTGGAAAAAGATAATTTCATTGATACAAAAATAAGAATTATTCTATAAACACACCAATACCTAATGGGACTTCTTGACTGGTTTAGTATTTATAAGTCACAAGTTTACTTGGGGGATATTAGACAGAAACTGAGTGAAATTGATGGATCCTGTGTCAGGTAAAAACCAAACCAGGAGCAGAGGAAGATGGCGGCTGGGTAAGAGTCTCCTGGGATTGTCTCCTGGTGCCCCCAGACACCAGGTTAAACTGCTCACTATTCATGCACCACCCTTCCTTTGCAAGAGCTCAAGTTATCACAAGAGACTCCGTACTGCCTGTTTTAAGTTCAACAAGAGGAGAGGGTCTATTAAAGAAGGCCTTGCCCCTTCTCCAGCTGCAAAAAGACCAACCTGGAGAGAGACAGCCTGACTTGGGAGAGGGAGAGAGAATTAAGCACGGACCTCAAACTTGAAACCCAATGCCAGGCCTGCCGTGGAGTGACCCACAGCCAAGGAGATCCCCCTGACCCCCACTAGCAGGCCAAAACTCAAGACGGAGCCACAGGAACAGTGCTGGCTCAACTTGCTGAGAGCAGGCGACTCCCATCCTCCAACCCTGACAACAGAAGGGAGAGTAAGACTCCACCTGCTGAGAAGCAAGACATAAAAGGTAGCAGAGGCTTTGAATTGGAATCCAGTGCCAGGCTGCTGGGGCGAGACTTAACATCTGTGGAGACGGAAGGCCTCGTGCATGGACCAGAGCTCACAGATGGATCTTCCAGAGCAACCCCAGCATCAGGCAGAAACTTTGCACAGCACTTGGAACTTGTGCTTCATTCTGCATTACCACTGGCTGCAGCCATGAGCCCTGTTAATGCTCAGGTCTCTGCAGCTGCAAGACTTAGGAGTGAACCAGTTTAGTGTCACGTGAGGTCACTGAGGAGCTGCCTTCACCAATACTGTCCCAATCCTGGGAAATGGTGAGGTGGTATAAGACCCCATTGATTGAGAGGAGGACAGGATAGCAAGCCAAAGACTACTGGTAAAGCTGTATTGTTAGATTGTGTGAATTTATGAATATGGAATAATAAATTGCATCAATGTATATGACTAATGCACCGATAAAATAATGTGGGAAAAAAATTCTTAGTGCTGGACTGGAGGAATTTAACATGGGCGGATCCTAACAGTCTGCATCTCCAGGTTTCCCTGCAGACATCATCTGGAACTGGTCCAGCTCCTGTGACACATGTTCCCTGTTGATTGGACCTGTGGGTGGTTGCAAAAATCTTATTCCTTAAATCCACTTCAGCAATTGGCAAGCACAGCAAGGTGGACCTTGTTTCTACCTGAGCATTATGCTGATCTTCGTGGTACATGTGCTCAGGATGTGACAGAGCTTGATGACATTGGTGGCCATAGGTAAGGCATCAGGGCCTAGGACTGGAGGCATCTGGGTCCACCCAAGCCCCAAGGAGAGCCTTGTATGGATGTAATATTCTCTATAGTTACTTAGCTAACTCTTTCTGAACAACCTATCAGCAGTGTATTTGAGACAGTCCTGGGCTTGGATTGTCCCGTAGTACTGAAAAAGTAACATTATACCATCAGCAGGCTTCCAGCAAACCTGGACCTGGGTTCCATCCAGTGCTGAAATAACAGAAGTGACTACTGACTCAGAATAAACAGTAACCTAATTAAAACTTCTGAAAGCATTTAAAGACCCAGATTAAGAATATTTAATTAAATACCTTGTATTTCAAGAACCAGAAGTTATTGTATACTAACAAGCATCAAGAACTTTCAGAAAACACGACCTTACCTAACACTCAAAATAAGGTTCCAGAAACTCACCAGATTGTAATCAGTGTGGGAAAACTCTGAGTTGAAAACATTGATTAAAGGAAATTGTATGAATCGCAAGAAAAGAGAGAAATGTTTCAATTCTCTAAGAGAGAAATTTAACAAAGAGAAGGAAGTAGTTAAAAAAAAAAATTGAACTCCTAAAGCTAAAAAATATGCTTAGTAAAATGAAAAATGGGATCGTAGGCATTGATATCAGGATAAGTCAAACAGAAGAGAGGGAGAGTTAGGTGATAGACTATTTCAAAATACAAAGTTGAAGGAGAAAAAAAGAATGGAGAGGAAAGAAGACATTCATGGGAACTTTGGGACAGTATTAAAAGGACAAATATTCAGGTTATTTAAGATCAAGCAGGACTTGAGAAGGCTAAAGGATTAGGAAGCATATACAAAGAAGTAACAGAAAGTTTTCCACAAATATGGAAGGATATAAATATTCAGACAGAAAGTTCAAATGTCATCAGACAGAGTTAACCATGTCTACTCCAAGACATCTTACAAACAAGCTCTTAAAGGTGAATGATTAACGTTCTCAAGGCTCTAGGAGGAAGTGGGGGTAGAAATCACATATAGGGTTCTCCCAGTTTACCCAATAACTGACTTTTCAGTAAAACCTAGCAACTGGGAGAGAGTGGCACAAGATTTTCACAGTAGTGAGAGAAAAAAAAAGAAACTGTCAATCAAGAATATTATACCCAGATAATCTATCCCTTAGAAATGCAGTAGAAAGACATTCCTAGAAAAAAACAAGCTGAGAGGATTTATCTCCATCCATTCATTGCTACAAGAAATGATAAAGGAAGTTTTTCTATCTAAATGAAAATATATTAATGGGTTAACAAAAAAGAAAAAAATGGGAAGATGTAAAACTAACTGTTAAGAAAAATTATACAATCAAATTCAGAATATTCTAATGTGGTAAGCACGGCATTTTATACCATTCATATCTTTACTATGAAGTCTAAAAAACAAAAAATTTAAAATAATAGCTATGTTAATATACATAATAAACAAAACAAATTAATAATAAGAAATCCAAAGATTACTGGAAATCACTTAAACTCAAAGGAAGACTGTGTGTGAAAGTGAGAGAGAGAAAAACAAACAACACAATGAGAAACCCTGACTCTAGAATAAGAACTTGTTTCTAATTATGACTTACAAAATGACTATAGAGTAAGATCTTGTTTATATGAACTTGAATATAAATAGATTAAATTCTCTAATTAAAAATCACAGACTGGGTAAAGAAAAGAAAAAATAAGTCTATGTTGCTAACGAGATTCTCACTTTGCCTCTGGGAACACACATGGACTGTCAGTGAAGGGATGGAGTAAGATATTCCATGCAAATGGAATTGAAAAGAAAGCAGGAGTAGCCGTACTCATGGCAGATGAAACAGGCTTTAACCAAAAGCTGTAGTAAAAGACAAGGGAGGTTATTCTATAATGACAAAGGAGGCAGTTCACCAAGAGGAAATAATAGTTGTAAATACGTAGGCACACAATATTAGAGTACCCAAACACATAAAGCAAAATTTACAAGAAAAAAATGGAGGAGATAAACTCCCAGACAATAAGAGTTGGTAGTTAAAAACACCCTACTTTCAATAATGTGCAAATCTTCCAGACAAATAACCAACAAGAAAACACCAGAGTTCCATTACACATTAAACCAAATGTACCAAACAGATAAACATCTTCAGAACATTCTAAACATCTTCTATAAAGCCAACATTACACTTATACCAAAACCAGATAAGGACACACAAAGAAAGCAAACTATGCACTAGTACCCTTGATTAAGGTAGATGGGAAAGCTGAACTCAGTGGTGTGTGCCTGTAATCCCAGTGGCTTGGGAGGCTGAGGCAGGAGGATTGCAAGTTCAAGGCTAGCCTCAACAACTTAGGGAGGACCTAAGCAACTTAGCAAGACCCTGTCTCAAAATGAAAAACAAATAAATAAATACAAAAGGACTGGGATGTGGCTAAGTGGAAGAGTGTCCCTGAGTTCAATCTGTGGTACCAAAGTAAGTAAGTAAGCAAGCAAATAAATAAATAAGATACATGGGAAGATCCTTCACAAAATACTAGGAAATTGACTCCAATAGCACCTTAAAATGAATATTCACCATAATGAAATAGGGTTCATTCCAGGGATACAAAGGTGGTTCAGTATATGAAAATCAATAAACATCATACACCATCATTATCAAAAGAATGAAGGACAGAAACCACATTTTCATCACAACAAACACAGAAAAGACATGTGATTTAAAATTCAACATCTCTTCCTGGTAAGAACTTTCAACAAATCAGGCACAGAGGGAATGAAGTTCAACACAATAAAGGTCATTTGCAGCAAGACAACCACGAATGCAATATGAGCTGGAAAAAGCTGGAGCACTGGAAGAAGACAAGACTGCTCTGATCACTCTTTTCAGCACAGTATTGAAAGTCCGAGCCAGAGCCATCCGTCAGGAGAATGTAATCCTCCACACAGAAACTGGAAAAATAAAATGAAAACAGAAGATAGAGGAAGAAGTTAAGGAGTCTGAAAACCCCTCCCCCAAAACTATTCAAACTAATAAATGTATTTAACAAAGTAGGATACAAAAGCAACATAGAAAAATCAGTAGAAAGATACTCGGTGTGCAAGTCAGTGAATTAGCTAGTAGGACAGGAATTTACAGATATCATGGGAAGACAAGAGTCTCCGGGCACAGAGTCCAAAGGTAGTTTATTACTCACAGCAATAGAAATAGCCAGAGTATTTTTTTTTTTTTTTTACATTGGTTCACTGGTTCAGTTCTCAACATCTGCTATAAAGAGTGCCAGATTCCATTTGCACAAGCAGTGGATTGCATCATAAGAGGAGACTCTGAATTAAGGGATCTAAACATTTTATCCTGGAGAGTAGCCTACCTGCCCTTTCTTCCACTGGGAAACCCTATCTTTATGTTCTAAATAGTAAGAAAATTTATGTTTTGCTTCAAAGGGCAGAACTTGTCTTTATCTTTCAAGGTTGTTCATTGTACAAATTTCCTCGAAGTATGCTTTGGAAGAAAAGACAGTCAGGTCTTTCTCATAAGATATGAAGAAACTCTTTGCCCCTGAGAGTTTGCAAAACAGTGATCTACAGATTTTTAAAATTCTTCTTTATAAAACATGGTTTACAATCTGGAGGCTTTTACTCTCCATCCTATAAGATTCTGGGGACCTGATGTAGGGTCTCTGAAATCACTTGGATTCGTTATAAGCGAATACTAGAAAAAGAACCCTTTGACTTAAGTATGTTTCCTTCCTTTTTAGTTAAGTGTGAGAAAAGACGGCATACTAGGGACCCCACTGAAATGTCAAAGAGAATGATATGATAATCTAAGTCAAGTGGAAGAAAGATAAGCCATGCTTATTAGGTGTGACCTCTAACAAATTTTCTTGTAATTTCCTCAAGAACACCATAGACAAGAACATGAACAAAAGCCCTTGAGGAATAGCTCTGGAGAGTTTGCCCCAAGCTGTATGTTTATACCTCGGAAGAACAATGAAATGTCACCTCCTAACTTGATAGCCCATTTCAGTATACAGGACAACTTTTACGACGTTAAGTGTGAAACACTGACATATATTATGTAAGAGAAGAACGTGTGGTTCATTTCCAGAAACAGCAGAAATCAAGTTAGTAAGTTCTAGTGCAAACACACAGGCCAGAAGAAACTGATGGAGAAGTAACATATGCAATTGGAAAACAGGCACATCAAGAGAATAGTCTACATCTTTTTGGTCACAGGATTGAGAAGAGCCAAGAACATGGCATATGTCTGACCAAGGAAAGTTCAGTCAAGTGAAGGTTGCACGGTGCCATCTTGGTTCCATAAGAATGGAGGTATAAAGTGGGAAAAGGTCATGCAGATAGAATAAGTGGTAATCAAAAGCACTGTGGAAGAGTCAATGAGCTCCATCTTGAATGGAAGTCTGGGGAGGTGTTTTAAAAGGGAGTAATGCTGTAGAGCAGCAATGTGGCATTAAACGAGAGACGTTTCAGATGCACAGATGAGAAGTGTAGTCCGTGGATTCAAGAGAGGTCTTGGTGATCCTGGGCCCTGTTGATTCTCCCCTGACACTCAGATCAGATAGGCAGTAAAAGGAGAAGTTGCACCTTTACATATTTTTCCTTCTGTTCCTCGATACTACAGGGCAGAGCTGAAAATTTTGAGTTTAGTGCTCCTTTTAAATTGAGCTGGGGATTGGTACAAGAACTTACGGCTTGGAGTTTTTCTCCTTATTTATAACATCCTCCGAAACTGTTGAACATCAGTCCTTCTTGGGTGTGTATATGGGTATGTGCATGTGCGCAAGTCAATTCCACATCATTGCGAATACTATATACATAAAATAATAATCTGACCTCCAAATCCCTGTCTCAGTATCATTTCTGTTCTCAGATACACATCCTAGCCGTTAGATAGACATGAGTTTCTCCAGATCTCTATGCAGCTATTTATGTGCCCATATATCTAGGCGTAGAAATGGGACAGTGGGCAACAGGGGTCAGGAAATTGTAGTTGGTGGAGCTCATTTGTGTGGGATGCCTGCTTGTCTACTGCCTGAGTTAAGCATGGTTTGGGGACCTTTGTAATCGTCACATTTTCAATGGTTATCTTGAGTCAGGCCTGACAATCTTGACTGTTGCATTTGGGTCTGAAAAGCCTTGAACAGTTGCTCTTGGGCTCTTGAAGAAAGAGTTGGCCAGCTACATCCTTGGGAAGCAAAAGAGAACCTGCCAGCCACCTGTGTTCCATCCTAGTCCCACATGGTGCGGGGCGGGCAGCAGGGAGAAAGGAGCTGGCCAGTCTTTCACAGACAGCGAATGGTTTTCCAATGGTTTTATTTGATTTACATTTCAAGATATGCCTTGGGAATCTCTGCAGCTTTCTTGATTCTTTTTAGGCCAAGGATGACCTCCATTGAATGAGTGATTATCGTTGACAGCATTCAGCTGTTGTACACATTGCCCCGTGTTTAACATCACAAATCATGTTGAAATGCCCACACTTGGTAGGAAGTTGCCTTTAGGGGCACTTGGTCAAGTATTTGCATGTTCAAGGTTCCCCTCGATTTGATGCACAAGTAATGCCGCCCTGTTTTCCATTCTCCACTGCTTGGTAGGCACGGAAATAATGCAGGGGGCATCAGCTACGTGAGTTTTATGCTTTAAAGCACCAGGCTAATTCAGGCTCTTGTATTTATCCCTAAAACAGCCAGAGCCTCGATAGGAACCTCCACAGACAACCCCTTCTTTAGTAAAGTCTGTGATTCTTACCTAAAATACATACCTCTATCCTATATACCAGCACAAGATGGAACCCTTAGAATTTTGCTGACTATTCTGGCACACCTACTGACCTATCTTTGTTTTGGACAATTCTATTCAGGGGTACATCGTGAGACGTACACCCATTATAGAGAAATGAAAGAAATTTAACTAATGCAACAAAAGGACTCGTTATAAAATAATAATGAAGTCATATTACACGAACTCTTAGAAGCATTTCTCTTCACCAGTTTCCAAATACCACGGGTAAGAGGTGGGGAGCACCGAGTGATTCTTCCAGAGGCAGATGCAGGAGAATAGCATATTTTCAGAGATGAACTATGCCTTTGAAGCAATAGGATTAAAATAGCACATTCCTTTTCATCTGCTCAAAAAGTTTTATCTACCGAATGTCAAGATACGTATTTTAAGAACATACACTAAGCGTTTAAAAGTAATTGAATGGTTCTCCCTAGAAAAGAAGAGTCAAACACGTTCGTGTTGTTCTAAAGCAATGCTGCTCAAATTCTAAGTGGTCCCAGAATCATGGGACAGGGGGCTGCGAAGACACTGATGGGCAGGACCCACACCAAGAGGTTTTTATTTTCTTTCTTTTCTTTTTGGTACTGGGACCCAGGGGCACTTATGTTGTGTGGGGGCAATTTTAAGAACAGACTGATCACCACTGACAAGTCCAAATTTGAGAGTCTTTATTAGCTGTTTGACTGACTGTCTCACACAATGCCCCAAAAATGGCTATTGGGAGAACAGCCCCGACCATAGGGTTGCAGGGGATTTTATACCACAAGTCAGCACATCAATCCTAAGTGGCTGTTGCTGTGATTCAAAATTACAAACTAACATCGTGGGATCTGAAATCATTAGAAGGGGAAGTGGGTCAAAATGACCTTACTTAGGTACAAACTAAAGAACGGTCACTAACATCTAGACAATCGCTGTTGACATCACTGTTGACATGGTCCATTGTCTAAGAAAAATCGGAATCAAAAAGAAGAATCTTACATTGTATAAGAATTGCCATTTTGTGTTGCCCTACATGCTATGCTAAGCAACTGTTGATGGGGACAGAGGTGGGATGTTCCCATGGGAGAAGCATTTCCTACATGACATGGAGCCTCAGCGTCAAAGGGAGTCCATTTAGTCACTGCCCATATAGCCTGGCCTGTCACATTTCCATGGAGTCAAATATGTCAACCCGTCACACTTAACCACTGCCCTTTTTTAATATTTTATTTAGAGACAGGGTCTCACGACATTACTTAGGCTTCACTAAGTTCCCGAGGCTGGCTTTGAACCTGTGAACCTCCTGCCTCAGCCTCCAGAGCTGCAGGAATTATTGAATCTGTGATCCTCCTGCCTCAGCCTCCAGAGCTGCTGCAATTAGAGCTGTGCACCACTGCACCCTGATGAGTTTCTGAGTCCATGTGCTGATTCCTTGTTGCCGACGTGGCTGGACAGACTGTGTCCTTCATAGCTCCGTTCCTGGCGTGTTTCTGGGCAGGGTGGTCTATAAGAAGAAGTAGGAAAGGAAGAGGGATCCCCTTTGTATCACACACAGATATCTTTCCTCAAATCACTCAGTCAAAAGCTAAGCTATGGGCTGCACTGAAAGAATTTTGAAACTGTAATTAAAGTCCTGATTAGTTGAACCTAAATTAAGAAAATTCATCAGGGCCTCCACAGAGAGAGTCCCTCCTAGAGACATGCTTTGTGGTGCTTTGCGTACAAAGCCGCCCCAAGACCCCACAGCTCCAGAGCCAGAGGCATGAACCCCAAGCTGGAAGAGGCTTGGGTACCTGACAGCAGTCCTTGGGAGCTGCTGCTCAGCCCAGCAAAGCCAGGGGCAGGGCTGCCCAGGGCCCGGGGGACCCAGTTTCTGCTCCAGAGTGTCCAAAATGTGACACATGGAATCACAGATTATCCCGAAGTCTCGGGATGTGTGTTTGGGTGATGGACACCTTGACCTCTTCCCTCTCGTCTCTCTGTCCCCTGTTGATGGGACTGTCTGTTCCCGGTCCTGCTGTTGGATTTTGAAAGCACATGACTTGTTTAGCTTCCTGGGCTTCTGACCGGAACACAGTTTGCCCCCGATGGATCCAAGGTGGGCTTTACCACATTCCACTCGAGAACTGATGCTTGACCGAGTTGCAAGTCGGGCTATTGGGATGGAGTGAACGGATTCACTGGCTGAGAAGGAAATGAATTTAGGGGAGGGGGGGAGTGGAAACGAGGGCAGGGTGTGGTTTCCCTCCAGAATTCATCTTGGCGTCTGAGTGTGGCCCAGCCTTTTGGGAAGCAATGTAATCTGAACCACTTCTGCCCTTAGTTTTTCAGATAGAGTTAACTACGCTCTTTTAGGTCTTCAGAGGATGGAGCGAGAGGGCCCTCGACAGACACACAGTCTGCTGGCACCTGGGACTTGCCATCCCCCGGAACTGTGAAAAGTGAACTTTTGTTCTTTACAAAATAAATACATAAAAATAAATCAGGGAATCGTCTGGAGTGGGCTGGACCTCAGACCTTCGAGGAGCGCTTAGCACTTCCAGGGAGGGATCTGGAGAGAGAATTCTTGCAGGCGTGAAGCCCTGAGTTTGAGCTCTAGCAGAGCAAAAGAAAAAAGAAAGGAAGGAAAAGAAAAAAAGTGAACCACAGCTTCCGTCTACATCCATGGGGTTCTAGGAACCTGTGAGCTTCTTACGGAGCGGGAACTTGCTTAGCTCTCCCCCTAACTGCGTAAGCCAACTTAGGATAAACCCGTCTCTCTGCAAACAGACCCACCATGCGTAGAGATGTAGCTGTGGACAGGTAGAACCCCACTTCTCTGGTTGAACCCTGTCTGACTCAGGAGTTTGGTTGAGAGCCTGGGAATTGACACTCTAACTAGTTTCCAGGTGAGGCTAATGCTGCTGGTGGTGTGGAATCGCACATAGAAAATCACGGTCTTAAAGAACAGAACAGAGGCTTAAGTGTAAAATCTGCCTAGGAAAACTGCTGGACACAATCAGAGATGAACCTGCCTGACAGCCCGGAACTTTTGGTAACGTGTCATCTGTCTCATGCAGAAGTACACTTCTCTCCATTGCAAAGGTTCCAGCTGTATTTTTTTGGCTTTGTTTTGTTTTGTTTTTTATAATAACAGCACAAACTGAGTACTTTCTGTGGATTGAGCAGTCTCATCAATACACAGATATCTAGCTATACATAGATCCATCAATCGATCGGTAGATATAGGTAGATACGGGTTCAATCTTTGCATTGCAGGAGACAGAGGCCCTAGAAAATTTGCCCAAGGTCAGCGCAGAGTAGCTAGAACTTGGATTAGAGTAACACAGTCCTGCTCAAATCCCTGTTATACAAATTCTTTTATTAGAAAATATTCAGATTAGACCATCTGGAAAATATGTTTCAGCCCCAATTTCTATGATTTGGAGGAAACATCTGGCTTGACTAATTCTTTCACTTAATTCTCCCTTCTCCCACTCTCGGATTTTATTCTCTCTGATTGTTTTTGTAAACAGTTTCAGTCTTGTAAACATGAGAACTCAGTCCCGCTGGTGATTTGGATAAGTGTTCACATTTAATTTTAAAAAGATTGTACTTTTTCCTATCAGGGGATGACTCAAGCTGAGAAATGATAAAATCAAATAATTCAGACTTCAGTTCTTTTGCAAATATATATCAGTGTTTGCGCTTTTGCAAAAACTTCAAAGCGTGTGCACCATCCTGCCCAGAGTCTCTGCTCCACGGTGTGTGTTCCTAGTGTTAAAGGCAGAGAAAGGGACAGATTTCCAGAATCTGAAGGATTATTAGTGAATTGCTTCATCTTTATCATTAATCATCATCGGTTATGTTTGCTCTCCATCTGGTTGGGTATCAGGTGTGATGTCGAATAGTCTCAGTACATTAATTCCCAACTAGTGACTCCTGGTGGCAAGCAGATTAGGTTACTCTGTGGCTATTTATTAACTCCGTTAATTGTTTGACAAATCATTATTGACTACCATTCACAGTATGACAGATGGCCAATAGGTGTTAAATAGAATTTGCTCTGCAGTTGTGATCTCTTGATAGATCTTGCATTTAAAAACATTTTAAAAATAAGAGATAGTCTTTCTTTGAAGGGGTGGATGGGTGATCTTCTAAAATCAAGGCGTGAATAATTTCAGTATGAGATGAAGCCTAATTTAAAATAGAGTAATGAAGACCAAATTAACCTTAAATGCTCACACCATTAAGGGTTGTTTTCAGAATCTTTTGAGCCTCTCTGATAATGAGTGTATCAGAAGAGTGTTCTAGTAATCAATATTATAACAGTAAGAGAGAGAAACTGGGAAAGAATCCAGAATGAGTGCAACAGTCCAGGATACAAATGCTTTTTGGATGCAGTAATGAAAGCCAGAGAAGTGTGACTTCGTGTTTCTTTCTGGTCTTTTTATTTGCATGTGAACTGTAAAAGGACATAAGCAAGAGAAAAATTTAATGGGACATGTTTAATTGTTCTCACCTTTAAAACTTTAGGAGTCTGAGTTTCCAAAAAGAAAATTTGGTGATTTTTTTTTTTTTTTTTTTGGTACCAGGATTTAACCCAGGCATGCTTCACTGCTGAGCCATATCCCTAGTTCTTTTTTTAAATTTTTATTTATTTGTTCTAATCTGTTGTCTATGATAGTAGGATGTATTTATGCATTTTGATAGATCCTACATAAATGGAGTGTCATCTCTCATTTTTCCAATTGTAAATGTTGCAGGATCACATGGGTCATGCAGTCATACATGTACATGAGGTCATGATGTCTGTTTCACTCTACTATCATTCCTACCCCCATGTTCCTTCCCTTCTCCTCACTCCCCTCTACCTAATAAAAGGTAACCCTATTCTTCCCTATGCACCCCTTTTATTGTGAATTAGCATCCACATATCAGAGAAAACATTTGACCTTTGGTTTTGGGGGTTTGACTTATTTCACTTAGCATGAAATTCTATAACTCCATCCATTTACTAGCAAATGCCAGAATTTCATTCTTCTTTAAGGCTGAGTAATATTCCATTGTGCATATATACCACATTTCCTTTATCCATTCCTCTGTTGAAGGGCACCCGGGTTGGTTCCACATTTTAGCTATTGTGTTTTATTTTGAGATGCGATCTCACCCAGTTGCTGAGGCTGACTTTGACCTCTCGATCCTCCTGCCTCACCCTCCTGAGCCACTGGAAGTTGGGGATTCAGATTCTTTAGTCTTGGGATTCTCCCTTTCTCTAGCATTATAGAGTCTTTGGTGTTTAAAGAAGAGCAGAAGGAGAGAGTGAAAAAGATGTCCCTCTTCTTAGCCTACTCACATGACAAGTGACAAATGACTTTCATTTATGCTCTTTCAGCAAGAAATAGGCATAGGACTCAAATGGAGGGGTGACTGAAAAATGGAGTTTCTCTCTGGGTAGCCAGTTCCCTGGGGCCACCCTCTTGGCTTCAGGAGTCATGTACACTGGGGTGGAGAGTTGAGTGTCTGATACTACTGCCTCGTGGAAGAAAGAGGTCATGTTCACCAACTCAATGGACGAGGATGGGACTCAGCTGGAGTTTCTTCTGGGAGATAAACCCTTTGCTAGTCACAGAGGCAGGGGGTCATCCCTGAGCATCATGGTGTTGCTCTTTTATGCAGATGGTACCAGGGAGAAGCGGAATACCAGCTGCCCAACAGCTTCCTTGCCAATGGTCTTCCATTTTCCTCTGCTTCACAGATTCCTTCCAAAGTCTACCCACCACGTTACAAAGTTCACCGGGACCATGTGTGACTACACAAATTACCCCATTACAAAAATAGAAAATACCCTTCCCTGCCAGGGTGCTGTTCATGTGTAACCACATCCATTAATTTTTTTTTTTTAATGTTGAATTCCATCCAACTTCTGAATATGCACGAGGGCATGTTCTTAATTTCTGATTGACCTGTAATTAGCATCAGCGTCTTTGGAATTACCCTTAAGATTTTTAGCCCTCTTTGGATCCCTTCCTCCTCATTGTCTCTTCATCAAATATGCCCACACATATATCAATACATATCTGCATGCTGCAGGGAAATGATTTCCCAAAGAGATTCTGGGGCAATCAGCCCATATTTAACATTTGCGTTACGTTATATCAGATGCTTGTTGGTCCACAGGATAATGCTGGGATCAATGAGTGGGTATGGGAGAGGTGGATTTTTGTGCCTTATAAGCTGACACTTTCAGGAAGAAATGCATTTTAATAGAAAGTCCACTGTATCTTGCATCAAACACCTTGGTTTGAGCCTCAGCAACACACTTCTTGGCTGTGTGACATCAGGTAGGTTACTGACCCTTTCTAACTCTTAATTTCCTGATGCACCAAATGAGGATTATTAATAAAGACATTATCCTCTTCCTTACCATTTATGATTGTCAGAAATAATGTCCATGAGAATCTCTTCTAAACTGTAATGCTCTGCTCAACGGTTTGAGCGCTGCTTACTAGAACCTTCTCTAAATGGGACAAAGTGTCTCGCCTAGCGGTAGATTCTCTTGCACCCGCACTAGGTGGCTCTTCACGCTAGATCTTCCATAGTAGCTGAAAAGTTGAGTTGAAGGCACCTAGGGTCACCTCAAACTGTGAGATCATCGACTTTTAATTCCTGGGAGCTCCGTGTTTTCCAAGGAAGGAGAGGCGAAGTCAGTTGCCCACGTGGAATTGCCAGAGCCAGAGTTCTCTTGTCCTCATGATAGCATACTTTTTCTGGAATTGGGGGGCTCAGGTGTTACCTTCATCTGAACTTCCGTCTGCCCTTTCTGCCAGCTTACCTTGAGGGCTGTTCTCCTGTGTACTGTGACCCACCAGCAGATCCTCTTGAGTTCACTCATGACAATCCCTTCATGCTCTGAATGGGTCTGCCCGTCGAGGGGCTGAACCTAGTGTTAAGCAGAGAGAACTCACTCCCATAACTCCTTCTCTTGGTGATCAAGGTCACTGCACGGTCTAAGTTTGGTCTTCCAAGGCATGAGCTAGCATTTGTACAATAGCCTGACGACACACAAAGTAGCTTTCTGAAAGAATAAAATACTACAGAGCGATTCTGGAATCATTCACAGTGCCTGACTCCACAAACTGACATCAAGAAAAACGTATCATTATCCGTGTTGCATTGGTAATGTTAATATGCTTAAAGTTCTGAAAAATGCTACTTTTCCAGGTGTCTCAGGAAATATTTTCTCATTAAATAGGCTTTCAGCAGATATTTACTCTTTGTCTAGTTTCTGGTCTCTGAAATATTTCGAGGAAAGACGGTTTTTCCGCTCAAATTAAATAGTATAATATGATGTTAGCAGAATGCTGATAACTGTCGATTTAATCACTTACTGGTGAGTTGATCACTCAATTCATCTTTATCAGTAGATATCTTAGCATGGGTGATTTTATTTTAACAATCGGCATCAGAGACAAAGCTACATGATTTTTTTTCAGGTGTTTGTGGTTATTATCAATTGTGCTAAGATAATTGAATGTGTTAAATTGCAAATATCCTCCTTTCTTTCCGGAAAGTCTTGCCTTTAAAACATTCTGGTCCTCAGACACCTAATTTGGAAAAATGAATTGTGCTGTATTCTAAATGCAGAGAGGAGAACATTGTGTAGTTGTGTAGAACAAGAACAACAAAAATAAGAATAAAGAAACAGTGAAATTATCATGTATTGATCTGTTATAACAAGAAACCATACTTGCTAATATAGAAAAAATAATGCAGTTTGAAAAATCTTGTCACTTGCATATTGAAAAAGATGCTTCATTTCCGTGGGTTTTATTCTGTTTACTCTGCCATTGACAACTTTATCTGGGCCTTGTAAACAGAGGGAAAGGATGTGCCGACAGACTCTCATGATGTGTCAAAACCCCAGGCTTATCACGCTGCTTACACATGTGAATAGCAGGTATATAACAGATATTGCTGGCGGTAAATTTTATAAATAGATAACGTCTCTTAAAGCCACAGTTTTCTGATATTCACTTGCTTGCAAAATCTGAGCATTTTTCTATGAGCTGGTGAATCAGCATATAGTATGTTAGTTATTACCTGCGACGTGGAGCTGAGTCTATGCAAGCTGTCACTGTAGACCAAATCTCATCTTTTCTTGCGTCTTCGCTAAACATACATCATGCTATATATCCTTCTAGAGAGTCTTGTGGAGAAATTTTAATTTTTTAAAAATCCCCTTCTTCAAAGTGCAGACATCAAATGTGACAAACCAGTTGAACATTTTCCCTTGAAACATATATTCTGTCCTATGCATCTGCCTAGATGGAAGATTAGCAGTCTGTTTTTTTGAGTCATCTCCTGCTTCCAGCAGCTGCAATACTAAAGTTCTTCCAGTCAATCAATAGAAAATTCTAGGCCTAATACATGACATCCCAACTAAAGATGTAGTCAGGCTTCCACTTAAATAAACTTTTCCATGATTATCTGAAATTTATTTTTGGAATTAATTTTGAGCATTTTACTCATTCTTCAAATAGAATGTTAGACTTTGCAGTTATACATAAAAATGATGCTTAATTTTTAGACAATTAATCATGTTTGCATCATGATTTTTTTAGTACGGTGTTCTCTTGCATCGTGAGTGATTTGGCGGTTCCCGTGGAGATGTGCCTGGTGGTCAGATGTGGGACATCACCGACATGAGACGGTGGATGGGAAGTTCCTTAGGGTGTTCTGGGTTCACATTTAAAGCAAAAGGTTGAGAACGGAAAACGGAAGCAAGTCAGCGTGGCAGGGATAAATGCATGACTGTCAGGATCCTTTCTCTTTTTACAGATTTGACACCCATGGAGCCAAAGCTTCTATAACCTTCTTGAAAGGGTTGAAAGTTCTCAGCACCCAACTCACAGGGACATTCTCCTCTGAACTCTGGCAGCATGGTTAGTATTACATATTTAATTACTTTTTTGGTTATCCATGCATTTTCCTGTCACCCCCCCCCCCCCACACACACACACAGTGCTGGGAATTGAACACAGGGCCTTGTGCATGCCAGGCAAGTGCTCTCTCCCTGAGCCATGCCCTTCCTAAAAATTCCTTTAATTTCCTTACGCTGCGAGCTCAGAAAATGCTGCATTGCTTTCCTTTTCATGAACCGCTTAAAGACAGTTTAAATAGAATAGCATCCCGTCCACTCCACATTACATGCATGTCTATCGACAGCCCTTAGGACAATTTTTTCACCAGACTGCGCACTTTTTGTAGACAGCCTGATTTACTAGGTTTGGGGAATCACCTCTGGAATAGACTGACTCCTGTCCCTCCCAACATGACAGGTTGTAAGACTAATACCCAGTCCCTCAGAAAGGTAATCGTATTTGAAGATGCAGCCTTGAAAGGGGCGAACCAATTAAAATGTAGTCAGGAGACCTAATAGGGCATAAGCAGGGTCTTCACAGGAAAGGAAAATTTGGGCTCAGAAATACGTCAAAGAAAGATGATGTCAAGTTACAGGAGCAAGATTGCTATCTGGGGGCGGAGGAGAAAGCCACGGAGCAGATCCCTCTTACAGCCCCTCCGTTGTATGGATCTAGTCTCCAAAACCGTGAGACCCTACTTCATGTCCTCGAAGACACCAGTTTATGGTGCTTTGTTCTTGCAACCCCTAGTCAATGAATGCATTCCCTGAAGTGACTTCACAGTGCTGCCCGCTAATTAAGCATACTTAATAATTATGTGGTGGAGATCTTTCAACCCCAAAAAGATAAGACGTCATCATTGAGTGCTTCATTTTTCTCAACTCTCCTTCCAGTTAACATATGCTTCTATTCGCATTGGGAGTCATGGACTTTGATTGACAAGTGATGAACATCTCACCATGCACGGCACCATTTCAAAAATATCTCATAACTTCTAAAGGGAGTTTTATAAACACCTGCAGAGGTTATTTGTCCCGGAAGTGCTACTGATCACACATCTCTCAATCACTCACAGTTCATTCAGGAGGGTTTCTCGTCTACCTCCAAGCACACATCTGATACCACTCTCTGTTCCAGCAGCTGACCTGTGCTTAGGGAATGCAGGCTAATTTTAGTATTAGCTCGAACAAACACTTAAAAGGCTCACCCTCTTCCTAAAAGAAATTAATGCATTCCTAAAGACAAATAGGTATCACCTTTGCCTTATCAGATGTTTTGGATTATTTAATACCATGGTTCATTTCCTTGATAACCAAGAGTATGATAATCCCTGTGCTAATCCTGTTTATTGCTTTAGGTTACAAATTCTTAATTATTGAGCAGGTAATTCTCCATTCGGTTTTCTTTAATGTTCAGGAGAGCATTATATAGTGCCTGCTCACTAAGGTTGGCACACAAGATGCCACTTTATCCTGAAATCTTACCTTCTTGGGTTAAAAGCCCTCACTGAACAAATTATACCTGCAACTCTCAGTAATTCCTGCCTCTATGGTGACGGCCCATCTCTAATGTACAAGTAGAAACCATGATGCCATTTCATTATCTCCCATCTTCCCATCCTTCAGTCTTGGTCCAGATAGATGATTATGATTTCCTTCTAAAGAATTTGGAATTGGAACTCAGTGAAAGCATCCATCTTCTTAGGTACCAGGGTTTTATTACGTGAATTCAGAATCTGAGTGATGAGGTTTGCGGTCTCGTGATCTAGGAAGCCAGCAAGCAGGGTAGGTCTTCAAGTGAGAGAAAAAGAAAACATGTGTTCAAAGAAGAGAACACACTTCTGAGCTTTTCCCGCTCTGGCTTAGTCTCTTTCCAGTGCCCTTTTGCAATTTTGATTTTGAGTCTTATGAGACTTTTCTACTTCTCTATCCATTTTATTTGTTTCATAAAATTAACCATGATTAAGAATCTGGTCATATCGTCTGCTAATAATTTAGAAACCATTCGGTCAAATCCTCTTCTTCTACAGGTGAGGATATTTGGACCCATGTAGGTCAACACGTGGGTTCAAGTTCACAAGGAAATCAGTTGGGAAGTAGGAAACGCCCATAACTCCAGATTCCTGAACACAGGTTCATTTAGAGATCAGGGTTCAGTGCAGTTCTCTATTCTTGAGAACAGAAGAGTAGGCACCTGATAACCAGTAAGTTGACTATTTACTAAAACGCTTACCATTTATGGATGCTTCCCTTCTATGTACTATTTATATGTCCAGGTATATGTACTATTTATGTGTCCAGGTCTTAGAGAGACTGAGCAGTGGACAAGAAATGCCTCCCTTGATTTCCTGAAGCTTTTACAGTGAAAATTATTCTCTGTTCTCAGTGCAGTTGAGATGCTCTGAGTTTTCTGAGACTATGGATAGATTTGTAGACATGGATCCCTTTTGCTGGGTCTTGCCTGAGACCAAATTCCTGAATATGCAGAATGACTGGCCATAGCCATACCCTGGGGTCCCCATGAAATGCCATAGAACCAACTGGTCCCCAGGAAAGCACAATACACCAGAAGGCCCTATAAAGCATATTTGCACATCTTGTGCCCCGACCTGTCTAATATGTCAAAACACTGAGAAAGCTGGAGGAATTTTAGCCCCTCTGGGAGAAAATAGTGGTTGTACATATGTACCAGGCTTCTGATCATTTTTTAACTTTTATCATGATTCCATCACTAATTGCTGTACACCTTTTGGCTTTAGTCAACTAACCTTCGTGCACTCCTCTTTAAGACTCCCGGTCCTTTGAACATTTGCAAGTATAACTATTTTAACTCCTTAACCTCATCTGTATGGTCTTCTGTGATCTGGCTATAGGTTGCTTAATTTGTATGAAAGTATTCAATAGCTCAAGAAGAAAAAATAACCTGATTCTAGCATTTTCCTTCACGTTCTACACACATTTTTCCTTCTACAGAATTCTACATATTTCCTCTTGGTGCACACCACCGTTAGCATCCACCCTGCAACCTCTTCATCTCTTTATTTCTTCAATTCAATGCACCAGGATGACCCCCTTCGTGTATCTGAGCCGTGTTAGCTTTTCAGTCTACCTTCCTTTATTAACGGTGGGATGTATTACAAGAAGATGAATGTTTCACGTAAGTGCTTGCCTTACCATCTGTATCACCGATACATTGCTGTCTTGCTAGCCTGGCCAGTGGGTTATGAGAAAAATCTTCTAAAAAAGGAATTTCCCTCAGGATCAATTAGATTGCACAAAGGAAGGTCCTTCGCCATCTTTCCCGCCTGACCTGTGGAACAGAGCTTCAATAATATGTGGATTTCCAGTAGCAAACTTTCCACCATGTCAGGGGGTCAAGACCATCTCAGAGAAGCCTGTTTGTGGTCTCTCAAGCACCCTTACGGAGCTCCTCTTGGTCTCCGCCTGCCTCTAGACTTCTTGCACAAAGGGAAAATCAATCTCGGTTTCAAACCCACTTTCAAATGGGTATTTTGTCACTTGTGCCAAACCCATGTCAATGGATATTCAATATCTGTAGCTCTTTAATTGTATTGTTATATGTTTAGCTTTTATATTGGAGTTATTTAGTTATTTGGTATTTGACATTATGGATAGCCGAGATTAAACTGAAGGTAGAAGTCTCGTGGTGTCTGAAGGCATGCAGTTAACACGGAAGAAGGCTGACTTTAAGGTCAAAGCATCCTTAAGGTATGGCTGCTTTCCGATAACTAGTTGGTGATTGTTAGCAATGCTCTATTTTCATGAGTTTCTCTTTCACAAGGAGCTTTTCTGCCAGAAAGTTCCGTGTATGTGGTTGTGTGTTGATTGATGTCTCTGTGACTTATGTTGTAATCATGCCTGGCCGTGGCTTCCCAGTGGAAATGCTCTTGTTCACACGTGAAGACAGTCTGTAGTATTCCCCAGATGCACAAGAAGCAGTGTGGCTTAGTAGTTGAGTGTAGCCTGTAGTGGTTATGAATCAAAGTGCCCCATTCACAACCCATCTCTGCGTTAATTAACTCTGGACCCCCAACAAGGTGACAGGAGAAACTATGTTAGAGTCAGATCTTTGTTTTTCCAAAGCTCATCATGACGTCTCCTCTCAGCTATTGTAAGAAAACCATGTAAGAATCACAGGATTTAAGTATGTCTGTAACCCAGCAACTTGGGAGGCTGAGGCAGGAGGATTGCAAATTCAAGGCCAGCCTGGGCAACTCTGTAAGACCCTGAGTCAAATAAAAAAATGAAAGAGGCTGAGGACATAGCTCAGTGATAGAGAACCTCTGGGTTCCATCCCCAGTACCACCAGGAGGAAAAGAAAACAGGATCCACGTTCCTGTAACCCCAGAATCCAGAGCACATGCACCCTGTCTTAGGCATAGCAGGTTCTAGACATGGTGTTGGCATGAACGCAATGTGATAAATAAAACCAACCAACCTTTCTTTCATTAAGACTAGTATTCGGTTATATCAGTTTCCTTCATGGAAAATGCAAAGGTGGATAATGGATTTTCATGGACACTAATTCAACCTTGTTATTATTTCTTGCCTGTATCTCCCAATCTCATAGCAATTATAGATAAGGTTACAATATCTTTTATAGTCCACAGAATGCTACAAAACAAAAGCTTTCACTGGGTCTTCAGTAATAATATAAAAATACATGTTTTTTTTTTTTTTTCCCCAGCACAATTTCTTCTAGGCCTTAATCCCATGGGTTTAGTCCAAGTTTTTGTGCCAGGTTGACCTCTTCTGGTTGACCTTTGCATCTTCTCTTCATGTGTTTTTCTTCTTTTTGTTACTTTCAGACTCTTTATTTTCTTGATGAAACACAAGGATCCAGTTCTTTCAAGGAAAAAGCAAATTAAAAAGTTGTTAAAGCCTGTACTGCCACTTGACAAGGCCCTCCGGATCCATTTGAGCTTACGACCATGGTGAGTCTTCGGAAGGGTTTTTATTTCACAAACCACTGAGCCCTTCCAGGCCACATGCTGTTTGATAATTAGGGGGTATATTATCTGTGATAGAAACCCAGTGCAGAAGAAAACAGCCAAAGAGACTAATATAGACAGCCAGCTGTTGTTTTTCTGCGACTGTAACCGGTTGACTTCAACTATGTTTCCATCCAAATTCGTCTGGAACCAAAGGCTTTTCCTCTCAGTGATGCCGTGGCCAATAGCTTACTCTTCCATCTTGGCTCTATCTCTGTATCGATAGCGAACATCCAGAGAGAACTCATGACGGGCCATGTGCTTTGATGTCTCTGATCTTAATCCTTGCAGTATCCCAGGGAGTTAAACATGACCCTGTTTTAGAGGGTCAGCAGGTCCGCGTGACTTTCTGGGTCTTCTTGTCCGAGGCTCAATGGTGGGGCCAGAACGCTGGTTTCTGCTGAGCTCTTTATTACTACTATCATGTCCAAGCTTTATTGTTTGGGTGCTTGTGGAAACTCTGGCTGGTTCTTTCTCTTTCTTTCTTTTTTAATTTTTATGAGCTCAGGTGGGGTTTCTACTAGTGCCTTCAGTAGGAGTCATTTGAATAAAAGCCATCCAGTATAGAAAACCCACCCAGGACTCATCCTTCAATGACCTTTGCCTGGGACCATGGCTACATGGACCTATTGGCCACTGGGTCCACCCACCTTTGCCTGGGACCACAGCTACATGGACCTATTGGCCACTGGGTCCACCCACCTTTGCCTGGGACCACAGCTACTTGGACCTATTGGCCACTGGGTCCACCCACCTTTGCCTGGGACCACGGCTACTTGGACCTATTGGCCACTGGGTCCATCCACCTTTGCCTGGAACCACAGCTACATGGACCTATTGACCACTGGGTCCACCCACCTTTGCCTGGGACCACAGCTACAGGCACCTATTGGCCACTGGGTCCACCCACCTTTGCCTGGGGACCATTGCAACATGGCCACCGGTCCACCACGGTAGCTGGTAACTCCAAACCAAGGATCTTATGGCATTATTCCCTAAAAGGTACTTCAAAACAAGGCTACATGGGTTTTGGAGAGATTTCTCCCTTGATTACTGCCTTCCGTCCACAGGTCAGTAGCTTTAGATCTGGAGAATGTTCAAATCAACGTTACCAAATTAAGACAGTAGGGAACTTTTAGAAATAGCCTGCCTTGTAGTTTCACTCGTACCCAGGAAAGTTTCTCGGTTTTATTAATCTTTTTTGTTGTCTTTGAAGTCAAACCTGCTGGCATTGCAGAACCTGCTTCCTGGCAGCTGGGACATATATTTATAATCATTATTTCCATCCTTTGAAGGCAACCTTTGGACTTTATTGATTGCTTTACCTTCAGTACTGTTTACCTGGGATCCTTGAGTTGTCCCTTAGGACACTGGCTACCAGTCTCAGCGTCCTCACCTTTCATAAGACGCACCAACAAATGAACACTCTGCCATTGTTCTAGTGAAAATGTGAGTCCTGATTTATTTCAGTATCCCTCACGCTTCCTTTGTGGTTACAGGAAGCACACAGAGACAGCTGCTCTTGCAGTTACCTTCTAGAACTTCTTGGAAAGTCGAAGAGGAGGTAGGTGCGATCGGCAATATTGAAAAACACATTTCAGAGTAGATTTATTTCTTCAGGTCTAGCCATACTATTTTTTCTTCCTTTCTTCTTTCTGATGTTGGTTCACTTGCTTTACAGAAATCAAAGTGTGACAGCAGTTCCACAGGAATCCTAGTTCTGTTAGAGAACCTTTGTTCTTAGCTTAAATTAAGATAATAAGCCAAAGTATAGCAAACAGTCCTTAAAAGCAAGGATGTTTCTCTTGTAAGAGATACAGCATCATGAATACATTAAAAGATCTAGAATTTTTTTTGGTTTTCTTTCTTTCTTTCTTTTTTTTTTTTGCAGTGATTTCTTAAGCTTGGAATGCATAGCTTGGAAGGGATTATATGAGGTTACTTACTAAAGAAAATTGGGATAATCATGAGAGGAAGACCTCCATCTTTAAAATCAGTGCAAAATAATGAGCATTAGAATCAGTGTTACCTGTGTACCACCGGAAGGGATATAGTGGCAATGAGCCCCTCCCGTGTTCTGGAACAGGGTTGACTTCTTCTCACTTGGCAAGCTGGATCCTTCCTAGCCTTCTGTATGCTCTTTTTGAAGGACTCCTTTTCAAACAGGGAGCCTCAACTCCCCGTGATCTCTCAGAGAAATTTTCCTTTGGTCATGCTACAGTAGGAACTTCTTTCAAATCTTTGTAGATCATTCATTGTAATTATTTTTATTTTAACTTGAATCTGCCTTAACTGATCAGCTGTAGTCTATATACCTTGTTTCTACTTTATTTCTAATGTCTACAGTGGAGACTGACACACAGAAGGAGCCCAATAAATATTTGCCAAGTTGAGTGAGCGAGCTATTTCCATGCAGTTATTTGTGATTATTGGCGTTATCGGAAGGGAGCCCAGGTGAAGAATTCAAAGGGGCATGAAGTGCTGACGTTTTGCACATACCTGCTTTAATTTTTGGTCCACATTTACTGAGGTGAAATTAACAAAACAGAAACTATTCCATGCATCAAGTATGCTTGACCATTTTTGATATATATGGTCACCAAAATCAAGAGAGTGAACATAACAACCTGTCCCACAATGTTCCCCTGGTAGGTGACGATTCCATCCTTCCTGCCTTCTCCATGCATACTTAGGCAAAAGCTGCTGAGTTTTCCTTCTGTTGCTAAAGATTTGTTCTCTTTTCTGAATTTTAGAGCAGGCAGTTACTTTAGTTTTTTGTTTTTTTTTTTTTTTTTGGAAGCGTCTTACTTTTTCTTTTTCCTTTTTTTATAGACTACATTTCGATTCATTGTACACAAATGGGTATGACTTTTCATTTCTACAGTTGTACTTGATGTAGCTTCACACCATTCGTGTAATCACACATGTACATAGGGTAATGATGTCTGTCTCATTCCATCATTTTCCTTCTCCCTGCCCCCACCCCCTCTCATTTTCCTCCACCTAATCTAAAGTTCCTCCATTCATCTCATACCCCCACCCCCATTATGTATCATCATCCACTTATCAAGGAAAACATTCAACCTTTGGTGTTTTGGGACTGGCTTATCTCACTTAGCATGATATTCTCCAATTCCATCCATTTACCTGCAAATGCCATAATATTATTCTTCTTTATGGCTGAGTAATATTCCATTGTGTATATGTACCACAGTTTCTTTATCCATTCACCTATTGAAGGGCATCTAGTTTGGTTCCACAATCTAGCTATTGTGAATTGAGCTGGTATAAACATTGACCTAGCTTTTGACACTCCACAAGATTGTTTCTCAATCTGCCCATGTTGTCGTAGGCATCCACAGTTCCTTCGTGCAGACTGTCGAGTGATGTCCCACATGTGAATATACCAATGTCCGTTCCTCCATTCACTGTTGGTGGATATTTGGGTTCCATATGGGGGGTACTTACTGTGGAACCATTGTTGTGGAGGTCCATCTGCAAGACCCAGTGTGGATGTGCCTTTGTCTCCACTGGCAGGAGAATGACTAGGTTGTATGGTCATGATGTGTGTGAATTCATCTTCCATCTCTGCCAAGTCCTCTTGCAAAGCAGTTACAGCATTGTGCATCCCCATCAGCGTAGCATGGGTATCTGTTCTCTCCCTCTCCATTCCCACTGGCTGAGCTGAATCCTTCCCAAGGACCATCTAGTTGGAAACCTGCAGTAACTCCTGGTGACTTTAGTTTGCCCTAATGAATAACGATATTGAACAACTTTTCAGATACCTTTTTGCCCTCTATCTTCTTTGTGAAGTGTCTCTTCAAATATTTTAAAGACAAAGACCATTTTGCATTTTATATTATTGACTTATGAAGACTTTTTTTTTTTAAATTAGTGCTTTATAGTTTTACAAAGTAATTGGGGTCATCCCAACAAACCCATACATGGATGAAAATCATTTCTGATCCATGGCCCCCTTTTCCCTCCTGTCCTCTCTCCCTCTCGTTCCTCTGCTCTGCTGGACTTCTTTTGCTCATCTACTAATTTGTATTTGATTGGTTCTTTTTATTGTTCTATCCTTCCCTCCCCCGTTCCTTTATTTTACGCCAACTTCCACATATGAAAGAAAACATTTGACCTTTGAGTTTGAGTTTGGCTAATTTCACTTAGCCTGATATTCTCCATTTCCATCCATTTACCAGCAAATGCCATCGTTCCATTCTTTTGAGTGACTGAGAAGGACTCCGTTGTGTTCAGATGTCACAATTTCTTCATCCAGTCATCTGTTGGTGGACATTTGGGTTAATTCCATAATTCAGCTCTTGTGAATGGTGGAGCTATAATCGTTGATGTGGCTCTGTCACTGTAGTATGCTGATTTCAGATCTTTGGGGAAAATACCCAAAAGTGGGATAGCTGGGTGGTTCCATTCCTAGTTTTCTTTGGAGGAGTCTCCACACTGCTTTCCAGAGTGGTCGCACTGGTCTGCAGTCCCACCAGCAGGTACAAGTGTCCCTTTCTCCCCACAACCTCACCAGCATACGTTGTTCATATTCTCCACCATTACCATTCTGAATGGAGTTAGATGAAATATTAGTGTGGTTTTGATTTGCATTTCACTGATTGCTAGAGATGTTTGACGTTTTTAAATTAATTTTTTGACCGTTGGTGTTTCTTCTTTTGAGAAGTTTTTGTTTAGTTCTTTTGCCCATTTACTGATTAGGTTATTTTATTTCATATTTTATTGGTGTTACGTTTAGGGTATACTCATGAGTCTCTTGCCAGATGTTATGTTTTGCAATTTTGTTTTCATTGAAGGTTGCCTTTTTAAAATCTCAATATATTTTGAAGATCAAGTTTGTCATTTTAAGGAAATCAAACATATTTCTGTTTTTATTTCATTCAACTTTCTTTTTATGAGTGGCACATTTAATAATTATCTGCCAAACCTGATACACTCAGATGGTTTCCTAGGTGTTCTCCTAGTAATTATATAGTACCAGATGGCATATTTAGGAAGATGGTGCATTTGAAGTAAGTTTCTATGAAAAAGTTTCTATAGCTTTAATTTTGTACCTCTTAAGTTTTTACTGTTGTGTACATCGATTGGTTGATTGGTGGCATATGGGTGTCCAGTTGTTCCAGCGTCTTTTGGTGAACCAGTTATCATTTATCCATTGATTCACTTTACCATATTTATCCAAGTCAAATGATTATATATTTACGGCTATATTTCTGATCTCTCCACTATCTTCTGTTGACCCATTTTCTTTATACAATGCTACTTTGCCTTGATTACTATAATTTTTAATAAGTCTCAAAATCTATTAGTGTATATCTATCAACTTTGTTTTATTTTTAATGTCGTTCTGGTCTTTCCATTACCATCTATTTCAGAATCATATTGCCAATTAAAAATAATCCCATTAAGATTTTGAATGAGATTCAATTAAGTCAGTAGTAAGTGATAGGAATATTGACTTTTTAAAATTTTTTACAGACTGGAGTTTGATTCATTGTACACAAGCGGGGCACATCATTTTGTTTCTATGGTTGTGCATGATGTAGATTCACACCATTCGTGTAATCGTACACGTACATAGGGTCATGATGTCTGTCTTAGTCCACCATCTTTCACACCCCCTCCCTCTCATATTGATTCTTATAATCCATGGACATTCATGTAGGTCTAATTTAATTTCTCTACACAGTGTCTTGAGGTTTTCATTGAACATGTTCTTCACAAGTTGTGTAAAAATTTTCCTATTTTTTGAGTCTCCTTAAATGATATTTCTTCATGAAATATGGTAGAGATTAATCAATTTTACTGGCCATTTCAAAAAATCAGTCTTTCTTTATTTTGATCATTCTTTGTGTTTTTCTTTGCTGTTTTATTAATTAATGATCTTATTGTTTTCACTCTTCTTCTTTTTCTAGTTTCTGAAGATCAAAATCTGGGTCATTCTTTGTGACTTCTTTTTCTTCAGGTATATAAAGCCCTAACAATCATGATTACATGATTACTATGATTACATTCTACACGTCTTAATATGCTGCCTCTTGATTTCCATTTGAATAAAAAAATTCTTAATTTCCCTTCTGGTTTCTTTCATCCATAAGGTACGAGAAATGAGTTCCTTAATTTTCATATATTGGATATTTCACAAGTATTTTTAATGGTTTCTAATTTAATCTGAGTATTGTCTTTAAGCATGTTGTGTCTTATTTGCATTAGATCAAATGCATCGAGAATTATTCTATACAGAGAATATGATTTATTTTGGTTAGCGTTCTATATATAATTGAAAATCATGTACATCCTACTGCTGTTTGGTGGAGTTTTTTGTAATGTAAAATAGTTCATTTGATTTGGTAAATATCATTATTGCGTATACTTCTAGTTTCTGTCTCTTTTGTAATGTATTCATAGGAACGTACTCAGTTTTCAACTGTTATTATGGATTTGCCCATTTTTTCTTTTGATTTTTCAGCTTCTGTTTTACTTACATTGAAGTTCTATGGCTGGGTGCATAAATGCTTAGATTTTCATGTCTTCTCATTAATCTTTCACTATTGTCAAATTATACTCCTTTCCCCAGAAAATGCCCATTATTCTCAAACATACATGGTCTGGTAACAATACAGCCTCTTCAGTTTTTCATGAATTAATATAGGAATTGCATCTGTATTTCCATTCTTTTACTGCTAAGCTTAGTACTTATTGTTATCCTATGATAATAAACTTATTATCATTCTGTACTTATTATTTTTTGGGGGGGAGGTACCAGGGATTGAGCTCAGGGGCACTCAACCACTCAATCACACCCCAGTCCTATTTTGTATTTTATTTAGAAACAGGATCTCACTGAGTTGCTTAGGGCCTCACCAAGTTGCTGAGGCTGGCTTTGAACTCATGATCCTCCTGCTTCAGCCTCTTGAGCTGCTGGGATGACAGGCGTGAGCCACCGTGCCTGGCTGTACTTACTTTAAAGTGATTTGAAAATAGTACTCCCACTTCCAGCTGAAGCATGGTTACCTTTCTGCCACACTCCACTAGAAACCTGTGGAAAAGCATCCAAAGTGGCTGTTCCAACCTGGAATATCACGAAGGCAGAGCTGCGGCTCCAGAAAGGGGAAGCACGGGAAGAGAATCCCTCAATGGCAGCAGCTTTCCATGGGGAGAGTGTCCCCCTCAGAGGGCGGGGAATTAAGGCAGAGCCAGAAAACACCCTGAGTTGAGCAAACGGAGTTGGAGATTGAAGGAGGTTAATAAATAGATGTAGGTAGGGAAATACACTGTTTAAAATAAAACAGAAATATAGAAAACTAAAATATAAATAAACAGAACATCACTGAGCTGTGGAAAAACTTTAAGTGAGACGAGCAACTATAGTCCCTGAAGGAGAAGAGAGAGGAAAGGACCAAAAATTAAATAAATAAGAAGGAAGGAAGGAAAGAGAAAGAGAGAAAGAAAGAAAGAGGGTGAGAGAGAGAGAAAGAAAGAAAGAGAAAGAAGGAAGAAAGAGAGAAAGAAGGAAGGAAGAGAGAAAAGAAAGAAGAAAAAGGGAAAGAAGAAAGTAAAAGAGAGAGAAAGAAAAAGAAGGAAAAAGAGAGAAAAAGAAAGAAGAAAGAAAGAAGGAAGAAAGGAAAGAAAGAAGAAAAAGAAAGAGAAAGAAAGAAGAAAGTAAAAGAGAAGAAAAAGAAGAAAGAGAAAGAAAGAAAAAAGAGAAAGAAATAAAGAAAGAGAAAGAAAAAGACAAGGAAGAAAGAGAAAGAAGGAAGAGAGAGAAAAGAAAGAAAATAAAGAAGAAAAAGAAAGAACTGAAGAAGCTATGACTGAACTTTTCAGAATTTAATGAACACTATAAATAAATATAACTGAAGATCTAAGCAAATCCAAGCCACAGGTAGATAAAAACAAGACATCAAGCTATCTCAGAATTGTATTTCTGGAAGTTAGTGATAAAAAGACTATCCAAACAGCAGTTCAAGGAAGGAAAACAGTGCACAAGCAACACTAGGAAAGGCAGAAGAATTCTTGGAGAAACACAGTGAGCCCAGACTCAGGGAAGCAGTCAGTGCTTTTCACAGACAGAAAGAATGGTCTCCCAACCGAGTTCTGTGCAGAGCAGAAACACCTTTTAGTGAAGAAGACAATATTCAGTTCAGGTACACCCCTTTGGAAAGCTTTCATCACCAGCAGACCTGCATTTGAGGGAAAGTGAGAAAAATCTTCCTACAGGCATATATGAAACCATGCCATCCAGGCATCTGGCTCTTCCCAGAGAAAGGAAAAACAGTGCTCATGGGAAATGTAGAGGTAAGTAGCTAAGCTTTTCCTTTAACTTTAAATCTTTTAAAAGGACAGTTGTATCAAGAAAAAATAATGTCCTTGTGGTTTGTAACGCATGTAGAAGTGAAATAAAATATCAGCATGAAAACCACGAAAAGAAGTATACTACTACGTTTTTAAAATATACTTGAAATGGCATAATACAAATCATGTACAGCTGTGTTGCATTAAAGATGCATTCTATAAACTCTAAAACAGGTACTAAGAAGGTCTTATGATTCCACCAAGAGAGAAAATACAATTATAAAAATAATGATAATTAGTCTAAAACAAGGAAATAAAAGAGTAAAATTGCTTGCTAATATTTCACATATAGAAAATAAATGGCAAGATAGTATATGGAAACCAAGTCATGTCAGTATTCACAGTAAATGTAAGTGGTCAAAACACCCCATTAAAGAAACAGAGATTTTCTTTAAATTAAAAAAAATAAGGAAGAACTTACTCTCTGCTGCCTGTAGCCATTTAGATAAGATATTCCTTTCATATTTTCAAATATCAAAGAAAAGCAATAACTGTAAAATAAGAACACATAAAAAAATAAAATATTGGAATCGTGGAAATAGTTTAAAACAAAACTAAGGACATAAAAGAGAATAACATTTGAATACAGTTTTTATAGTAGGCATGAGATAAAGAAATTTCAGACCTTGCCTACTTCTCTAATATCTTAACCTTTATTCTTTTTTTTTTTTTTTTTGTACCAGAATTGAATCCAGGGGTGCTTAAACACTGAGCCACATCCTTAGCCCTTTTTTATGTTTTATTATAAACAGGGTCTTACCAAGTTGCTTAGGGCCTTGCTAAGCTGCTGAGGCTGACTTTGAACTTAGGAAGAGATACACATATGAACACTTGATTCACATATGAACTGAAAAGTCACATGTATAATGCTTGGCAGAACTGAGACCTGAATCATGCTTATCACTCATCCTAGTAGAAAACAGTGGTTTTACAGTGAGGGACAAGGATATATGTTGTTCCAATGTTCTTTCTCATTGAGTGCTCACACATTAATAAGCTCAGGGAAATTCCCCCTGAGCTTCTACAGGAGTTTTGGTGAGTGTGTAAGCAATCCCTTCTCCAATGGGCATTAAATGACATTACATGAGCTAATACAATGCTTTTTAAAACATAGTGTGACCCACAAGTGAGGTACTACTGTTTTTATGTTTTTCCTTTTTTTTTAATCATAAAAATCTTAGGAAGAGATACACATATGAACACTCTGTTCACAGGCTTCTGTGAGAAAATGAGATTCTCTGCTTACATTCTTCTATCATCTTTTTCTTATATCCAGAAAGGAATAAAAAGGGCAATTGCAATAATGGAATTATGACCAACTGCATTAGCCAGGAGCATTCATTCATCTTTGCATGAGTAATGATATCACTGGACTTTTGACTCTTGCACAGTTTCAAAGTAAACTCATCACATCCATTTTTATTTTCTCATGAGTAGTTGCAGTGGAGAATTTACTGTCTGTCTGGTATGTATAATCCGGTATCCGATGATAGCCGCCATATTGATTCTCCCCCCCCCCACCTCCATTATGATAGGGTTGTTACAGCTTGTTTAGGTTTGAATGGAGGACATTCCAGCAACCTCAGAAAACAAGCTGCTGAGGAGAGGAAGGAGAGACCAGGCCAGAACTGACAGACCATGTTGGTTATTGGGTTGGACTTTCCAAAGACGTTGGTGTACAGACCAAGTCAGATTCCATTTGGCAAATTTAGGTCCAATTTTGACTGGTGTGGATCTCCATGGGGGAATGAGGTAATGTCAGCAGTACTCGATGGACCTTGACCTCCCCTCTATTTCGTGACAACTTCATAATTTGGTCTATTAGCAGCTCTGTGATGGTTGAGTCTTTGTGTTGACTGAAAATAGGGTTCTGCCCAACAACTAGAGACATGACAGGTCTCTAGATCTGATGGGCATTTCATCTCCAGACATCAGAGACTCTAAATTTAGGGCCTAAATCCTTGTAGAACTCCTCATTGTTTTCCCTATTTTATTTCTAATTAGTGTAACTGGAACAGAAACTGCTGATTGAAAGAACTGAGTACCTTCTAGTGAGCTCAGTGGACACAGGAAAGAGACAATCAGTGGTCATGTTATTCAACTGTTTCTCTTTTGTTGTCTAAAATACTGAAGCTCTTGTCCAATTGTCTAACTAAAGAGAGACTCTGGTTTCATCTTCCAAACAACTGAGAGTAAAAAGTAGAGAGAGAGAAAAAAAAAAAAAAAAAAAAACCGGAAAAGTAAACTAGTTTATTTTTCATAAACTAGAAATGAGAAATAATGCTGAATCACAATTGAGGGCTAAAATGCTTTGAAAATTAAAGCCAAACAAAAAACACAATTATATTTCTAAATACTTCAAAACTGTATGGAGGTTTTGAAAAGCATCTTTCACATCCTGAGGAAAAAAGGAATTTTTTTTTTTTGACCATCCGTCCATCCAAGCAGGCACTGGAAGTGTAGGAGCATTTTTAAAGTCCCTAACCTCTGCCCTCCAAATCGCCATAGTGTGTAAGTGGCTCGGGCCAAGTGAGGAAGCTTCCAGAAAAACCCAGCAAGGCAGGGCGCTGCATATCACTGTGACAGCTGTCAATCAAAAGTGGGTGGATGTAACCAGCACCACAGGAGGGACCATTGGCAAACCATGTTTCAGTCTGAGCAAGGATGGGATGGAGACATCCCATGGAAGAGATGGATTCCGAGAATAAGTTCTGAAACCACAGTCAAATTCAAGATGCTGGTTGACTCAGGTCATTCTCAGCTTGTCCATAACACTACTCTTCAAAAATGAAGATGTGTGTGTAGCATACATGAGGCCCCAAACTCAATATCCAGCACAGAAAACATATACATGTCCTTACATAAAACTATAAGTGTAGATATGTATGACCTCATGTACATGTATGACTGCATGACCAACGTGATCCTACAATATGTACAATCAGAATAAATGAGAAATTATACTCCATTTATGTATGAGTTATCAAAATGTATAAATGCATTCTACTGTCATGTACAACTAAAAAATTTTAAAATGACATTTTATATGTACAATGTATCTATATCTATATATATATGAAATAAATGTGGCCACATTTATGTATATAGAATGTGGCTCAGGGAAAAACATACTCCCATTGAATATCAATGCTATGAAAACTATTTCACAAGAAATAAAAAACAGTAGAGAGAAAAATAATCAAAGCCAGGAAAGCAATAAAGCTAAGTAGATTTAAATTATGAATTATAAATAAATACTGTTGAAGATATTCAAAAATCACAAAAATTATGCACTCTTTCAAGGAATTCAAAGGAGATTTAAAAAAATAAATTAGAAAATTAAAAAGAAAACAGGGCTCATTGAGGAAATGGAAAGAAGAATCTCGTGAAATCACAAGTGACTTGGAATGAAGAAGAAAGGGGAAGTTAGTCCCTCTCCAAAACAGGGCAGGCGCCAACTAAGGGAACTTCAGAAAACTTCGGGAAAGGAAATTGAAGAGAAGCCATGCTTACCAAGTGAGAGAAAAACAACGCAGAAAACGAAGGAGACTCACCTAAAATGATTGAACACCCCGAGAAGGATCAGTTAAACAGAAAATCACCAGCTACGCGTCAGGAGGAAACAAGAGGGATAAACCCACTGAGTCCCTGCAAGGGGCAAAGTGGGATTGGTGGCATGCATGGACACCACATCAGGACGACCATCTTGCACCCAAGCACACCAGGAACCACAGGCAAGAGAGGAATCTGCACAACACAGATCCAGGTTGGCTACAGTGACACCAGATTGAGCCACCAGCACGCGCTGGAATGTTGATTGCCACGTGTATCATAGGTATGGACATCTCCAAAAGTGGACGGCTCATGAATTGCCAGTATAACACTTTTCAAAAAAATTTTTTGTAGTTGTTGATGGACAGCAAGCCTTTATCTTATTTGTTTATTTTTATGTGGTGCTGAGGATGGAACCCAGTGCCTCTCACACGCTAGGCAAGAGCTCAGCCATTGAGCCTCAACCCAGCCCCTAATAAGGTTTTGGAAAGTCAAGGAATCGTTGGAGAAGTGGAAATCTGGGGGAGAAGCCTGCACCTTGCTTGCTTCTGTCTTCTGCTGTCCATTCTTCTCCCTCTCCCTATCTCCAGTAGGTTGATTTTGTAGATGTGACTTCTGTTCTTCTGGGAGCTCCTTGAACGGTTAGGTAAGGTGGCTGTCTTGGGGTGGGTGCTAGTCTGAAATCCACAGGGCAGGTGGCTAGGGAGGAAAGATGAACGTGGAGGTGAAAATCAAGGGCACCTGAGTCTCCAGGGATGGATGGGAGCCATCGCCATCTTCTCCACATCTCCACCAACTTTGATAGGCTGGCTCCTGCAGAGAAGCTGCTGTTCTTCACCTCCCAGTAACATCTTCCTGGCCCAGGATGCAAAGAGGTGATGGGGACAGCCACAGAGCATGCCCGAGGAACCGAGGTCCAGCTTTTGTCCCACACCAAAGAGCTCAGATAGAAGAAATGCTCGGCCATAAGGAAGAATAAAGTTAAGGCATCTGCAGGTCAATGGATGGAGTTGGAGAATACCATGCTAAGCGAGATAAGCCAATCCCCAAAACCAAAGGCTAAAGTTTTTTCTGATAAGTAGATGCTGATACGTAATGGTGGCGGGGGGGGGGGTGGGGGACTGGTAAGGGAAGATTGGAGGAACTTTGGATTGGGCAGAGGGGAACGAGGGGAGGGGAGAGGGCAGGATAAGGAAAGATGGTGGGTTGAGACAGACATCATCACCCTACGTACAGGATTACATGCATGGTGTGAATCTGCATCCTGTACAAGCAGAGAAATGAAAAGTCGTACTCCATGTGTGTACAATGGATCAAAATGCATTCTGCTGTCATGCTGTCGCGTACAACTAAATAGAACAAACAAACAATTGAAAAAACAGATGTAGTAGCCCATCAGAGCGTCAGCAGTACTTCATGCCCTGGACCAAACTTTTGTGTGCAAAAAAAAATGCACGGCTGCTTTAAGTTCTGCTTGACCCATCTCATGTCAAAGGTCTCGCGTGCCCCATGCTTATCAGGTACTATGATAGAGAGAAGAATCTGCAGAACGTGCTAAGGTGGCCAAATGAACACAGGGCTAATCCACTACAACCTGGTGGGTGTTAACTGCCAGGTATAAATAGATCTCTCTGAAAGCTGATGGCTCACGGATTCCATGAATAAAGACATTATGTGAAAGTTAAATTCCAGAAATTACCAAGACATCCAGATGTAGTTAGAAAATGCAGAGGAACTCTTTGTGAATATTAAGAGATGAGGGAAAAATCTTTCCAAATATTAGGAAGAGGTTAGAAACGATTTTCTCTCTGTCTCTCTCTCTCTCTCTCTCTCTCTCTCTCACACACACACACACACACACACACACACACACACACACTCCTCTTTAATCATGGCAACCAAGGAGAAGGTATGGATATGAAAGTTCTTTTAACCAGCATTAGATTCCTGGGTTTCCTGCCTGTTGCTTATAAGTTATCCAGTCTCTCCAAACTCAGTTTGTGCACCCCGAAAATGATAAGTATAGCCCCTTCCTCAGAATGACTGTGAACAAATGAAGATATGGAGCCAAATGATTGTTTGGATCCATCTCTCCACTAAATCCCTGGGGACTTGTATCAGAACGACTGAGCTTTGCACTATGAGGTGCAGGACAGCAGAGACCTCCAGCCCTGGGGTGCTGGGAACTGTGGTGGTTCAGCCTCTGTTTCTGCCGCCATCACAACCACGAAGCCTTGGCTCTGGGCTCTGCGTGCATGTCAGCTCCAACACCTGTGTTAGATGACAGAGAAGAGTCCAGTGGAAAGGTCTGCCAAGACAGCTCACCTTAGGAATGGCAACACTGTGCTCAAGCTGGGTCAGGAGGGCTTCTCAGAGGCACAGAAACAGAAAGAAAGAGGGAAAAAAAAAAATTGGTTCTCCCCAGGAGCACAGGACCATCTCGGCTCCCTCCGTGGAAAATTATCCTGCTCAACCTGCAGTTTCGTGCTGAGTTTTTGATCTGATGTTGAAGGCAGCGATTACTCCTCCTCGTTTGGGCCCCAAATAAACCGCAGGTGTGCTCATGGCGGCCAAGGACTTGGATGTTGCAAGGCCAAGGGCGAGTTGCACGTAACTCTTAGTCTCGAGAAAGAATATTTGAATCTTGCGAGGAGAAAATAAATATGCATGTACCTGACTTGACATTCTGCTACTCCCTCCCATACTTTCTATTTATCTAAGAGTTTTATTTATTTATTTTTTTAAAAACAAGGTCTGTAATCTAAGGGCAATCCACAAGCACCTTGAAAAGTCACTTGGTGCAGCAAACTACCTGAACACCCCTTTGGCTTCTCTTACAATTTCCTTTCTTCGAATCTTTTGATGAATTGTGTGGTTGGTAGCATGATAAGATTTTCAATATCTCACTAAATATATTTAGAATGCTTAATTGAAGCTTAACCTTTATTATTATTATTATTATTATTAATTTATTATTTTGGAATACATGTTGTCTCTCACTAATAATTTTGGGGAGAAAAATTCCCCTACGTCAAGATCTTATATTTAGCTGTTTGATTTGTTTTCTTTATAGCTGAAAAAAAAAAAAAAAAAAGGAAGGTTCTGAATGAACTGATATAACAGGAAATCAACAAGGTAAAGAATAATTTTGATGATTTCTTCTTGGCACGGCAGTTATGCCCAGTACACTTGATAATACAATAAACAAATAGTTCAAACAAAGCCATTAATTTCCTTCCTATCTCCACAATTTTAATTAGAAACATTTAATTAGACTTGGCTAAAATTTCTCAAGAAGATTGCAGAATGCATATTTAAGCTGCTTAGATGCAAGGAAATACATTTTTTTTCAGCTTTTACTAAGTGCCAGAAATCGCCGCCCTGTTGTAGGTATTTCATGGGAAACATTCTTGTCAAAATTATCTTTTATCACAAAATTTATTGGAGTACAAAGTTCTCTCAGGGTTTATTAGTTATTAAGCTTTGCTACTTTAATTGTTATAATAAATAAGATGCCTTTTTAATATATTCACTGCATTTTATATTATGTCATATTTTTATGGCAAGCAATAAATGTGTTTGATGTTCGCGATGCTGTTTTACCACTGGATTTTTTTTTTTAACTTTCATTATCATGAGCATTTCTGACATGAATTTAAATGACATGCAAATATGCAAGCTCATCTCACTGAAGCAAAATTGCTAAATTGTTGGACTCATAGAGCCATTTAATCTTAGGAAGCAAAAGTTGTTTTCAAATAAATGTGATAGAACTCCACCAATTTTTTAAAGTAGTTCTCTTTTATTTCTGTTATTCCACAACCATTTGTGTGTAGGAAATATGCAAATACAGTAATTTCTTTAAAAAATAAAGAGTTCGCATAATTTCAGCTAGTGTCTTGAAATCATCTTTATTTAAAGGCACTGTACTGTGCTTTGGAAACTTTACATCAACTAATTACCCAGTAGGTACAGTCCCCGAGTGACTCCAAATATTTACTAACACATTGTTAAATATGGGCACAAAAGTCTTATATTATTTGCCTAAAGGACAGAAACCTCACATGGTTTCATGGATACTTCTCCAGATTTTTTGTGTAGGTATAATTTTCCAATAAAAGTAGTGCACGTACACGTGAGTTTGCAACAGGTCCTTTTTATTCTAGAATACATTTTAGGTGATTAAAAAAAAAATCAAAAGAGGCCTGGGAGCACAGCTCGGTGGTACCCTGCTTGCCAAGAAAGTAAGAGGTCCTGGGTTCAAGTTCTAGCATGATAAAAGAAGGAGAAAAAAATTCAACACATCCTATATTGGTTTTCAAGAAGCACTTAGGTCCGGTTTGCTGAGCTTGGCACAGAGAAATGGGCTTCCTTCTCTTCTTCTCCAGTTCGTCTGCTTACCCTATAAACGCAAAGAGGAACCAAGTCCTGGCCCTTGAAATATCTTCCAATGGGTGAGGACATTGGGAACCAGACGTATCCTTTTCTCTGCCTTTTGGTTCAGGCCTGCCTCAAAACGCATTCTGATTTTAGTTTATTGACTTTGTGAGGGTCAGGATGTTGTGCTATCAGCCGTCGACTCCCGTGAGACTTTTGAAGCCCACATTTGTGATTGACACTGTCAGATAAACTTGATGGCCGCTGGACGGGTCCCAGGGTTTTGTAGACATTTCCTCTTTCACCTCCAAACATCCCACCAAGTGACTCTGCTTTGGCCCTGGTGTCACTGTGGGCATTCAGAGGCACAGTGCAACGTGCTCAGTGCTTTATTTAAGTAAGAAGAGGAGCTGAGAACGGGGAAGCAACTTAAGGACTTCCCGGGACAGTGTCCCTGAGTGCAGACTTCCACCTGCCCCGGAAGAGAAACCTTTGTACATAACTGAGTCCTGCTCCATGCACTTACTTCATAAAGGCAACGTAGAATGAGGGGTTATTAAGGACTGGAGAGGGGGCTCAGAGGAGAGGGTCAGCCTGGTGTTTGTCCCAGTGGAAATACCGTGGTGAAGGCCACTAAGGTGGACCATCAATATGTTTAATCAATACTGAGAAAATGTTAACCTGTACCTACACATGACCTTACCTGTCACCTCCCTTTTTAAAGCACATGATTTAATTTCATGCTGCATGCCTGTAATCCCAGCAACTTGGGAGGCTACAGCAGGAGGATCCCAAGTTCAAAGCCAGTCTCAGCAATTTAGCAAGGTCCTAAACCACTTACGTAGATCCCATCTCAAAATTAAAAATATAAATAAAATGAGAAGATCTGGGATATGGCTTAGTGGTTAAGTGCCTCTGGATTCAATCCCTGTCTCCCCCCCCCAAAAAAAAATCAATAAATATTAAGAATAATCATTTACTAAGTCTTTGTACCAAAGCATGTTCTTTGAGTTTAGCATGAGAATACAATTTTTTATGCAGTAGTAGGGATTGAACCCAGGGGAACTTTACCACTGAGCTACATCCCTAGCCCTATTTATTTATTTATTTATTTATTTATTTGATTTTGAGTTGTTAAGGCCAGTCTCAAATTTTGCAATCCTCCTGCCTCAGCCTCTCAAGTTACTGGGATTACAGGAACACACCATTGTGCCCAGCATACAAGAGATATTTACATAAATTTATTTTAGGTAGAGAATAACATGAATATATATATCTTAGCCTCTAATAACAGGCTTCACATATTTGTTTTTGAACTTTATTTTGAATGTATTACATAACACTTTTTCAAACCATTTCTGGATACTGTGGTTCTGAGAAAAATGATTGGAGAAAAATGCTTCTCTATTCTGTAATCAGCAAAAGATACAAACTTGAGAGTGGGAAAAATATAAGTTAGATTCAAATTGTTTTTTTAACATGTGCTAAACTATTTATTCTTGGATTTGACCTTAGTAAAGTGAAAATAGAAAGTAGTTCCTAAAATTTTGCGAAGATGGAATAGCTCATGCGTCTGGTCCCTTGATATTCCTCCATGAAGACAGAAATCTCGTCCACATAGAACTTTGTAAGGAGAAATATTACCGAAAACCAAGGAAAGTATTCCATAATGATTAGTATTAATGAAAACATTTGTCACAAAGACATGATAATTAAAAACAAGTATTAGAACACAGCCCTGAGGTGGCACAAAGATATAACTGATATCAAGACGCATGATCCCGCAGGGATGGTGGACAACTTCAGCTTGCTACTTTTCCTCAGGGGTAGCAGAGCTAGACAGAAGTCCAGTGAGTCGATAACAGACTTAAACCTCCCAAGCCAGATCGGTCTCTCTGGCATCTATTGAACACGCCACCCAGCAAGAGAGTGTACGTCTTTCCCTAATGCATATGGAATATTCTCAGCCATGGGCCACACTCTTGACCAGTGCGAATAATGCAAATCAGGCAAGGTATGTCCTCCAACCCCCCTAGAATGAAACTGTACCTCAGGAACAAGAGAAAATTGGGGAAATCCACAGTCAGGTGGAAATCAGACATCGCATTCCCCAGTAATCAAAGATTAAAAGAGGAATCATAGCGAAAGTACTTTGAGATCATCAAAATGAACAGAGTAGATCAAAACCATAAAATAAAACAAGGTAAAAGTAATAGAGTCAATAAAAACAGAAGTGTATTGAGATATCACAAAGTTGACAAACTTCACGATGATCCAGAAAAAAATAAATGAGAGGATATTCAAATAGTCAGAATCATGAATGGAAGATCCGTGCTGACAGAACGTAGGGAAAGCACAGGTTCACCTGAGAAGACTCTGCACGTCTGCGTGGCGAAGAACTGATAACCTGGAAGACAGGGACAAACTCCTAGGGGGAAAGAAATTCATGAAACTAGCTTTAAGGAGAAATAAAAAAAATCCAAACAGAATTATAACTAGTAGAAGTTTTTTTTTGGTCATTATTGTTTCTTAATACATGTAATAAAAAAATGAAATTCAACAACAATAAAAATGTGCATCCAGATGGCTTCACTAGTGAATTCTACCAAACAATTAAAGAAATCAACGCATCACACAATTTTCCAAAAGACAGAAGAAGATGCAACAGTTCCCATGACTCATTCCACAAGGCTGGTGATCCTCTGTCACCAAAACCAAATAACGATACCACAAGAAACGAGAGCACAGGTTAACATGCTTATGAATGGAGATGTAAGTATACTCAAACTTAAAGAAGAACTGAACTGGTCTTGAGAGCCCTTCCTGAAACATTGCCCTACAGTAGTCTGGCTATTTCATTTTTATACCTGTATATTTAGGGTGGTCATAGTTCTTCAAGAAATAACTGTGTGTGTGTGTGTGTGTATGTGTGCATTCTCATGTACCTATATATAATATAGAACCATATTATAACTTTAGGAACGATACATTTTATGGTCTGGGTGTCAGGTGTTCCCCAAGAGTTCCTGGGTTGATGCAGCGATATTCAGAGGTAAAATGATTGACTTGAGAGAGCTGTAACCTAGTCAGTCCATCCTAGTTTGAATGGAATGACTGAGTGGTAACTTGAGGCAGGGGTATGGCTGGAGGAGGTAGGCATCCTGGAAAGGTCCATCTTCTGTGGCCCCTGCCATCCTCTCTCTCTGCCTCCTGATGACCACATCCTGTGCTGCTTTCCTCTGCCAGGCCCGTCCGCCATGATGTTCTGACTCACCTTGGGCCCAGAACTTTGGAGTTTGCCATCTAAGGACTGATTCCTCTGAAACTGTAAGCAAAACTAAACTTTCCCTCCTCTAAATTGTTCTTGTCAGGTATTTCGGTCACAGTGACAAAAAGCTCACACAATACAAAATAATGTTAAAAGATTGGAAAAATCAACAATATTGAAATCACTAATAGTCATTTTATCACAAATCCAATAATATTTGTTTTTATAATGGAAATTGACACCAAAGACCATTGTATGTGTGTGAGTGGTTGAAAATCTTACTTCCTCCATGGCTAGATCTTTATTTTAATATGAGTATCCAGAATGATATTTCTCCAAAAGTCGACATCAGGTGGCCATCGAACAAGGTCTTTAATGGTCTCAGATCTCAGAACCTGTAAATCTTCTACAAAAGCATAAGCACATTGCACATGAAATAATGAGTAGTCATTTCTTCATCTTATCAAAGAAATGCCCATCGTTTTACAAAATTTATACACATATGTGGTTTTTAAACAAGAAAAAATGGTCTCCTGCAAAAAGACAGATTTTTGATTTCTAAAGTATTCATCATGGTATAAATCAATGGCTTCTGCAAAACCTTAGCCAAATGTGATTTAGCCATTGGTTGTGGCATTGATGCGAGCCGTATTTATGAACCAAGGACTCCGATATCTCAGCCAAGAAGATAATTCCTTCATGGGTCTTAGAAACTTGGCTATTTTTTTTTTTTTAAGCCCAGCATTGAAAAGGGAAATGTGGTTAAGAGTCCCAACATGTCTTGATCATGGATATTACTGGATAAAAAGAAACAAAAGAAATACTTGAACCAGAAAGAGGGTAAGCCAGCCAGCATGCATCTGGTCTTCTGTCCATTCATTCATTTATAAAATAGTCATTCAAACGAATCTTAGAAGTCTGAGATCAGCATCAGCAAGACAACCCAGTTTTCTGTCCTTCTTCTACTGGGGAAAAGAGAACCAATTAAAGGGAGAAGAAGAGAAAAGATGGAAAAAGGAAAAATATCAGGTTTCCCATGAGTCCTGCCCCAGAGAAATAAGCATGGGCCTACTCTGAGCCAACACCACGGCATGACTGTGTGTCCACAAATTCAGATATGTCTGGAGACTGGACGCAAATGCCACATCAGTACCATTTTTGCCTTGGGTGTACTTTTATTATTTTTTATTTCAGTGAAAATTTTATTTAAAATAGGTTCATTCCTCTGACTCTACTAAAGACAATATTTACTCTTGACCATGATACCTGCCTTTTTAAGACCTTGGTGGTGATAAACTTCAACCTTTATTAAATCTGCATCAAAGATTTTGTTAACTGTGAATTTAACAGAACTTGTTTGTGGATTTTTAAATTTCCCAATCCTTGAACACAAAGAGGGAAAAGAAAATTGGCCCATTGCTAGATGTAGACCACTTTTGTTCTCCATCTTTGATATAATAGATACAGCTAGCTAAAAAAAAATTTAAATGTATTGCAAAGTATTAGAAATGGAACCAGGCTCAGTGGTGCATGCCTATAATCCCAGAGGTTTAGGAGGCTGAGGAAGGAGGATTGCAAGTTCAAAGCAAGCCTTGGCAAAAGCAAGGCATTAAGCAACTCAGTGAGACCCTATCTCTAAATAAAATACAAAATAGGGCTGGGGATGTGGCTCAGTGGTTAAATCCTGGGTACCCCTCCAAAAAATATGGAACCAGTGCCTTGGGCAGCTGTATTTCCATGAAATCTTAAGTCCCTCGAGTGAATTGACCAAATCAGGTTTGTAGTCTAGACCTAGGTGATCATGCCCATATCATCAAAGCTGGCTACCTAAAAAAACCGAAACTGGAAAAATTATTGAGAGGATGAATTTATTTTAATTATATTTTATCCATAAGAAATATAGTGTCAGTATTTCAATATGGCCCTTCAGGACTTAAAGAATTATTTTTTTCCCTGCTTTTGTGTCATTTTTTTACAAATAAGTTTAATCAGTATGAAATGGACTTCCTGGTCCCTTCTGATTAATTTTGGCTTGAAGCTCACTTTATCTGGTATGAGGATAGGGACCCCTGCTTGTTTATGAGATCCATGTGAGTGATATGTTGTCTCCCATCCTTTTCCCTTCAGTCTGTGGATGTCTTTGTCTGTGTGGTGAGTCTCTTGGCAAGAGCATGCTGTTTCATCTTGTTTTTTAATCCAATCCGCCAGTCTATGTCTTTGTTTTATTTTTTTAGTTGTAGATGGACACACACCTTTATTTTATTCATCTATTTTTATGTGGTGCTGAGGATCAAACCCAGTGCCTCACACGTGCTAGTCAAATGCTCCCCCACTGAGCCGCCACCCTAGCCCCAGTCTGTATCTGTTGATTGACACGTTTAGGTCATTTACATTCAATGTTATTATTGAGAAATGATTTTTATTCCCTGTCATTTTGATTTATTTCTGGTTTTTAATTTGAATTAGTTTCTCCTTTGATTGGCTTTTCCTTTAGTGTAGCTCCTCCCTTTGCTAGTTTTCATTTCATTTGCTGGTTTTTTACATGTCATTTCTTCTTCATGAAATATTTCGCTGAGGATGTTCCATAGGGCAGGTTTTCTAGTTATGCATCCTTTTCACTTTTGTTTATCATGGAAGGATTTTCTTTCAACTTCAAATCTGAAGCTTAATTTTGCAGGGTATAGTATTCTTGGCTGGCATCTATTTTCTTGCAAAGCTGGGTGTATGCAATTCCAGCACCTCCTATCATTAAGGGTCTGGGTTGAGAAAGCAGCTGCGATCTGGACTGGTTTCCCTCCAAAAGTAATTTCTCCTTTTTCTCTGGCAGTGTTAAAATTTTATCCTTATTCTGTATGCCAGGCATTTTCATAATAATGTGCCTCCGTATTGTCTGTTATAATTTTTTTTATATTTGGGGGTCCTGTAAGCCTCCTCTATTTGGTTTTCTATTTTATTCTTAAGTTTGGGGGAATTTTTGGAAATTACTACATTGAAAAGATCATGCATTCCTTTGGTTTGTATCTCTGAGCCTTCGTCTATCTGGATAAATCTTCAGTTTGTTCTTTTCATGATATCCCATCTTGTTGGAAGTTTTGTTCATGGCCTCTTATCATTTTTATTCCATGGTCAACTTTATTTTCTAGAGTCTATATTGTGTCCTCATTGCCTGAAACTCTGTCTTCCAAGTGGTCTAGTCTGCTGGTGATGCCTTCTAGTGAATTTTTAACTGGGTTTATTGTTTCCTTCATTTTGAGAATTTCTGTGTTTTTGTTTTTTTCCCAGAATCTTTATCTCTATATAGAAGTGATCCTATGCTTCCTGTATTTTCTCCCTTACATCATCTTTTACCTCACAGATCAATTGAACTATGAACATACTAAACTCCTTCTCTGTCATTTCTTCCACTGTGGTGTTGATAGATTCTGTTATTGAATTATATTGTTTGGTTTGAGGTGATTTTTTTCCCTTGCTTTTTCATGTTGTTTGTGTGTCTACCCATTTGACAGTATGGGTTTGGGGCAGTAGAGTTTCAACCCTGTGTTCTTATAAGGACTCTAAAGGTTTCCTGTACCTCACTGTTTAGGGAGAGACAGAGATTAATGACCACATCGGTGTTTATAGCAGTTCAGTTCTCAATAGCTAAGGTGTGGAACAAACCTAGATGCCCTTCAATGGCTGTATGGATAAAGAAAATGTGGTGTGTATATACAATGGAATATTAGTCATAAAGAAGAATGAAATAATGGCATTTGCCAGTAAATGGATGGAAGTGGAGATTATCATGCTAAGTGAAATAAGCCAGTTCCAAAAAACCAAAGGCTGAATGTTCTCTCTGATAAGTGGATTCTAACACAAGGGAAGGGAAGATTAGGAGTTCCTTGGATTAGACAAAGGGGAATGAAGGGAAGGGAAGGAGGATGGGAATAGGAAAGACAGTGGAATGAATCAAACATAACTTTCCTATGTTCATATGTAAACACGCGACCAATGTAACTTCCCATCGAGTACAGTCACAATAATGAGATGCTCATGGAACGAGTTATACATATTCTATGTATGTATAGCATTTCAAAACATGCTCTAGTGTCATGAAATAAAAATGAATTTAATCATTGCATCTAGTTTATAAGTGCCGAAGAGCTATAAGTTCTCCAGCTCTGTGCAAAGCACAGTGAATAAAAAATATAAAGCAAGCACATAACTTTCCAAGCTGTCACCAACAAAGATGCTTTCCGGATGCCATGTGCAAGCCATGTGCTCACTTCCAGGCCCCGAAACCGTCAGGCTGCGGCCAAGCTTTGCCTGAGTTCTGTGATCTCAAAGAAGTTAGGCTATGTGTCTCGATTCACTGTGAAAGTTAAGTGTGTCAGATTTTAGGCAAATAAAAATTATTAAAACCTGACAGCCGGCAAATTATGCTAACATCTGGTAACAAATCATTTCTGACAGTTCAATAGTACACTTCTTATTGCGTAGCTATTAATATTATAAACAGCAAAATGCAGAAATAATAGCACTGGACTAGCAGATTCCCCGAAGTGATAGAAGGAATGCGCTTGTTTGTCTTCAGGTGTGAGAAATGTCATCTTTTTGTTCTGAGGTTGAACGTAGATGGGAACTGGGTAGCCCTAATCATGGGTGGTACCACCCAGCACCAGGAGCTCAAAAGAGAACAGAAACTTTCTGAATTCGGGATGACGTGATCAGTCATTCACAGCATGCGAGGGGCATAGATAACACACTGAAAATTGATCATCAGCAGTAACAATAATAAAATGGCATTGCGTCCCGAACTCTCCTTCATCTGGCATAGTATCTCTTACTGCCACTGATCTCCGTGAAAGGGGTAGCGGAATTTTACTTTGAGTTTTTGGGATTTCTACTCTTCACCCACTCTCATTCACTCCTATTATTTAAAAAGAGATAGATTATTTAAAAACAGAATCTGAACCCAACCCTTACATCCTGTCCATCAAATAAAAGCCAAGGTGGGATGTGGCCCTGTGGGTTGGGGTTCTGGCTTGGCGTGGTGCAAGTCACCCTACTCCATGGGTGTAGCTTTTATGCTGTCAAATAAGGCTGGTAAATGTCATCTCCACCATCATTTCTGGCTCTGAAGTGCGTCTGTTCTCAGAGTAATTTCCAGTTGAGCTAATTAACTTGTTAGATGATAAAGGGAGCCTTTTGTACTCATTCCGATTTTCATGTCAATCACTGAGATCATACAACTGAACAGAAACACTGGTAACTCCAAGCCTGGTGGGATGGTGTGCGGCTGTAATCCCAGCAGCTCAGGAGGCTGAGGCAGGAGGATCGTTGTGTTCAAAGCCAGCCTCAGCAATTAAGCAAGGTCCTCAAGCAACTCAGTGAGACCCTGTCTCTAAATAAAGTATTAAAAAAGGACTGGGGATGTGACTCAGTTGTTAAGCACCACTGAGTTCAGTCTCTAGTTTAAAAAAAAAAAATGGCATCTCTGTTCTAATACAAGTAAAATTTTTCAGAAAAAAAAAAAAATCAGTCCCAAAGACAAAGTGGATTGAGAGTTTTGTATCTTCATGAAAGTTCCTAGATAGAAAGTTTCATCTTTGAAAAGTCTACTTTACACAGAGTTATTGTTTCATAGTTAAATGTAAGACTATAGCGTTGAAGATGTTAAAAATAATCGAAGGCTGAGAATTCACTTACTTTACCACATTCATAGATAATTTATGGACTCACTTCTCAGACACCCGAGCCTCGATTCACTTTCAAATACATGAAGTGTCATTTGAAGCATACAGTGGGCCCTTAATGAAATTCTCTATATTTTATCTTTTCAATGTTTCAGAGATTCATACTTTAAACTTGCTAAGAATACCAGTGTAACCTGCATACATTTTTATGTCCTACAATTTAAAATCAAACTACATGATTATTTTAGAAAAGAATTTCAGTTCCTAGCCATATTTCTTTATTACAACAACAGATACTTGAGTCCTAAATCAAATGCCTGTGAAAATACTGTTTTTCCACTTTTTGCAATTTCAGCAAGAGCTGTTGTTTGAGTGAAAAATGTTATTTTATTAGTCCTGAGTTTACCTTGTTTATACTTGTAATTCTTTTTCCTCTCTCTCTTTTTTTTTTTTTTTTTTTTGGAAAATTTAAGATTTGCAGTAGTCAGGTTAAAAGGAAACATAATCTTTCATCTATGTTGTTGACTCCCTGATTAATGGAAGAGTGAATCTTCTGCATGCTGAAAATAAACATCAGTTACAAGGTCAGTGAATTTAGTTTTAATCATAAACTTGATTGAGCTGGACACAATTGTGTGAATCTTCATCCCACTTGGTCTGAGAGTCCTTTTCATGGACTTAAGAGGTTGCTGAGTTATGCTACTCACTGGAGGGAAGGTCCCTCTGGTTCTGCGATGTCGCAACCAGCGTGACCAAATTCTTGGGTCCAGCGAGGGGCGAGGGGGGATTGGAAAACAAAGATTCACAGACTCAGATCTTGAAGATAAAGCTGGGATCAGGTGGAGCTCTGCTCTCTGATGGAGATGCAGATCTCAAGAGTGACACCAGCCATCTTTATTTATATATGTCTCATTATCAGGTTAAAGATTGTGCAACCATTATTCTTTGTGTTCAGGAAAGTTACAGAAACCAGGACATCTATGAAGCTTTTCTGCAGTTGCAATCCACAGTTGCAAAGTGCAATGTTAGGAGCTTTGTGTGGCTCTCAAGAAAGTCCATTGTTAAAAGTTACTATAAGGCGGGCAGGAACCGGAGAAGGGAGCTGGTGAAGCACTGTGGTTGTCTAGCATGAGGATTCCTCTCTTCCCAGGAGCTGTGTGCCTGAGATCAAGGCCAGAGCTGAGAGGACTCTTGCACAGAGCCTCCTCATGCAGGGCATTGCCACAGCAGCTGAGCATCCTGTGCCCTTGCACAGGAACACTCCCAGGCACCTGGCATGTCACAGCCTTGAGGTCACCAGAGACTCCTAATCTCAGTCACTGCTGTCCCATCCTCTGTCACTGCTCTCCACAGTGGAACAGGATGAGTGAACGAAGGTTGGCTCTTGATCAAGTAGGAAATCTCCAATGTGGGCAAGATGCTGCGAAGCAACATGGAAACCGGGATAGGACTCTTCACACAGCCTTGTTCTTTCCTCTTGCTCCTGGCTGCTGTCCATCTTTGCTTCTGCTGTGATATGTTTAAAGAATTTGGGGCACAGGGACTCTAAAGAGCTGGGAAACCTCTGGGAAACCAGGAGAGGGTGGGCGTAGACTGGCCCTGTTCTTCATCCCTTCCTACACTCATACTCTTTGCCAGGTCCGTTTGTGTCCCCTGAAGTTAAAGATGTTCCTTATGTGTTCCTTGACTTTGGGCTTGGACATGTGACTTTCTTGAAACTATTAAGAAAACACAGTCAGATGCTATGGCGCACACCTGTCATCCCAGTGGCTCCGGAGGCTGAAGTGGGAGGTTTGAGAGTTCAAAGCCAGCCTCAGCAATTTAGTGAGACCCTTAAGCAACTTAGCAAGACCCTGTTTCTGAATAAAATAAATAAATAAATAAAAAGAGCTGGGGATGTGGCTCAGGGGTTAAGTTGCCCCAGGCTTCAATCCAGGAAGGAAGGAAAGAAGGAAGGAAGGAAGGAAGGAAGGAAATAAACCCAAACAGTCAGACAGGGTATGGAGTCAGATAGGAACCTTGGCTTTAGCAGACGCTGGGTGTGACCACTAACTCTGCTGCAGTCTCTATCATCTATAGGATGAACGCATGCGCTGGTCACCTGCTGTCCCAGGGAAGTGGACGTGGGGTGTAGATTCTACACTGCTGTAGCCAAACCCAGCCTAAATAAAAGTGGAGGCTTACCGCCGTATGCTGTAAAGATTTCACCGCCATTCAGGAGGTAAACAGTGTTTACTCGGTACACTTGGGGTTTGCAGCGTAGGTCAGTGACATCTCAACTACATAATTTTTGGAAATTCTCTTTGCCTTTTGAAAAACAGCTGAAATATAGTGTGTGTATGTGTGTGTGTTCATCTTAGTCATCTTTAATCATTTGCACAACATTCTTTGGTAACTAGTGAACTCCTACGACAGGCCACCTACCATTGTAGGCACTGATAAATCAAGATAAAAATATCTCTGGTGCCACAGAACTTCTTATGTAGGATGATACATAATAAATGGATTTTACAGCATTTGAAAGGGTGATTAGCTAAACGCTGCAAAAATCTAGATAAGACTGTGGGCTTGAGCAACCCTATATCATCGGTGGTTCATCAGTTTGGCAAACATACCGTACAGGTGTAGGAGGTTCATGAGAGAAGCCGCGTGTGGGGCGTGTGCGGACTCTCTGTATTAGCTTTGCAATTTGTGTGTAAGTCAAACTATTCTCAAATTCAGATTTCATTAAAACAAAATGGTGTGAGGGAGGAAGTGAGCCTCCAAGCCTGTGGATCTGTGTGGGCAGGACTTTCCAGGGTAAGGAATCGTCCATCTCTGAGGCAGATGCATCCAAGAGGGACCCACCCTCAGTGGTGAGGTTGGAGGAGAGTGGAAGGAGGCCATGCTAAAGACTTAGGTTTTGCTGTGACAGATGTAGGAAGTCATTAGTGGGTTTTTTTCTTGGGGAAGGCAGGTAGAGGGAATTGAACTCAGGGGCACTCAACTACTGAGTCACATCCCCAGTCCTATTTTGTGTTTTATTTAGAGACCGGGGTCTCACTGAGTTGCTTAGGGCCTTGTTAAGTTGCTGAAGCTGACTTTCAACTAGAGATCCTCCTGCCTCAGCCTCCCCAGCTGCTGGGATTACATGTGTGCACCACCGTGCCCGGCTCATTAGTGGTTTCCGAAAGTGTTACGGGGTTAATGTGTTTGGAAAAAACTGCAAAGAAGAAAGGGAGATGAAAGAAAATCTGAGATATTGGTTAGAACCTCTTAAAATTATCTGGAGGAAGGTGATAGTGTTAGTCATGGAGACAGTGGGAAATGTTTGACCCTGATGCATTCAGAAGGTAGACCAGCAGGGCATTCTGATTGGCTATGGGATGTAAGTGAAAGAGATACATCAAGAATTACTCTAGGGCTGGGGTTGTGGCTCAGTGGCAGAGCACTTGCCTAGCATATGTGAGGCACTGGGTTTATTTTTTAGGACTACATATAAATAAATAAAATAAAGGTCCATTGACAACTAAATATTATTTAAAAAAAAAAAGAATTACTCTAGCTGGGCATGGTGGTCTACACCTGTAATCCTAGCAATTTGGGAGGCTGAGGAAGGAGGATCGCGAGTTTGAGGCCAGCCTCAGCAATTTAGCGAGGCCCTCAGCAGCTTGGTTGAGACCCTGTCTCAAAAGTAAAAGGGTTGGGGATGCAGCTCCATGGTTCAGGGTTTAACCTCCAGTACCAATACAAAAAAATGACTAAAATGTGGGCGTTCCTATAAGGATGAAATTGCCGTTTGCCCTGACCCAATTGAGGAAGGATTGGGGTGCAAATTGGAGGCTCAGATTTGGCACGTTGACTCAAGTAGGCAGAGGAGCAAAGAAATATGACATTCAGCATCAAGAGGCAGGTTATGGACATAAATTTGTGAATTGTTAACATGTCCGTGATGTTTAATGGTATTAGAAAGAATAAGATTGCAAAGTGAAGAGAGGGAGAGGTCCAAAGAGTGAGTCCTGGAACAGTCTGTCAGTAAGGGGTGGGGAAAGAGGGAGAGATGCGTGAAGGTAGGAAGAGGAGGAGGAGCTGGAGAGAGGAGCCCAGGGTGCCGACAGATGAAAGACTGGGTAGGACGAGAAGCCTGCCATGCACCTGCTGCTGCAGAGTCCGTCAGAGGGGCCTCTGGATTCACTAATTAAAAAGGGATTCTGGGCCAGGCACAGTGGCACAGGCCTGTCATCCCAGCAGCTCGGGAGGCTGAGGCAGGAGGATCTCGAGTTCAAAGCCAGCCTCAGCAACTTAGCAAGGTGCTCAGCAACTCACTGAGACCCTGTCTCTAAATAAAATGCAAAATAAGTCTGGGGATGTGGCTCAGTGGCTGAGGGCCCCTGAGTTCAATCCCCCAGTACCAGCCCCGCGGAAAAAAAAAGGTATTCTGGATTTGGGAGCAAGGGTGGTGTGGGGGAACCCTTCACTGAGTGCAGAGGATGTAAACCTTTGCACAGAGCTTTACTGTACATAGGAGAAAATTCAATGGCAGCAACTAAAGCAGGGAAAGTGGCAAAGGAAGATTCCTTGCTTGAATGACCAAGCTTTCCTGCCGGGATGCGTGGTTCAGGAGAGAAGGGAAATGACAGGCGGGAAGAGACAGCGGAGGTGGATGCGGAGGGTCAGTGTTTTGGGCACCACAGAGGATTGGTCCTGGATGGCAGCATGCACAACTGGATCTGTCATGGCAGAGACCACAGCAGAGCGGGTGGTTCCAGGGGTGCTGAGGAGTCCGGACTGTGGCCCTGAGAGAGCGTTCAAGTTCATTCCCAATGTCTTCCATCTCCTACCGCCAACACCCGGCTCTCATGAGTGACGAGTCTATCTCCCTAATTGACACTTGCATTTTGATGCTCAAATAGGATTATGACTGTGAATTACCATGTGAAAGAGGTTGTTAACCTTCACGCCACATTCCGCTTTCGACAGAGGCAGGTAGTACATAGAGTTCACGGTGGCACAGACTGCAACCTCTACCCCAGAGCGAACGCTTCCCAAGGGCAGCGGTCTCTCTACACCAGCAATTCTTAGACTTTGTTTTTTTGTTTTTGAGCAAAACGTTGTAATGAGGTGACAGGCTCAGAGTACTCCTTCAGAGAAAAACAGATCATTCGAATGAATGGCAACACTAACCCCTCTCCAAAAGATGAAATATCGGAACAAAATCAGACGGGGGCTCTCGGAACGTACATAATGATTGATGGCTCCCGGGACACAGAGGCGTAAACATTCACAAAAATCTAGGTTGCCCAGCTGGTAGTCATTGACTGTCAGTAATGTCTGTTTGCAGATCACTGTTCGATCCCTAGCAGTTGCTGAATATAGAGTAGCTAATCAATAACTGGTTTGATGGACACATGGGTGGATAGAACTCAATCTCCATGATACTCCAGATACTAACTAGTCAAGATCCCCTAATGCAGTTAATTGAAAAGAAGTAAGGGGAAAACATTATTTTTTAAATTGATTCATTGGGGTACATCTTTTCATTTCTCTGGTTGTGCACAATGTAGAGTCACACCACTTGTGTAATCATACGTGTACATGGGGTAATGATGTCTGTCCAAGTTCACCATCTATTTAGAAGAAAAATAAAATATTGTAAAATCTTGCTTGCAGGAGGAACCTGTCTTAGTCAGCTTTTCTGGCTGCTGTGACTGACCTGACCAGAACAGTTGTGGAGGAGGGAAAGTTTATTTGGGGCTCAGAGTTTCAGAGGTCTCAGTCCATAGAGAGCAGGGTCCATTTCCAAGGGCTCAAGGTGAGGCAGGACATCATGGTGGAAGAGTGTATGTAGCAGAGGGAAGCAGCTGACATGATGATTAGAAGGCAGAGACTCCACACTCCAGATACAAAATATGTACCCCAAAGTCAAGCCCCCAACGACCCACCTCCTCCAGCTACACCCCTGCCCTGCATCCAGTTACCACTCAGTTGATCCCATCAGGAGATTAATTCACTGATTACATTAACACTGTCATAACTTGATCATTTCTTCTCTAAACCTTCTTTTATTGTGTCACACATGAGTTTTGGGGGGCCACCTCCGAATTGTAACAGAATCTTTTTCATCAAAGTGAAGAAGTAAAGGAGATAGAAATTTTCTAATCCACATTAGATGGAAAATAATAAAAAAGTTAAAAAAAAAGGGGAGAGAGGTTGTTAGAAAAGGTAGGAGATGAAGAATCCACGCGGTTTCTTGCATCTGTTACGTCGTTTTCCAATCTTTCTCTTGCCTCAGTCTCCAATTACTTTTGCTATCATGGACCAGGGACAGTCCTTTAACTCTGCAGAATTTGTGATGATTCCTGGGAACCCAAGCCAAGTCTCCATCTGCAGAGTCTAGCGTTTAGGAAGCACCGTATATTAAATTCCCCAAGGTGGCATCTATATACCTAGCTACATCGACACCCAGGTGTACTTGATTAAACTGTCACTCCTTCTGTTTTATGTTCCCAGGAACTGTCAGTGCACATCTACAAAAGCAACTCAAATGTCTTTAAATTCCAGAAAAATTCGGGGGGTGGGGTGGGAAATGCATTTGATTTTTCTCCCTGGAGAGAGAGGTGTTTGGCCAGAAGTCACTTGCTGATCAGCGCTGTGTAGCAGATCGGAAATTTTCCAGAGGAATACATGACATAATATTTTAATTTTGCAACTCTGAGTGAGACCCACCAAACACCAGATACATGGAGGTGAAGAGAGCTAGCTGTCCCTCGAGGTCCCCAAACCTGAGCCAGGACCCTCACCTCCCATGGCCTGGGCACAGCTCCCTTCCGTGGTGTTCAGAGTGAAGAGACAGTTGGGGGGTTGGAGCGGGGGACTGTCGCTGAATTCGCAGCTGCTTCTGTTAGTATCTCAAACCCCAAACCACAGAGAGATGCCTCCCAGGGATTCCGGGATAAAGAGCGGCGGATCTGGTGGGTATAATTGAGAGCAGAAGGTCCTTTTGCATTCTGTGAAATGAAAAGGCACGATAACAGAGCCACCTTAACGTGACCTGGAAAAGGGAATGTATAGGCTCACATGCGTGTGGCGGCCAAGTGGGAAAAGAATTTAGGGGAAGAAATTAAAAGAAATGTGGGAGGTAGCCCGAGGCCCAGCAGTCTCTGTCCTGGCTCCTTAGCGGGAAAGGATCACATAGACAGGAGGGAAGAAGACTCAGAGGTTCCAACAGTGATCCTCCTGCTTCTAACCTGTCCTCTCTAGGGCTGCCCCGGAGCTTCGGGATACAGTGTGCATCCGGGAGCCAGCGAAGAGACAGGTCCTGCCCCGGCTTTGCCATTTGATATCCTTGTCAATCCCAGGCAAATTATTTGCTCCTCTAAACCACCATCTGGAAAATGGAACTCAAAGCCTGAGCCGGACTTGACGGGAAGATGGTGTGGAAGCTCAGTGCAGGTGACGCATGGAAACCCTCTTACAGGGGCTGCAGGAGGGCCTGGTGATGAAGACTAGGGAACTGAATCCGGCTGCTTCTAAATCCCTGCCTTATCGCTCCCGGGCAGCGGGACCCCGACGCACGGCTTTACCGCTCTGAGCCTCATGTTTTCAAACTGCAAACTGGGGAAGCTCATCAAACACGTCCTGTGGAATTACTGTGGGGATTAAATAAAATCACCTGTCTGAACGTTCAGCAGCACGCGTGGCATGGAATAATCAGCCGATGACCAGGGTTGTTGTTATTGGCAAATTGGAAGCTTGGTTTCGTTTATAGTAGTGCCATTTCATGTCCTGCTTGATTAAAAAAAATAAAAGAATTATAGAATACTGATTCGTTTTGGAAAAAATAAAAGAAGAAGAACTACTTGGGAAAATGTAGCCTTCTGCCAGTTTGTCCCAGTTCTGGGATGGGGTCAGGGGTCAGGACTCTGGCCATGTTCCCTGGGTACAAGTCTCCCAGCCGTCTTTATTTCTGAGCCACCCGATTCCTGTTTCCATGTGAGCTTGACTTGTCTGGGAGGGAAACATATGGGTACATCAAGGAAAAAATGTATAAGAATTTCAGTTTTCATTCACTAAACTGCACAAAGGTATATTCTTTTCATAAATTTAATTTTTTTTTATTTTTACAGACTGCATTTTCATTCATTGTACACAAATGGGGTACATCTTTTCATTTCTATGGTTGTACACGATGTAGATTCACACCATTCTTGTAATCATACGTGTACGTAGGGTGATGATGTCTGTCTCAGTCCACCATCTTTCATACCCCGCTCCCCCCCATTTCCCTTATGTAATCTAAAGTTCCTCCATTCTTCTCTCACCCCCCTCCTATACAGGAGATTAATAAATATATGAAAAAGTGTTCAACATCTCTAGTAATTAGAGAAATGCAAATTAAAACATCTCTAAGATTTCATCTTACTCCAATTACAATGGCTATTATCAAGAACACAAACAATAATAAGTGTTGGCGTGGATGTGGGACAAAAGGCACACTTTTACATTGCTGGTGGAGTTGCAAATGGGTGCAGCCACTCTGGAAAGCAGTGTAGAGAATCCTAAGGTACATTCTTAAGTGAAAATGTTACTTAGCTTTTTCTTTGTTGCTGTTTTTGTTTGTTTTTAAAAACTTTTTCAAATTTGTTCTGGTTAGTTATACCTGACAGTGGAATGCATTTATGCATTTTAATGACTCACGCATGCGTGAGCGTGACCTCCCACTTCTGTGACAGTACGTGTTGTAGGATCACGCGGTCATGGATGTGTATGAGGTCATGAGGTCATGAGTCCTGTTTCACTCTGCTGTCCTTGCTGTACTGGCACATGGATCGAGCCGACAGCTGAGATCCCACCTGAGATTCTAGGCCCTGAAATCTGCAGTGCCTGCTAGGAGTTCACGTTGACAGAATATGGTGGGATTCGAAGAATGAATTCTTTTGTTGAAAATAAGGACAGTGAGGTGTTTCTAAGAGACAGAATCAGCGAGAAGAGATGGCTTTTTACGTTTCAAATCAGAAACCCCCTCGAGTCTTTATTCCTGCTCTGTTCACGTCCCCTCTGGCTGACGGAGCGGTAGACAATAGTTGCTGGCAGCTGGTTCCTGATGCTGACTGCTTTGTAGGGACAGCCTCCTACCTGGCAGGCGCTCGGTCTTGCCGCTCTGTGGGCTGCCTACCCGGTGGGCCCGCCTGGTTGGCCCATTAACTCTGATCAGTGCCTGCTTCCTCATGGCTAAACAGCCTCGGTTCCCAATTACAGGCTAATGGCATCATTAGTTTTGGCATCGTTATTTAGTCATGATGATAAGAAGCAGAATATTGGAGAAAATTCGGGAGAATCTGAGCACGTCAGAGCCCTCATTTTTATGAACGTATCTATATGCACCTGCACGGCTCGGTTCATTAAGACACACAGACAATCTCACAATGCTGGTAGATACTAATAAAAATCAATGGCAATTGAAGGAGGAGCAGAGAGGAATCAGGCTCCCTCTTTCTGTTTGTTGTGGCTCCATGCAGAAGCCACATCTAGGAAAGTTCCAATTTGAAACATTTCTTTCTGTCCCACGGGGCTTCTTACACGCAAAGAAAAAAGGGGAAAAAGTAGCAACACTTCTTGATACACTTGTTCCTCAGGAAAATTCATCTGCCTCTTCTTCTATTGACTGCAATTCTATTTTGCAGGTTGGGTTTAAAAAGAGAAAAAAAGAAAACAACTTTGGTGACATCTGGTTGTCCTTAGAGAGATATTACCCCTCAGTCTGGGAAGAAACCATTCGAGTGTACTTCTCCCACTTTGTAAGAGATTTCACTTCTAATACAAGTGTGTTGGGTATTTATGGTTGTTAAAGACGCAAAGAATGTCACTATGTGGCTTTTCATATAGACCACCATCATTATTCAACCTTCCAGAAAATGCTTCATCCTGGGGTGAATGTCGCCCATCTGTATAGCATGCTTGAATGATGACGATAATAACAATCAAAGCTAATATTTCTGTAACAGTGTGCAATTTCCGGAGCACTTTGAGATAATTCCCCACATGATCCTCAAAGCCACTGGGTCTTGGTGTCGGCAGAATAGATTTCCATTTTGAGACGAGGAAACGAAGCCCATGACTTCTTCATTCAGTCTGTGAACTTGGCCTTCGTGATATCACTTTACCTGGTCAGCTCTGTATGTTTGAAATTGTCTTTTTTAACACTTACAAAGTTTCTTGTGTATTAATTTGGCTCTTTTCTCCACTTTCTTGACGTGTTGATTTTCTGTTCACCTACTCAGTCCTGCTGCCAAAATTATATATCATAGCACCAAGATTTTTTATGGGCTATGCCTGAATATTCTGTGGCCTCTTTTTATTTTTATTTTTTTGCTCAAATCATCTTGTCTTTTCCAGCAACCAAATTTTTGTGACACAATTGTTCTGAGTGTTCTGCTCACTCTTCCTTCTCTGTTTCCTAGGCCACATTTATTTATGTCTCTCACAGGTGCACAATCTCTCGGTATCAATAAGCAACCTCATAGATGCCAATCAACACCTTCTCATCCAGCCCCAGGATGAACAGCATTCAATGCAAAATCTTATTTTCAGACTCCCTTTCAAACTCTTGTCAGCCAGGGATATCAAGGAAACCCACATCTGCTAACGTGTATCCTTTGATCCTAAAATAAATTACCCCGAAATGTTTTCTTTTTTTTAAGTGATTGTGGTCAAACGTATTACATTTCCACCCTTCTTTTGTTATTTTAAACTACTGGTTTAACTGCCCCTGGCAATCATTTTCTGACTTACAAACTCCTGAGAATTAACGTATCAAATACGCACACATTAACAGAGTCTTTGAGAACCCAATCGGTGTTCATGAGGTCTAGTGAAGCAGACTCTGTGTGTAGATTTTGAAATTGTATTTTCTCACCAAAGCTATTTTTTCCTCTTCATTTTACGGTTTCAACAATGTCCTTGACAAACTAATTATTGATCACTAATTATTTTCTGGACCTGTGAACAATGACTGTCAATGAAACACCAGTGTGTTTTGGTTAAGTTTAATCTACAAGCTATCATCATTTTAATTTTTATTCTTCTAGTTAGATTTTGATTCAAAAGAAGAAAGAAACCTATTTTTTATACCATCCCTGCCCCTTATGCCATATTTTCAAATGTTCAATAAGAACTTTAAGAAAGGAAAAATTATAAAACTGTGCCTAGCTCACTTGGACGCTTATTTTATCCAGTTTCACAAAGACATTTGTACTGCATGATCAGTTTCATTCTCTGCTAAGCTCACTAACAACTAGTTCTGTCTGGAAGATGTAGAAACCTTTCTATATTTATGAATGATAATGGAATAGTTCACCTCATTGGAGAATTGTAATGAATTATTCCTGACTTTTCATGTGAGCATTGATAGCATTAAGCTTAGAAGGTAATATCTTAGAAATTGACTGTTGTATCACAAAATGCCCGTTTGCTTCACTCGTGAAACTTATGTAAAGACGGGTCTCCACCTTGTTCCTGAGGGCCCTTTGAAAATTTATGAATTGCAGGTCTGTACCTGGGGATATCTGAGCAGGGTAAGAAGTCCTCATCTCTATAATACCGGTTTCCATGCACCATTTAGCTGTTACACTTGGAAGGACATTACAGAGTGAGGAATAGCAATAATATACACTGTGTAATGGTTGGGGGTTGTGATTAGCTTTGGATGAACCTCAGTTGAGTTTCCAGCTCTGCTATGACCAGCTGTGTGCTCTGTCAGATCCACAAATCCCATTCCATCCACCCAAAGATTGTTGGGGTTAAATGGAGGAAAGGAATGTAACACACAGTGAGTGGTTACACACACACACACACACACACACACACACATATGCATATATATAGATATACACACATATATACATTTGTGTGTGTGTGTATATATATATACATATACACACATTATGTACTCAGTCTATGATAAATTACAACTTCTGTTGCCATGGTCATACTTTTTATTATGTATGTTATACATGGATACCAGCCATGCTATGGTTACAGTACACACAGGATCTGCTTGTCTTATGGAGGTAGAATTTTAAAACCCTTGAAGTCTTTGGTAATGGCAGACATACTGGAAGAGAAAGTCAAAATAGGAAAGACCATTAGATCAGAACCAAACATTTTCCAGAATGTTGGGGATCTTTAGTCCTACAGAATGATTCCCTCTTCCAAATTCATCTCTCTTTTTCCCTCTCACTATTCTGAGTCAGCAAGTGCTTGACAATCCCCAGGGCTTATCCATCCTTATTTAATATCTGATAACTAGAAAACACCTCCTTCCTTTGAATCATGTTCCTGATTCCTTCACTGAATTGGTTCTGATTCCTGTATCAGGAAGAACATAATGAATCCAGATTCCTCTGCATCTAATATAACTGTTGATATGTTTCCAGAAGCAACTATTATACCCTTGACTCCATGTCTTCTCTTTCTGCGACATTCTTCCTAAGAAGACTTCTCTTTGATTCAGCATCTCAGTACCTCTCTGCTGAATTTATTCATGGAGTGGACTCAAACTCATGCACCATGAACTCAGTGGTCCATTATCCCATGCCCCAAACTTTATAATGATCTGTTTCATTTTTTATTAATATAGTCAGTCAAGTGAATCTTTTTTTTTTAAATTTAGATCCTTTACAGAATTTGCTGCAGTAAAACAAGTATTAAGTTTAAAAGTGGCCTTATCATATAAACGTCTGTATCAATTGATACTTATTATGAACTTTTTCTTTTATATAATAAAGTATCACAAGTCTACCTTATAAAAGAGGGACAGAATTTAGTGATGGCAAGTCTTTGTTTCCCCTGTCCTGTAACAACAACTCAAACCCCTCACCATGTGCATTAAAAGAGTTTAAACTTTGCACACGAAAGAGAGTTTAAATTTTGCAATGCGAAATCTTGAAAAATACACTGAAAATATGGGAGGAAAGGAAAGAACTGGAATTGACTTGAAATTAAGGTAGTGTATAAAAGAAAGAGCTGGGTCTGAAGCAGGTATAGATTGAAAATAGGCTTGCCAGGCACAGGGGCACATACCTGTAATACCCAGGGAAAGGGAGGCTGAAGCAGGAGTAGGGCAAGTTGAAGGCCAGCCTCAACAACTTAGTGAGACCCTGTCTCAACATTAAAAAAAAAAAAAAAAAGAAATAAAAAAGAAAATAGTGTTGTTTTAATTACTTATATTGTTTGAGCTGCTTTTATGGAATTCGGTTACATGTAGATACCAAGTTATACAAATGTGCTACACATATTATTCCACTCTAGTTTTTTTTTTTTTTTTTTGGCTTCTTTTTTTTTTTTTTTTTTAATTGTAAACAAATGGGATACATGTTGTTTCTCTGTCTGTACATGGCGTAAAGGCATACCATTTGTGTAATCATAAATTTACATAGGGTAATGTTGTTTGATTCATTCTGCCATTTTTTCCCTTCCCCCCCTCCCCTCCCACCCCTCCCCTCCCATCTATACAGTCCTTCCTTCCTCCATTCCTGCCCCCCTCCCTAAACCCAACTCCAACCCCAACACTAACCCTTCCCACCCCCCATTATGTGTCATCATCCACTTATTAGCGATATCATTCTTCCTTTGGTTTTTTGAGATTGGCTTATCTCACTTAGCATGATATTCTCCAGTTTCATCCATTTGCCTGCAAATGTCATAATTTTATCATTCTTTATGGCTGAGTAATATTCCATTGTATATATATACCACGTTTTCTTTATCCATTCATCAATTGAAGGACATCTAGGTTGGTTCCACAATCTGGCTATTGTGAACTGAGCAGCTATGAACATTGATGTGGCTGTATCTCTGTAATATGCTGATTTTAAGTCCTTTGGGTATAGGCCAAGGAGTGGGATAGCTGGGTCAAATGGTGGTTCCATTCCAAGTTTTCTAAGGAATCTCCACACTGCTTTCCAGAGTGGCTGCACTAATTTGCAGCCCCACCAGCAATGTAAGAGTGTACCTTTCTCCCCACATCCTCGCCAACACCTGTTGTTGCTTGTATTCTTGATAATCGCCATTCTAATTGGGGTGAGATAGAATCTTAGGGTGGTTTTGATTTGCATTTCTCTTATTACTAGAGATGTTGAACATTTTTCCATATGTTTGTTGATTGCTTGTATATCTTCTTCTGTGAAGTGTCTATTCATTTCTTTAGCCCATTTGTCAGTTGGATTATTTACATTCTTGGTGTAGAGTTTTTTGAGTTCTTTATAGATTCTGGAGATTAGCGCTCTATCTGAAGTATGATTGGCAAAGATTTTCTCCCACTCTGTAGGCTCTTTCTTCGCATTGCTGATAGTTTCCTTTGATGAGAGAAAGCTTTTTAGTTTGAATCTATCCCAGTTATTAATTCTTGCTTTTATTTCTTGTGCTATGGGAGTCCTGTTGAGGAAGTCTGGTCCTAAGCCGACATGTTGAAGTTCTGGACCTACTTTTTCTTCTATAAGATGCAAGGTCTCTGGTCTGATTCCGAGATCCTTAATCCATTTTGAGTTTAGTTTTGTGCATGGTGAGAGATATGGGTTTAGTTTCATTCTGTTGCATATGGATTTCCAATTCTCCCAGCACCATTTGTTGAAGAGGCTATCTTTTCTCCATTGCATATTTTTGGCCCCTTTGTCTAGTATGAGAAAATTGTATTTATTTGGGTTTGTGTCCGTGTCCTCTATTCTGTACCATTGATCCACCTTCCTATTTTGGTACCAATACCATGCCGTTTTTGTTACTATGCTTTGTAGTAGAGTTGAAGATCTGGTATTGCGATACCCCCTGCTTCACTCTTTCTGCCAAGGATTGCTTTAGCTATTCTGGGTTTTTTATTCTTCCAGATGAATTTCATAATTGCTTGCTCTATTTCTGTAAGGTACATCATTGGGATTTTAATTGGAATTGCATTGAATCTGTATAGCACTTTTGGTAGTATGCCCATTTTGACAATATTAATTCTTCCTATCCAAGAACATGGGAGATCTTTCCATCTTCTAAGGTTTTCTTTAATTTCTTTCTTTAGTGTTCTGTAGTTCTCATTGTAGAGGTCTTTCACCTCTTTTGTGAGATTGATTCCCAAATACTTTATTTTTTTTGAAGCTATTGTGAATGGGGTAGTTTTCCTAATTTCTCTTTCTGAAGATTCATCGCTTATGTATAAAAATGCCTTAGATTTATGTGCATTGATCTTATATCCCGCTACTTTACTGAATTCACTTATGAGATCTAAAAGTTTTCTGGTGGAATTTCCTGGTTCCACTCTAGTTTTAAAAAGTCATTTTGAAAGCAATTCCAAATGCACATATATTTTCCAAAATTTCATAAATTTTTAAAAATTTTTTATTTAATGCAGTTTCTTTTTAGGATTTCTAAATTTTCTTCTGATTAGTTATCCATGACAGTAGAATGCATTTTGATACATAATACATAACTGGAACATACCTTCTCATTCTTCTGGTTGTTCATGATGTAGAATCACACTGGCCATGTAATCATATATGTATACCAGGGTAATAATATTGGATCCTTCCTACCTCTTCTCTTCCCTTCACTCCCCTCTACCTAATCCAAAGTACCTCTGTCTTTCCCTAGCCCCACCCTTATTGTGAATTAGCATCCAAATATCAGAGGAAACATTCAGCCTTTAGTTTTATGGCATTGGCTTATTTTACTTAGCATGATATTCTCCAACTCCATCCATTTACTGGCTAATGCCATTAATTTCATTCTTTAAGTCTGAGTAATATTCATTCTTCTTTAAGGCTGAATAGTATTCCATTGTGTATATATACCACATTTTCTTTATCCATTCATCTGTTGAAGGGCACCTAGGTTGGTTCCATAGTTTAGCTATTGTGAATTGAGCAGCTATGAACATTGATGTGACTGTGTCACTGTAGTATGCTGATTTTAAGTCCTTTGGGTATAATCCAAGGAGTGGGATAGCTGGGTCAAATGGTAGTTCCACTGAATGCAAATTTTACATAAAAGTTAGGCCCCTAATCAACCTGTAGTGTATATTTAATTTTTTAAGAATGATTTTTGAGACTAATAAAGCACACATATGCTATTTTCACTGCTTAACAGGTCCACAAACTTGTTCATACCCAGAAATAACACCATCATATGATTTGACAAATTGTGGACCACTTCCTATGTCCTTTGACCTGCAAATAAAAGTGTGTCCAATCTTCAGTATAATCTAAATTTATCACACTTTCTGTCCTGGTGTTTTCTCATTTTGAAATGCAAAATTTTCAGTAAACTTGAAAATAAAGTTCGGAAGTGCAGGTCCTAAAAATTTAAGACTCGAGAAGAGAAACTGGTTTAATATAAGATCAGTTCATAAATAAAAGTGTGAATAAACCTTTTAATGACTTGATACTCAACAGTTTCATCACCTCTAGGAAGGCTCAAGTAGATGCACAATTACAAAACTAAACCTATTTTCCTTGCTAAAATGCTGAAATGGAAGTGTCGATATAATTCCTCAGATTTTACCTGCGGAGCCTCATGCCCTGTAGACTGAGCTGCACATGATACAGAAGCCATCGGGAGAGGCCGCGGGATCCCTCGGGCTGAGGAATCTGGTTGGGACATGGTTACATGAATGATTTCTTAACTCTTTTTCGATACCCCTCTTCCCCTTTATTTACCGATGTGGATATAGCACAGGTATCACTACCTTTCTCCCCTTAAACAAGGTTCGTAATAACAGAAGTTGACAAGCGTTAGCACTTTAAATGTAAACTACGCATGTGTTGCATTATTTTTATTTTTATTTTATTTTTTTCTGCTACCAGGGATTGAACCCAGGGATGCTAAGCCACGGAGCCGCATCCCCAGCCCTTTTTGTATTTTTATTTGGAGACAGGGTCTTGCTTCCCCTTTCTGATGAAACTGACTTTCTAACTCTGCTCTGAAACACGATGAGCCACTTAGTTTCCTAAAAGAGGCCATTTGGCCATCCTGCTTCAAGCTACCTTTTTCCCTTCCAGAATTCTGTCCCTACCAACCTGGGTAAGTCACTTCACACGGATTCTCTCATCCCTCAAAGGAGGCGGCTGGTCTGTGTGGTCTCTTCTCACCGAATCACTTAGACCTGCACACCAGGCAGAAGTGCCTGGTTCCGAACAGTTGGAACATCACCAAAAGGTTCGGGTATGTCAAAAATGAGCCAAACCAAGTGAAGTATCTGTGGTCTCCCTGCCAGTTTCCAAAGTGACATTCTGTTCTCCAGAATGAGAATTGATGATGCAAATATGAAGCTGAAGAAAAACAAATCAACAGAATTCTCTGACATTAATGGACCCATTGTGGAGATTACCATCCTAATTTCATTATGGAGTTTCTGGAAGAACGTCAGGGTAATGACCAAAGAGAGGGGTCCTGGGACAGAATGTAACAAAGGAAAGGAACTCCTTTAATTGTGAAAGGATCAGCAGGTACCAAGGAAGAAAACCAAATTATTACTAACATAAGCAAGATATAGTAGAAATAAATGAGCCGTAAGAAAATAAGAGGTACTTAGAGTAAATTGCTCAAAGACCTTAAAGCCATCATAACCAGCCTAATGTAATACAGAAAAGGGGCTTTGCAATAAATCTCTTCTATTAATTTTATTGCAAGCCAATTGTAAATCTTCAGTTAAGTTCCTTAGGATGAAAATCATGTTTAGGAAGTATTTCAATTCATCATCTTCCACAGTAGTACACAGGGATAATTTTGCTGAATTGAAATTCACAGAAAAAGAAAAGGAGGCCACGTCCGCTTCTCAGATGATCACGGACCTGTGAGATTTGTTTAGAAGAACAGCAAAAGCCGATGTTTGCAAAGGACTCGTGCCTTTTCAATTCTACCATGTTTGTACCTTTCTTTCTACTCTCGTTATATCAGTCTTTTCTGGTTTTTTAATTTTTTTTTAGTTGTCAATGGACCTTTATTTCATTTATTTATAGGCGGTGGTGAGAATCGAACCCAGGGCCTCACCCATGCTGGGCAAGCACTCCGCCAACGAGCCTCAGCCTCAGCCCGGTACCAGTATTTCCAGCCTACCTCCGTTCCACGCGGGTTCTGTGGCTCATCCTGGGCTCCACGTGCCCTGCATGACCTTCCTTCCCCCTGCAGACTTCGTAGCGTTGCTCACAGGGCTCACGTGATATCTCCATGCCCGTAAAGGTGACATGCACCTGACACGTGTGGTTTAAGCAACTGCTTTCAGCTGAGCCAAGTTCCAAAGCTTGCGTACAGCAGAGAACAGAGGAGTCCACCTCCTCCGGATCGTACAAGATGACAGGGAGCTTACAGATGACAGGACTGCGGACGGCCTGCAGGTACCCATGGTGGGAAATTAGATGGCAGCACTCTGGGGAGGCGTGGGCTAGTGTAAGGGAATGGAAAATAAAGACGCAGGAGCGCTGGTGTCTGGGCTGGAGGGCTGTGGCATTCAGGGAGAACCTGAGCAGAGAGGAACCAAGCCGGGGATGTTTGGACAAAGGGGATAGAAGCCAAGGAGACCATAATTTCCAGAACTTTGAGTGTCATGGTGGAGCAGACTCCATAAAGAGAGGAAGGGAGGAGGAGTCAAGGTTGGAGGGAGGCCAAGGCTAGATCACACAGACTCTTGGAGTCCTTGGCCAGGGATTTGGTGTCCTTGAGCAAAGCTACCACACAGTTTCACATAGACTAGGGACATGACCTCGTCCCAAGTGGACCTCTCCACCTGTGTACATAGAGGAGGACAGGGGAGACCAGAGAGGCTGGGCAACCTATTATGAGGCCATCTAAATGGACTGGGGAGGGAGGACGGGTCCTGGCATCAAGATGGCGACAGCAGAGTTGGTTACAGGTAGCTGGATACCTGGATAGGGCACATATTTTAAAGGGAGAACAGATTCTATTTTTCTTTTTTTTTTTTTTTTTGAGGATAAGGGTCAGAGAAAAATTGAGAGATCAAAGATAGGTCCAAATATCTGCCTTACACGAGTGGAACTCAGAGTTGACCTTTGCTTCAGATTGGAAGTCCAGCCCTCTCCCAGCATCCATGGGGATTGGTCCACGGAATTCCTTCAGATACTGAAATCTGAGGCTACTTCAGTCCCTTATATAAGATGGTGCAGCATTTGCATAGAGCCACGTGCAGCCTCCTGTATTCTTTAAACCACCTCCAGATGATCAGTAATACAGAAGACAAAGTGCCTGCTATGTAAGTAGCTGTGGTACTGTATGGTCTAAGGAATAATAGCAAGAAAAATTATGTAGTCCATACAGACACATTGTTTTTTGAGTATTTTCCATCAGTGGTTAGTTGAGTTATGGAATGGAACCCACAGAGATAGAGGGTCGACTTTACTGGGTAGTCGGTGAGTGGATTTCATCATGGAGGAGAGAGTAAGGAAAACTCAGCCTCTGCTTGCTATCCAACCTTTATGGAGGTCACTCTTGTTGATTTACTCTGTTCTAACAAAACCTGGCACTCTTTCTGCTACTTGAATGTAATGAGCGTTTTTCCTCCTTAGATCTTTTTTTAATTTGTTCTTTTTGGATATAGATGACAGTAGAGTGCATTTTGACCTATTATACATACATGGAGTATAACTTACTCTAATTAGGATTGTAGTTGTACATGATGTGGAATTTCATTGGTCATATATTCATATATGACCATAGGAAAGTGATGCCTGATTCATTCGACTGTCTTTCCTATTCCTATCCCCCTCCATTCCCTTCATTCCCCTTTGTCTGACCCAGTGACTTCTATTCTTCCTTCCCTCCTTCCCTCATTGTGAATTAGCATCCACATATCAGAGAGAATGTTTGGCCTTGGGTCCTGGTTTATTCCACTTAGCATGATAGTCTCCATTTACCAGCAAGTGCCATCATTTCATTCTTCTTTAAGGCTGAGTAATATTCCATTGAGTATATAGACCACATTTTCTTTATCCATTCATCAGTTAAAGGGTACCTAGGTTGGTTCCATGGCAATTATCAAGCATGCAAGTAACCATAAATGTTGGTTAAAATGTGGGAAAAAGTTTCACTCATACGTTGCTGATTGCAAATTGGCACAACCACTCTGGAAAGCAGTATGGAGACTCCTCAGAACACTTGGAATGGAGCCACCATGTGACCCAGCTATCCCAATCCTCACTAGAAATCCAAAAATCTTAAACATCAGCACTCTGCAGTGAGGTGACCACAGCAGTGTTTACAGCAGCTCAGGTCACATTAGCAAAGCTAGGGGACCGACCTCCTTAAATCTTGACACTGGTTCACGCGGGGAAGATCATGCTGGGGTGCCTGTCGGAACTTCCACATGGAGATGTCGTCTATGCATTTAGATTTAGTAGATTGGGGTTCAGGGGTTCGGGTCTCACTGTAGCTCCACATTAGGAGGAAACAGATCGTGAGAACCAGAACACAAAGCAGCAACCACGTAGAGCAGAGACCCAGAAACCAACAAAGGGGAACTGCTGGAGATTCTTCTCACAGGCCAGGGGACAGGGTCTGAGAAGTCATCACCAAAATGACCTCTACTTCATTCACCTCAATCTACTACTTTCTGAAATCCAGGCAAAAAAGTCACTTTCTGTCCAAAACCTGTGTATCTACAATCTTGGTTTCAACCCTCTGCTCATCAAAACAGAGACTGTAATTCTTAGAAATCAGAGGTATGTAGGTTTCTCTTCTAAAAAACAATCGCGCTCTTTCAGGATGATAGCAAAAGACCGGTACCTTCCAGATGCTCGGTAAACAAAATGTTAGCTGGAAAGAGAAATGAAGGAGGGAAGCAACGACGGAGGGAAAGAAGAGGAGACGGGAAGGAGGTGCCGCGGGAGCAAGGGAGAGATGAGCTGTCCAGCCCGAAATGTTTTTCTAGGTCCTCTTAATGTTTTTTGCTAGGATATCACTGGGTGACCATCGTGGTTTGGAGGTGAGGTGTCCCCCTAAAGCTCATGTGTGAGACAATACAAGAAGGTTCAGAGGAGAGATGATTAAGTTATGAGAGACTTAACACAGTCAGAAAATTAACCCCCGATAGGGATTAACTGAGTGGTATCTTAAGGAGGTTAGGGTGCAGCTGGAGGTGGTAGGAGTGGGGTGTGGCTGTGGGGTACATATTTTGTATCTGGAGAGTGGAGTCTCTCTCTCTCTCTCTGCTTCCTGATCATCATGTGAGCTGCTTCCCTCCATGATGTTCAGCCTCACCTGGAGCCCCGAGGAATGGAGTTGGCCTTCTAGGGACTGAGACCTCTGAAACTGTGGAGCCCCAAATAAATTTCTCTTTTGCGATCATTCTGGGCAGGTCTTTTAGTCACAGCAGCAAAAAAGTTGAGTAAAACAGTGACTCTGTATTATGTAAAATGAATTTAGGGTAAACTAAAATGTTCAACAATGGTATAATATTTTTTGCCAAGAATATATGACTTTCAGTGAGAGAATTTCTAGACCTAATTTTTTTGACATAAAAGAGCAAATCTGTGGTCTTGAAGCATATCGGTAAGCTAGAAAGTCTGTTTCTGCCTTGCAACCTTCATGAAGAGATCCACTCATCTGTGTGTGTGCACATTATTGGTCCTTCTTGCAAAATATGATTTCCAAGTCACACTCTGATTGCTGTCTGCTTCCTAAAACACAGCTGAAAAAGTGAGAGGGTGATTATTGGGTCACTAAACTCAAGAACAACCAAAACAAGTTTAGTACTTCATGAAGTATTTATAAAAACTAAAATAAATAAAAGTATTCTGAGACGCTTAAAACTCAGTTCAAAGAGTCACATTCTGAAAATCTATCAGCTGAAGCTTACTCCCTGGGTCCAGGGAGTATTTTTAAAAATAAATTTAGATGTCATTGGCCACCGTTTGAAGAGTTTTTGGTTCTTTTCTAAAGAAGACTGAACGCAAGTGTTTTTCACACCAGCAAATCAGATTTTCGGAAAGTCACAAACGATGACAGTTCTTCTAACATGAAAAGATATATTCGTGTTTGCATTAGAGGATAATCATTAGCATAGCTCGGTTAAAAGGTTAACTTTGCAGAAACTAAGTTTGCTGTTGATCTGGTCTCAGCATTTTTTCTATTTCATGCTTCTCTCCAGATGATTGACAGTCCATGGAAAGTATAGTCACTGATGCTGTCCAGGAAATGTTTGGGTGGCGGTCACACAGAAGCACAGACGAGGAGTAGAAATAACCCAAGTGGGGTAAAGATGGAGAGAGCACGGCATTTCAAGTACTTGACCGACAGGTGCTCTGCATGTCACCAGGTGAAACCGAGGCAGGGATCAGCACGTCATGACGAGGTGGATGTGAAGTGTCTCCCCAAAGCTTCTGTGGATGCAGGAGGGTTCAGAAGTGGAATGATTGACCTGTGATAGCTGTGACCTCATCAGTCCATCCTAGTGTGAACGGACAGAGTGGGTGGTCACCGAGGCAGGTAGGGTGTGACTGGAGGAGGTGGGTCCCTGGGGGGCAGCATCTCTCCTGTGGCCTCTTCTTCCTCTCTCTCTCTGCTTCCTGCTCTGCCGTGACCTGGAAAGCTTTCCTCCCCTGGGCCATTCTGACTAGATGCACTGCCTGACCTTGAGCCCAGCCGAGTCAGCCACCTATAGACTGAGACCTCAGGAATCATGAGCTCCAGGTAAATCTGCCCTCCTTTAAGTTGTTCTTGTTGGGTGTTTTCTTCACCGACATTGAAAAACTGATTGAAACGCATGTGACAGATCTCTCCTGCTCACCCCAGGAAGGTGAATGTGATTTCAAAAACCAAGTCCTGTCTCCCTTCCTGACCAACTCTGCGTGGTGATTCTGTACTGTGTCCACAGCGATTAGCCTACAGGTTTTCTGGCTGATGTGAACATTGCTGTTATAATTAGCAAGATCCGTTGGTCAGTGGCCCGAGTCACTGTATTTAACATTAGTCATCAAACTTATTTTTTTACATTTAGAGATTGAAATACCAAGCATTGATCTTTGAAAAGACAACTCACGGCAACAGAGAGTGCAAGTGGAGAAGGCAGAGGTTATGAATTAGAAAGGAAGCTAGAAATGGATCATAATTCATTTTGGAGAGATGTCAAGATCAAAAATGAAGTCAGTGACCAGGGCAATGAAATTGAGGAATCGAATACATTTTATCTCCATTAAAGGAATAAATGACAAGATCACACTTCAAGATACCAGATTCTCCTTGTGGCAAATTTGTTTTCCAAATGTCTATTGGTTCCCTCATACCTCTAGAATAAATGAGTGCGGGTTTTTTTTTTTGTCTTTGATACTATTAGGATGAGCACAGATCGTTAAAGAAACACAGGTGCAGCAGTAAGGGACCACACAACCCACAAATTCCCAGTTTCCTAGAAATCAAAATTGAGTTGTTCGGACTAGAGGGAGATCAGGTACCGATAGCACAGCCCTTTAAAAGCAAATGATGAACAGAAATTAATACCCGAATAAGGGCAGTTGAAACTCATGACCAACCCCAAAGAGCTATGATAATTATGTTGCTGGAAATTTCAGTTGCTCGTGAGTGTGTACTTTATTCCTGCTGAACAGTGTGTGGCAGCAAGATGTCTAAAGCAGAAGTTCTCTTCAATGTCCAGCGACTCCTTAATGCTCAATAATTATCATGTTACTTAAAAAAAGGAATTTTATAATTCCTGTAAATCAGAGCAGTAACTGGCAAGTGTCCCTTTGCCAGAGGTAACTAAAGAGAAGTAACAGGAGCAGTGTCCACCACCTGATTACTATCACTCCTACAAGCATTTATTGAGCAGTTACTATGTTTCCAGCACTGAGCCATAAATGCTACAGATTTATTATTTTGTTTAATCCTAAGGAAATATCTAAGAGGTACATACTCTTTTCCTTCCCATTTACAGAAAAGGAAGTCAAGGTATGGAGAAATTAATTGCCTGTCCCAGGGTCACACGTAGCATGATGGTAGAGTATTTAGACCAGGTAGTCTGATTGATGACCATCTTTCCTTTCTGTCCATGGCGTTCTGCATTCTGTGTCGAACTAAACCAAGTTATTGATTGTTTTCATTGGTTTATAAGTCAGTTTAGGATCCACCAGCGGCAGCTCCTATTCTGGGAAGCATTGCTTTAAAATCTCATTTGCTCTCCAGCCATGGAGAGTTAGTAAATTTTGCTCAGTGGCTTTGAATTCTTACCAGAATTCCTTCTTTTGCTACTGAGGGAATCCTCATTGAGCTTTACCTGTCAAATAATGATCGTCGGTTCACTTTGTCCTGAAATACATATAAATTTTTGGGATGTGTATGAAACTTTCCACCAGGCTAGATTTTTAAAGTTATTTTCTAAGGTCTGGAGCTAGACTGGAAAGATATATTTTAATCACGATTTTTCTGTCGTTTCTTCAACTTCCTGCAGCTGATCTAGCAGAACCCATCCAGAGAAGTAAATGGAGACAATTTTATATCTGCATGATGATTACTTTTGTAATTTCCAGTAGGAAACAGAGAAGCTATTTATTGGTCTCGAACTTAAACATTTAAAAGGAACCTATTGCTATATTTATCATCCTTTACAGGAAATGCAAAGCTATTTCAGACAGACAATGAACAGATAGGTTCATAAAAGACACTGCAAATTTAATAAGCTACACGATCCTTTGCTGATTCCTATTTACTATTCATGAAAATGGGATTCCGGAAGCTTTTCCTTTTTTACTTTTTGTAACAGGAATACAGAATGAATAGAGAATGAATGAAAAGCTCGACGAGGTTCATGTCTCCAGAAATTATCTATTTAAGTTCGTGTTTTCACTTCTTTGAGCACCATCTTCATAATACAATCCTTTTAGGGGTTTTGGAGCCTGACCCTGTTTGTAATTCAGGAACAACAGCATGTGTATGTGAATGTGGTTGTATATCAAAGAACACAAGAGTTGTGTGAGTCAATTTTTCATGGCTGTGACCTAATTATTGAACCAGAACCACTTAAGAGGAGAAAAGACTTACTTCAGCTCACGGACTCTGAAGTCGCAGAGCATGGTTGGCTGAGTCCATAGCTCTGGGCTTGAGATGAGGGAGAACATCATGGCGGAAGGGGTGGCAGAGGAAGCAGAGAGAGAGACAGGAAGAGGTTACAGAGAAGATAAAGCTGTCTCCAGGGCATGCCCTCTGGGACTAACTTCCTCCAACGAGGTTCCACTCCCAGTAATCCATTTAGCCATCACTGGGTTCATCCCCTGATTAGGTCAGAACCCTCATGATCCAGTGATTACCCAGAAGTCCCCTCACTGAACACTGGAGACATGGCAGACATTCCAGATCCAAACCATAACAGTGGTAGCTGCACTTTGAATACAAATAAACATATATGTAGATTTATGTATGTTATCTTTATATATATTTATGAAATATATATGAAACATATAATATAAATCACACACACACACACACACACACACAAACATGTTTTTGAATATATACTTTTCCCTGCAAAAGAGTTAAAACACTCCACCTACATATGTTGATTTTTTTTTTTTTTTTCCTTTTTTGGAACCAGGGATTGAACTCAGGGGCACTCGACCATTAAGCCACATCCCCGGCCTGTTTTTATATTTTATTTAGAGACAGGATCTCACTGAGTTGCTCAGGACCTGGCTAAGTTGCTGAGGCTGGCCTTGAACTCGCGATCCTCCTGCCTCAGCCTCCTGAGTCCCTGGGATGACAGGCCCACCTCACCTGATTAGGTGTTGATTTTTTATTTGATCTCATGGACATTCATCAGTGTTTCTGTATTTTCATTTTCGTACTTTTCGGTCACCTTTGGAACTAGGAGGTTTTAATGAATCCTAGAGAGAACAGTTGATGCTAATACATATACTTTTTCTAAGTACTGGAAGATTCAGTAGTTTATTTACTGCCTGTTTCTTTTTGCAGCGACTCGGACATTTTTATCAACAATATCTCAGAACTGCTTTGATTTACATTCTTTCTTTCTCATTCATATCCCGTATTCCTTATTATTTATGCATAAAGCCCTCACAGAGGCTTCTGATAGAACATTTTCTTCAAATTTATTTTCTTACTCATTTTTTCTCCTTTTAAACATTGAAAACCATCACAACCATTATCTGTTGATATTCTTTATGAACTGATTTTACAAAAAGTCAATCCATTGTCCCTCCAAATTCCTCTTAAGTTGATGGATCGGATTATTAACATTAAAAATGATGGTCAGGAGGTAAAGATTTTAAAATTTATAATGTGATCATTATAGCTTGTTATCAACTATCATAGTATCTGGCCTTTTAGGCTGAAATGATATCTTCAGTTTTAAACTTTATTGTAGTTTGAGCATACCGTTTAAGGAAAGAAATTGAAAATAAATAATGGTCATATTCCTCAAGAGGGCCAAAATGATACTAACGTGTATGCATTTGTGACATTACTCAAATATCTACTGGTATTATTAAAGACAATTTGAATGACAAGGGGTATTCAGTGAAGTTCATTGTGATAGATGAGATGAGATGGCACCGTGTTTTTATTTGAACGGATGATATGTGGCTAGTCCCTTGTACCTGTTTGGAAAATATACCTCCTCTTGGTGGAAAAAAAAGAGTTGGTGTGTAATTACTATCATTACCAGGTCCTTAAACTAATTATTTCCATTTTGTTTATGTGGCACTTTTAGGGACTGGACTGCCTTAGGAAACAGGTCTGCTGCAAATGGTTTTTAAAAACATCACAGTAAGCCAGGGGTGGTGGTGCATGTCTGTCATCCCAGCAGCTCAGGAGGCTGAGGCAGGAGGATCGCCAGTTCAAAGCCAGCCTCAGCAATGGCGAGGCCCTAAGCAACTCAGTGAGACCCTGTCTCTAAATAAAACACAAAATAGGGCTGGAGGTGTGGCTCAGTGGTTGATGCCCCTGAGCTCAATCTCCAGTACCAAAAAATCACAGTTCCTATTATTGAAAGGAGGTCTTCAGCAGGTGTCAAAAAACAAAACAAACAAACAAAAAAAAAAAAAATAGAAAAACTGAGAATTTTGTTTGGAGAAGTACTTGTTTTGTTTGTTTCCGTGTGTTTGTGATTTGACTTCCCTTCCGAGAGAGTACTCTAATATGCGAGGAGAGAGTGTGTTCATATCTTCGAGCTTCCTCACGAATGTGGACGACTTTCAGGTGCTGAGACCAGGCTAGAACTTTCCAGTAGCAGAAACCAGTCGTCTGTTCTCAGGAAGTCACAGAATCGCAGACCTGTGATTTTTTTTCAACAGAAAAATTGAGATTATTTATTCAAAGACTAGGAGATCTTTCATCGACGATCAAGGGCCAACTCAGCTTTTTTAACCCCTATTTCCTGGTTTGTGTCATTCATTCCACTCCAAAAGGATCATCCTCTTCTTATTACGGGGAATGGTTTGCTCATGAAATAATGAGGTTCAAGACTGAAAATGAATCTTGCTGGTGAAATGCCGTCATGGGGGTCGATTTTCCACATCTGTGCATTTGCAGGCTTCCTGCTGTTACGGACAATGACCCCATTCCAAGTGGACAATGGGGTGCCACGAGATGAAGTTTGCAGACACACACTTAAAAAGCAAACACCCTTCCTGGGATCAGTGGTTAGTGGGAAGGCTTTTCCACAAAGCAACACTGACACCAAGCTCTTAAGCAGTGAGTAATCACAGCCTCTAATGGCATGAATTTCTCCTTATCTCCCACATTGATGGGGCACAGATCACCCTGTTGGGGGACAATGGCGTGCTTTATGGTCAGCACTTCTATGCCTCGCCATTTTTTTTCCCCCAGAGAAATATTTCATCCCTCCGACGAAAATGCTGCCAGTATCAATGCTACATCAATGATAAAGGAGATCGATGGAAGGGATTTCCCGTAGTATAAAAGAAATATGCTTTACAGATAGGAGTCGAATTGGAGAGGCTGACTTCACTAATGTGGGTCACTTCCTGCAGGGCTTTGCTGCGGGGCTGCTCAGCTATTTCCATCGCAGGTAGCCCCGGTTCCTTCTTTGATGGTAGAGGATGGACAAAGGAAGACTTAACATCTATCAAAAAGGAAGAATGAGTCCACGTAATGGAGAAAGTAATCTTTGCATCAGAAAAATATTACGTGTGCTTTCTCTCATTGCAACAGGGACCATCTGAAATGAAAAGCCCCACTCTCCTTGGTTTCCAGATAAATTCTTTTTCTGCAGCCCAACTTCCTCATGCTGAGAATGGAAACTGAGGAAATGCACCCCACCCCAACCTGGACAGGTGGCCAGCAAGCTTTGAAAACCCCAAATTGTAGTTTTGATCTGATCAGGCAACTGAATTTGCTATGTGGCAACCCCAGCAGGGTCCCTGGCCTGGGGTGCTCATAACATTATATTCTATTAATAATGAAATTCAACCTTTTTAACACATTCTATTCTAGCCTGAAGCTTGCTCACTTTTACAACAACCCACTCTGTGGTAGTTAACCCAATCCCTGACACATCCTGTTCTGTGGAATAACATCTGGCTTAATCTGTTGCTATAACAAAATACCCGAGGCTAGGTAGTTTATAATGAATAGAAATTTAATTGAGTCATGATTCTGAGGGATGTGGCTCATGATTCCCATCTGTAAAGGGTCTTCATGCTCCATCAATCCAATGCAGAATGCAGAGGAGAAGAAGGAATACAGAAGAGACCAGCCTCAGTTTTAGCGTGACCTGTTCTTGTGATCACTAACCCAATCCCAGGATAACCATATGGATCCATAGTGAGGGCAGAGTCCTCTGAACCTTACCACCCACCTCCAACCCCACCTCACTGTGCTGGCAATAAATGGGCCAAAGAACTGAGCAGGCACTTCATGGAATAAGATATACAATCGATCAACAAATATATGAAAAAATGTTCAACATCTCTAGCAGTTAGAGGAATACAAATCAAAACTACTCTAAGATTTCATCTCACTCCACTTAGGATGGCGATTATCAAGAATACAGGCAACAATAGGTGTTGGCGAGGATGTGGGGAAAAAGGCACATTCATACATTGCTGGTGGGGTTGCAAATTAGTGCAGCCACTCTGGAAAGCAGTGTGGAGATTCCTCAGAAAGCTTGGAATGGAACTACCATTTGACCCAGCTATCCCACTCCTCAGTTTATACCCAAAGAACTTAAAATCAGCATACTACAGTGACACAGCCACATCCATGTTCATAGCAGCTCAATTCACAATAGCCAGATTATGGAATCAACCTAGATGCATTTCAGTAGATGAATGGATAAAGAAACTGTGGTATATACACATGATGGAATATTATTCAGTCATAAGGAAGAATAAAATTATGGCATTTGCTGGTAAATGGATGGAACTGGAGAATATCATGCTAAATGAAATAAGCCAAACCCATAAAACCAAAGGCTGGATGTTTTCTCTGATAAGTGGATGCTGACACATATTGGGGGTGGGAACATGGGAAGAATGGAGGAACTTCGAATTGTGTAGAGGGAAATGAGGGGAGGGGCGGGGCAGGGGGGAGGAAAGATGGTGAACTGAGACAGTCATCACTACCCTACGTACATGTATGATTACATAAATGGTGTGACCCTACTTCCTGTACAACCAGATAAATGAAAGCTATACTCCATTGTTGTATAATGAACCCAAATGCATTCTGCTGTCATGTATCACTGCACAGAAGAAACAATTAAAAAAAAAAGAAAAAGAAAAACAAATAAAGAAAGTGTGGAAGGAAAGAGTGGACCAGGGCTGGAAGGGGCAGAAGGTTCTCCTAATGCAACCCAATCTGGTGATTAATACTCCTGAGGCTGCCGTCATCCGTCCCATAAGCCGAAGTTCTCATGAGTTACACACCTGTTAGGAACCCCTACCTCCAACACGGTGGCCTTGGCCATGAAGTTTCCAGCCCATGAACTTTGGGGAGGTATTCAAGTTAGACAGCATCCTAAGGATTATGGAAACCTTCCCAAGAGGAGTCCCCACCGGCCAGCTTTGTGGCTGCTTCAGAATTCCTCCTGCGTGACGTGAGGAGTGAATATCCTCCCTCCCCGGGGAGACAGCATTATTGTAGAATTTTCATCACCCTCGACTAGGCGAGGAAAGCTTCGAGAGAGGCGTGGGGACAGGAGTTTGAGTTCACATTTCTCTCTCTCTCTTTCTCTTTTTCTTTCTTCGTTTTGAAGGCTGATAGTGGAGAGGAAATCCCATTGCTCATTTATTTTTTATTGTAATCTAAAGTAATGTCGCATTGAAAAAAAAAAAAGGTGGAAATCTCTTAATATTCCCAAAGGAAGTGTTTACATTTCTGAAGAAATGTTGTACTTCACAGAGCTTATTTAGTTTCTGTTTAATTTGTACAGGGATAAAACAAGTTTCAGGAGTGTCACCGTGACAATTATATGAACATCTAGAAAACAAAGCAAGATTCTCAGCTACCTCAGAGGGGCCAAAGGATTTTTATATTGAATGTGTACAAAGAAATCCCCCTTCTTAATAGGGATTGTCCTACGAACGGAAGAAAATGTTATTAACATGAAAATAGAAACAATTTGGTTCTGAAGACTAATTTTGAAAGAGTGGGACTGAGGTTTACCAGTCGTTCAGAAGGACTTTGCAAGTGGCCAGGGATCTGAGTTTGGTGGAGGAAGACTTGGGGATGTTCTGGTCTCTTAGACCCAAGGATGAGATATGGAAGCATTTGGGTCCATTTTTTATTGCTGTGACCAAAATACCTGATCCGAACCACTTAGAGGAGGAAAGACTTATTTCAGCTCATAATTCCAAAAGAGTTAGTATATGACCAACCAGCACCATTGCTTTGGGCCTGGGGTGAGGCAGAACATCATGGCGGAAGGGCATGTGGTGAAGCAGAACATCATGGTGGAAGGGTGTGGCAGAGGAAAGCAACTCAACTCCTGGCCACCAGGAAGCAGAGAGAGAAAGAGAGGAAATGGGGCTGGGGATAATACAGACTGTTAGCCCCAAATGACGGAGCCATGTGCAAACTTCACGGATCAGCACAGCCTTTATTCAGCCATGAAGTCACGTCTCTGATGGACCCACTTTCCTGGTGGAAAATGAGCCACTGGTCATAGTGGGAGTCTGTGCTTACACAGGATACACTGAGAGATGACTTTAATTATCGACAGAGCCTGTCAGTTTGGGCACTCGGGAAACAGGAGTGTGAGAATTTGAAATTTGTTTTTACTGGGCCATATTTTTGCTTGGAGAAGAATGGAGGGTCTGGGGTCAGCGTTCAGTGATCTCTTTCCCTTCAGGGTCCCATTGTACTGCCCCTGGGAAAGGATTTATTTGGGGAAGGGCCGATACTCCGGCTTCCTCCTAGAGACTGCCCTTCTAGGGTTGACGGGTCTCTCCTCCCAGGGATTGTCCTGTCACTGGGAAAGGAGGGGTTGGGGAAGGAGCAGTGTTAACCAGGTGTTGCCTGCTTTCTGACTCCCTCCTCCCACGCCACACTCTTTTGGGGTTTGGGTTTGACAATTTCCATATCTTACATAGGCCTTTCTAGGGCAGGTCCCCCGTGACCTCTATCCTCCAACTAGGCCTAACCTCCCAGCAGCCCGTGAATTAATGCACAGATGAAGTGAGAGACCTCATTGTTCAATCGCTGCCCGAAAGCCCCACCTCTGAATATTGCTGTTGGGGGGCCATGCTTTCCACAGGAGGCTTAGGGGGACATTCCATATCCAAACCATCACAGGAAGATACAAAGTCTCCTTCTCTAAAGGACTTTAAAGCAGCAGCAGTAAACACGGCCCTACTTTTGCAAAAATCAGGCACTAGTTAGAAAACATTTCTGGGTCCCTCCTTGATGTGTGCAAGAATTATTCTAAACATCTGGAAACTGGCTGATTTAGTGTTTTAGTCAGCTTTTTTGCTGACTGTGACTAGATCATCTGGCCAACACAGTTACAGAGGAGGAAAGGTTTATTTGAGGGCTCACAGTTGCCTCTGCAACCTAGTCCCTAGAAGGCCGGCTCCATTCCTCGGGGCTCCAGGTGAGGCAGAGCATCATGGCGGAAGAGCGTGGCAGAGGGAAGCAGCTCACATCATCAGGAAGCAGAGAGAGAGACTCCACTCTCCAGAAACAAAATAGGTACCCAAAGCCACGCCCCATTCCCACCTCCTCCAGCCACACCTACCACTTCAAGTAATCCCATCAGGATTCATTCCCTGATTGGGTTAGGACTCTCTCAACCCTCTGAACCTTCCTGCATTGTCTCACGTGTGAATTTTTGGGGGACACCTCATATCTAAACCATAACAGGGGGTATCAGTAACCTTCAACTCTATGTAGATGTGACAGAAATGTTACTTTTTTTTGGCTAGACCTAAGGAAATATAAATCTAACAGCAGTTATAATTGACTGCAGGAGATGCCATATGTTTTCCCTAGATTTTTTTTTCTATCAAGATTTTCGTAGATGTATTGCTCAGAGTCAGGCAGTGATGGCCAGCTGTTATTCTGTACCTATTTCCAACATGGTGATAATGAGCACCAGCATTATTGTCCAAAGGAAAATGGCGGCACATGGAAACCAGGTCTTCCAACTCTAAGCCGGGGCCTTCTCCCTGGAAACTCCCTACTGCCTTCATTTTTATTTTCTTTTTGTATCTGGATGAAAGTGTGTGCATTCTGGGGTAACTGAGGTCACCATCAGTTTTAGGAACAGCACAAATTCAGGATGTTCACCAGGGATGCTTCTTTCTATGCATAAGAGCCTTCCTCAAAATTGTAGGCAATTGAAAACTTACAACTGGAAGGTAGATACTAGTTATTAGTTCTTAACTCCCTTTAGTCACATTTAAAGTCAATTCTTTTTGGAGGGAGAGGGTATACCAGGGATTGAACTCAGGGCACCTGACCTCAGAGCCACATCCCCAGCCCTATTTTGTATTTTATATACAGACAGGGTCTGAGTTGCTTAGCGCCTCGCAGTTGCTGAGGCTGGCTTTGAACTCGTGATCCTCCTGCCTCAGCCTCCTGAGCTGCTGGGATTACAGGCAAGCGCCACTGTGCCAGGTTTTAAAGTCAACTCTTGATGGATCATTTGCTTTGAGAGACTTAAGGTTCCATATTTCACTCCTTCCCTTGATACTCAGCCGCTTTCCTTCAGGTTGCTTTTCTCTCCTTTTACTATGAAACTCAACTTCTCATCCCTTTACCCTCCCATGTCATTTAAATCTTAAATCCATGAGATGAGAGCTTTGCCTTCCATCTTATCAGTGATTTACCTAAAACAAAACAAATTTCTTCTATGAACTGAAAGTTAGAATGTTTTCCTCCACTTCACACTTTACCCAGCTTCATGAATCATTTGAATTTTAAGCTGCTACGAAAGACCTCTTCATTTACCTGCAAGGACACCGGCTTACCATTAGCAGCTAACTGCCAGCTGAATGAACCAGGGATGATAAATAATCTGTAGTTTCCTTTTTTTTTTTTTTTTTTTTTGCACCTCCACCCCAGGTTTCATCTCTAATATTTTAAGTCATTGCACTCACTGAGAGATTATTTTTCTTTAATTTTCCTATAAATTGCAAATAATTTCTTACTACTGCAATTCCTACTTACAATTTCTACAATGTCTCTGGAAAGTTCCATGCCTTATTCTCTAGATTCTTCTTTTTTTTTTTCCCCCCCCCCACAACTTTTCTGGCTCCCTTGAACTCATCCTCTTTATTTCTCATTGCTCTTCATTTTTAAGTGGCTTCATAGTGACTAGATGTTCCCACCGAAAGACCAGGCGGGACGCAAACCTCACGAATCATCTCAGCTGTTTATTCGGGAACGGAGGTTCACACAGGAACAGGACCTGCGGGGATAAAAATGGTGTTGGTGGACCCACTTTCCTGGTGGAAAATGAGCCACTGAACAAAGAAAGGGACTGGGTTTCTATGGGTTACCTTTGAGGGGTGGTCTAGTGAGCATGTCAGTTTGGGCTCTCGGGAAACAGGTTTGTGAGAATTTAAAAATGTGTTTTTCCTGTACAATATATTTACCTGGAGAAGAACAGAGTGTCTGCAGTCAGTGTTCTGTGTTCATCTCTTTCCCTTCAGGGTCCCATTGTACTGTGTCCCTGGGAAAGGATGTACTTGGGGAAGGATGGATGCTTTGGCTTCCTTCCTAGGAATAGTTGTGCCACTGGGAAAGAATGTGCCAAGAGAGCTATCAAGGTACGGCTTTCTTTTCACTCCTTATCCTCAGGCCTCCCTGTTGTGTCTTATTTTTTATTTTCCATATCTTATACTAGGGACCTTACAAGAGCAAATTAATTAGTATTATTAAAGGCACAAACACAACAACAACAACAAAACAGATGGTCCAAATGGTTTTCTATTTAAAATATGAACTGTGACTCACTGAGAATATAAAAATACACTTTTTTTTTTTGAGAAACATTTGGCAATTTTGTTACAATATTTAAATATATGCAACTTACAAAGCAGCAGTTGCACTGCTAGAACTGAGCATGTGAATGTAAATGGGCAATTATGCAAAGCGAAATGTATAGTTTGCAAGAATTAGTTAAAGGGCCGGGACACTGGAAATAACTGATGTGTCCACAGGGGAAATGGCTCCCTCACATACAGTCCATCCATAAAATGAAACCTTATCCATCTGCATTCTAAAAAAGCCTTGATCAGCTTTCAAGAAGAATGAAATGCTGGCATTTGCTGGTAAATGGATGGAGTTGGAGAATATCATGCTAAGTGAAATAAGCCAAACCCAAAAAAACAAAGGTCAAATGTTTTCTCTGATATGTGGATGCTAATGCACAATAAGGTGGGGGGAGGAATAGGGAAGAAGAGAGTTCCTTTATATTAGGTAGAAGGGAGTGAAGGGAGGGAAAGGGTAGGGGGTAGGAAGGACAGTAGAGTGAAACAGACATCATGACCTCATGTACATTATGACCGCATGACCCATGTGATCCTGCAACATGTGCAATCAGGAAAATGAGAGATTGTACTCCATTTATGTATGATCTATCAAAACACATATATACATTCTACTATCATAGACAACTAATTAGAACAAGTAAAAAAATTTTAAAAAATTAAAAAAAAAGAAACTCTCCATCAGATTTCTTTTGATAATCCTTAAATTTATCAGGAAGGAAAAAAAAAACTATAGCAGTCATGATTTTCAATAGATTTTTACAAATACTTGTAGATACTATATATCAGAATAACAAGTTAAAAATGGTAATAAGAAAAAATATGCAAAACACAGCAAACCCAAAGTGTGGCTGCTAATCCCTGACCTTGCATACACACCCCTAGGGCATTTTTTCTGAGTTCATACCTGAGATTCATCTGCAGCTCCAGGGAAATGGAACTTGGTTAGCATAGAAGTAGAGGGCTCAGAAAATTCGTTGTTCTTTTAAACTCATGAGATATTATTATTTTGTACCAAAAGTGATGGTTTCTCTATGTGTGCTTTTTATTGTCTTTAACCTAATTTATATTTCAGTAGTCTTTCATTCCCCCCTACAGATTATACAATTCTTATTTCACACATTTTCTTTCTTTCAAACTTCCTTATTAGGCAGCTGGTTCTTTCATTAATAAGTTAAATAACATATCCTAAAATTATATAATAAAGCCATGATTGGCAACCGTGATTCAGAACTATCACTGCAAATTGTATCTAGCTCGGGAAAGGTTGAAAATGATACAAAACAACTCCCATTTTGAAACAAATATGCAGTTTGCAAACAAAACTTTTATCTCCACTTGCTACAGTGTGGAAAGCTCAGATCTAGTATCGCATTATAAAAATCTCAGAATAATAATCTGAATGTTGGGTAATATTTTCAGTGTAGGACAAAGTTGCAAATTCCCTCTCTGTCTCCAAATGGAATGGAAGCAGGATTGATGTTACATAGAAAAACAAGATTTCAGACAGTATACTATTATTTAAATCTGGGAAAATATATACAAGAATAATCCTAGAAAATGCACAGTAAATTACACATAGTCACATGTGTATACCTAATCCTGGAAAATATATACAAAACTACTACCAGGGATATGTATGGGATCAAAGTTGAAATGAGATTTTCTACTTTTTCCATTATACTTCTCTGAAAGATACATATTCGTTAAAAGGGATGGAGGAAATTTTATTTAAATTAAGAATAGGGAAAGGGATTTAAGAAAATAGTAAATATCAGACAAGAGTAGTTTGTCTATCCTTCAGTCTCTGTCTGTTCATCATCAGTCTGTGATTCTTGGATAATAGAGAAAAATGTTTCTTTTTAAATGTGAAAGCATTGCACATTCTTAGGATTATTTAATTTCCAAAAGAAATTTTGTGGCTTTTCTACCTTTAAATCTCAGAGGCATACAAATAGATGTTACATGATAAACTCATTAACTTGCATGCAATTTAAAAAAAAATAATACTTATTTCTCATGAAAGTAATATTTTTGAAGTATTAAAATAGATGAAAGCATGTCAGACATCATATATAGCTTTAGCCTAGAAACCAGCTTTGCTGATTAGGAACTAGTTTTGCTACTTGGATTATAAAATGTCGTCTAATAAATCTTTGGGGAAAAAAAAACTAGCAGCTGTCTGATCAAAATAAGACTCAGTATAACTACCTCCTCTTCTGAGTCATACTTGGTTTTACTCATTATTACATTCTACCTATGGAATTGCACATTAATAGGGTTTCTTGCTGTTAATAATTCAGAAAAGTGAAGATAGTGTGATCTGCCTGAAAGTTGTGGGTTAAATGGAAAATTAGCATCATTACACAATCATTATGGAACAAGAATGGATTTGGGCATTTTAAGTAGAAATGTGTCTATTTTACATGGAGAATCTCTTATCTGCAGTGTCACATTGATTTCTAAGAGATGTTGAGATCTGTGATCAAACATTTTGCTCTTCCTCAAAGTGACAAAATTATTCTAAACAACTAAGTACAAAATAGTCTTTTACTCTCGGATTTCATGGAAATTCTGTGAAGGTAGAACCCAAATCATGTGCCTAGTAAATCCATGGTAAATGTTTCTATTTCTCCTTATAATAAAGGCTTTCCGTCGTCACAGATAAATGCTCCAAGTTTTGAGCGATTATTTGTAAATTATTGTGAGCAGAAGGAATGGATATTTTAAAAAGGATGGCTCAAATATCTGATTCCAGAAAACTTCAGTACTAGTGGTCAGCATGTGGGAATTTAGAAATGAAGATTCTTCTTTTTTTTTTTTTCTGGAAAAGCCCTGGAGTTATCGCCTTAATGAGATCATGGGGGATGCTCTTGAATCTCACCCCTCTTTCCACAGCCTCCCTGCATCGTCTCTCTGGAACAAGAACTAACTGCACAGGCCAAACTGCCTCCTGGCAAGCAGATTCGTGCCCAGCATCTCCCTACATTATTGCTCAGCGCTGGAAAACCCAGAAAGCCTCTTTTTTTATTTTTTTTTTCTTGGATCATATACATTTTTGGTTGACGGAAGATTGATTTGAGAATTAAGTACAGTGACACTATTAGTCACTCTCTAATAAATTCTCCCCTAGATTTTGACTACAAGGATATTCTTCTGGGTTGAATTATGCACCACCTCCCCAAAATCAAAAACAAAAAAAAAAACCCACCAGGATATATTAAAGTCACAACCCCCAGTATCTCAGAGGTGCCCTTATTTGGAAATAGGTCCTTGCAAGTATAATTAGTTAAGATGACGGAGGAGAGGAGGGCGAGTCCTTAATCCACTATGACTAGTGTCTTTATAAAAGAGTCAGAGGCAGAGGGGATACCCTGGGAAGATGGAGGCTAAGATCGGAGTTAGCTGGCCATGCACCCCAAAGATGGCGAGACCCCAAAAAGCCAGGCAGAGGCCCAAAGGATTCCCTCCCAGGTTTCAGAGAAAGCATCACCCCTGAGATCACGAGGTGATCCCAGACTTCTCGCCTCCCATGGTGTGAGACAAGAAATGTGCCTGGTTTTAAGCCACCCAGTTGGCTAAGGCAGCCCTGGGAAGCCAAAAGAGGTCTCCCACATAAAACATCACTCCTAGGATTAGCTCTAGTTATTGCATTACAAAGTTCAATTTTCCAATTCTTCTCTGCAACTCTTAAGGGTTCGTAGGCTGTCAATAACCTGCAAAGTCAAACTAACTTCTTTAATGTCATTCTATTCTCGAGTACAAAAATAGAACTTTACCCGTTAACCTTATTACCCATCCCCTCATTTAAATCTGTGGAGTGCTTTCTCTGTGCCATGTGCCAGGTTCAAAGGTCTGCGACAAAACTTCTCCTTCTCTCTTCCCGTACCTGAGGGAATGGGCGGCCAGTGCCCTCGCGTCTTACCCAGATTCTCTCCATGCCTGTTCTTCCCCGGCACACTGACTCGAGGCATGTGATGGTTTGCTTCTGAAATTGTTCAGGCTGCTGTAAATTTCTAGAGCTCACTGAGTCCACGGCCCACTGGAGGTCTACCTTCAGTCAACCAGGTGAAATTTGGTGCGTGAATTTCCCAGCTCCCAGACCCTGCTCAGGTATTTCCACTCTGTCACCCAGATTTTTCTTTTAGGAATGAACCTCAGTGGTCTATCACAATCGCCTTTCTCAGTGACAAACCTGTCTTTAGCCTCTTCCCTGCAACCCTACAGCTTCTGAATGGTACTTCTTGCCTGCAAAATCAGTTACTTGAATTTCTATCTCTGACCCAGGATCCAGAACGAATATACGTAACAAATAACTTTAAAAGGAACAAAAGTGAATCAATGATGTATATTCCAAGTGTAATGAATTCCAATCAGGTAACAAGAGCCTTCTGTGGAAAATGTCAGGTAGGGGTGGTGATGGCCACACTCCCTCCTCCAGGTGGATGATTGGGGAAGTTCTCTCTGATTTGGTGAAATCTTTGGAAAGTTATGGGCAAGAAAGAAATGACCGTTTGAAAAGAAGGAGCAAAAACATTATAGGAACAACTGCCCACACTCGAACTACTGATGAGCTCTCCACGTCCGAGGGTTCAACCAGGTCACAGAGAGCATGCCTTAGCAGGAGTTCACCACAGGAAGCAGGACCTAGTAGGCCCTTCTGTTTTGTGTCCCACATGCAATGAGGAGAGAAGGAAGAGGTCTCAGCAATGGAGGGACATAATCTAACTGACATTTTGAAGTCACTTTTGCCACAATGTGGGAAACCAATGGCAGAGTGGCCAAAGGGAGGAGAAGTCAGTTTCAATAACTGACCCTGATAGCTGCTCTCAGAGGTTGATTAGCGCACGGAAAGATGTGCTCAGGCATTTTCTCAAATGTGGGCGATACTCTGCAAGTTGTTTGGACATGAAGCCATGTTTCCTTCACTGTCTCTCAGTCCTGTTTCTCTCTGTGAAGATCTCTCTTCCTCTTTTCGACAGCTTGTTTGGGATGCAGAGCCAATGGCTTGAGATACAGTTTTGAAGAAGCCACAAGACTCTGTGATGGGTTTCACAGGGCAGAGAATAAAACTAAGGAATCAGGCTTGTTGCCAAAGTGGTAGTGGAACTTTGAAGCTATGCCAGATCCTCTTGTGACCAAAGAAGAGACAAAAGGAGGAAAGAATAGATAATAGAATGTAGTCAAGCCATCGAAGGTGAATATCCATCTGTCCCTTTCACTTGCGAAGTGTAACGCCCTAGGCGAGTAGGTAATATCATTTAATTTTTATTTTTTAAGTAAATGCGGATAGTAGTGCTCCTCTGGATCAGTGCTACTCTGGAACAGGTGAAACAGGTACATGCATTGTGAGCATTTACTAGCAAACTACAGTATGCAGGCCTTGTTTGCTTTCATTCACTGCAAACATACGTGAAGCACCACTGAAAACCTGAGGCAGGGGAACATGCCTGGCCATCTCCCCGGGGAATCTTTATGTGCAGCAATGACAACTGTGGAGGGGATCGTAGAATATTGTCCACGTGGACATGAAGGACTTCTCACTGGGAAGTGGCAGGAAGTTACAGGTCTGAGAATTTTTAAATGGCAACAGAGATTTTCAGTGGGGAAGAAGGCAAGGAACCTCAAGGGAAGGAAATCATTTCTTCAGTGAAAGGAGATCAAGAGCCACCCTCAGATGCTACGGAAAGGATCAGCATATTGTTTATTGCCGTTATGTGATTATGTGACTCTGGGAGGGATTTTGGTGGAATGCCTGCCTCTTGCTGGGCTGCGTGCATCTGATCTCACCTGAGTCCTGCAAGAGTGAATCATCACTCCGTGAATGTACACCCGAGTGAATGAGTAGAGAATAAAGGAGCGGGTGCGTCGGGAAATTAGAAAACAAGCTGGTCGATCCATCGACCGTGGAGTCACAGTCCACACGATGGGTGGAGGGGGAAGTCCAGAACAGCACAGAGGGTAAGAATGTAAATATGGGAAGAGAGTGATGAGTGAGATCAGTCGTCCTGTCTCTCCATTGCTGGGCAAACTTGGATAAGTCACTTAAACTCTCTGAATTTTAATTAAAAAAAATAATAAACTAAGAGTTCTAATGGTGCCCTGTTCATTGGCGTATGTTAAAGCCTCCAGAAGCTGAGGCATTTAAAGCACTAAGTTTCAGTTTATACCCAAAGGACATAAAATCAGCATGCTACATTGATGCAGCCACATCAATGTTCATAACTGCTCAATTCACAATAGCCAGATTGTAGAACCAACCTAGATGCACTTCAGTAGATGAAAGGATAAAGAAACTGTGGTATATATACACAATGAAATATTACTCAGCCATAAAGAAGAGTAAAATTATGGCATTTGCTGGTAAATGGATGAAGTTGGAAAATATACTCAGTGAAATAGGTCAAGTCCAAAAAACCAGAGGTCAACTGTTTTCTCTGATAAGTGAATGATGATACATAATGAGGGTTGATGGCAGGGGGAAGAGAAGCATGAAGGAACTTTGGATGGTGTAGAGAAAAATGGGGCAGGAGGAGATGGGGGAAGGGAAGATAGTAAAATGAAACAGCATCACATGGATCTACCTTGTGCACAACCATAGAAATGAAAAGTTGTACCTCATTGTGTACAATGAATCAAACTGCAGTCTGGAAAAATAAATAAAATAAAATAAAATATAAAGAAAAAGCACTAAGTATTTGGTACTTGCTAAGTATCCAGTGAATTTAAGCTAATAAATAAAGGGAAAGGACTCTCTGGATTTGGATAATTAATACAGAGATATAGTCAGGAGGGTGGAAAGGCCATCAGATGCAAGAATCACATGGGCTTCGGAGCCTCCCTTACGTGTCTTAAGACATGAGATCTGATGGGGCATCAGGAACGAGGATGTCCTCATCAGAACTCTCTGCTGCAGCGTGGAGCCCTGATGCGTGGGTACAATTCACTGAGGTGGACCAGCATGGTTCAGAGGAAAGGAAGCAATTCTTTTTGGAGTGTGCTAAACTTAAATCACCATCTAAGTCAGGTGCCCAGTGCTCTGAACGCTTCCTACGGACCAGATACTGGGAAGGAGCATTTCCTGGGGCCAGGTGCTCTGCTGCCCTGTCCCTGGGGTACATGACAGTTTGCCAAATGGAGCAGGCAGGAGATGCACAGCGTTGGCATGGCTTTTGTGCTGGAAGGAAAGAGAAATGCATACAAGTTAATATTAAAAAGGCAGGTTTCAGAGCTACTTGGAAGCTTACCTGTTTCTTCACAGCTCTTTAACTGTTTTTGTTAGCGTGTTATAGGTACACAGGAGGGGCGTTCACGCTGACACATCCATAGGCACATGATTGACTCCTTTTCAGTCCATATGGTTTGAATTGATATGTTGTCTTCAGATGACCAAAAGTGCATTTCCAGAATTAAATCCCTTTGGTTGCCTGTTTTTCTGTTCAACTCTAATTACTTGACCCATCAGGCCTTGGGTGGATGATTACCTGTGACCTCTCCTGGCTCATCCGGGGAGTCTCCTCTTTCCCTTGGCTATCACGGCCGACCTGTACATTCACGCACTGTTTCTTTTGCAGTGTGTTCAATGACTGGTCCTCCAACATTTCTTTACCCTCAATACCTAGTCATTAACATTTTTGAGCACACAATCCTAATAAACCTTTCTAATATATGCAAGTCCAAATGAACTAATAAGATGTGTCTTATAAAAATACACAAACATAAACATGTATAACCCTGAAGTAGGTAAAGGAAGACAGAAGTTCTAACGTAGTCTCTTCACGCACTATGGGTGCGCCATTTTGGAGACCACTGTTTTAACTATAGTGAAGTGGCTTCTGCCCTCAAGATTAGATGTGCCATTTCCCTCTGCCTGGAATGGTCTTGTCTTGGAAGTAGGATGAATTTCTGCCTGTCCCGTCTTGACAGACTAGTATAAATGCCCCATTACATGTTCTAGAGCTTAGTGGACGTCCTCCAAACAGCATCTAACACTTCCAATTTTTTTCTTTTTTTTTATTGTTTGTTCTATTTAGTTATACATGTGGCAGGTTGCATTTTGATTTATTGTACCCAAATGGGGTACAATTTTTCATTTCTCTGGCTGTACACAATGTAGAGTCCCACCATTCCTGTAATCATACATGTACATAGGGTGATGATGTCTGTCTTATTCCACCTTCTTTCCTTCTCCCTGACCCCTCCCCTTCCCTCATTTCCCTCTACACAATCCAAAGTTCCTCCATTCTTCCCTTACCCCCTCCCCAGGCCCCCCTGTTATGTATCAACATCTACTTATCAGAAAGAACATTTGGCTTTTGGTTTTTTGGGGATTGGCTTATCTCACTTAGCATAATATTCTCCAACTCCATCCATTTACCTGCAAATGTGATAATTTTATTCTTTTTTAAGATTGGGTAATATTCCATTGTGTATATGGACCACATTTCTTTATTCATTCATATGTTGACAGGCATCTAGGTTGGTTCCACAGTTTTGTTTTGTGAATTGAGCTGCATTAAACATGGATGTAGCTGTGTTACTGTAGTTTGCTGATGTTAAGTCTTTGGGGTATAAACTGAGGAGTGGGATAGCTGGGTCAAAAGGTGGTTCCATTCCAAATTTTCTCAGGAATCTCCATACTGGTTTCCAGAATGGTTGCACCAATCTGCAATCCCACCAGTAATATATGAGTGCACCATTTTCCCCACATCCTTGCCAACACCTATTAATATTAATATGCATTAATTAATATGCATGTGATTTTTGGTTTAAATCTGCTTTCCCTCATGATGCACTTGGTCAGGGTAACTTACTCACCACGGGCCCGCCTACCTTTTTGGTTATTAAATCTAACTCTCTTTTGTAGGTGTTGGCTTTTGGAATGAATCACCTGCCTTTTCTGAGTCACTACCCTGTTTTGGTATCATCTCCTGCTGTCCCATGAGCTCCTTATTTTCCAAAACGCTTCCATTCTTGAGGCTCCGTCTCCTATAGAGATTCCGAATTGGAAAGAACTGAGATGATCATCTTGCCTAAATGCTCCTAATAGTATAATTGCCTTTATAGGAGCATCGAGTCCAGGGTAATAAGAATAGTATGGTAGATAAGAGAAAGGGGCTCTGGAGATCTGATTGCCTGGAGCAAAATCCCAGTTCCACTGTTTATAAATGGGGCCACTTTGCTTGAGTCACTTGACACCACCTCTCTGCTCAGTTTTCTAATTTCTTAAGTTAGTCTGACTGAGCTGTTGTTAGTGGTGAACATTTTAGTCAGTCTAAAATACTCAGGTGACTCACGATAGAACATACTCAATAAATAACATTCATGTGCACTCAAAGGGTTAATAGAGATGATGATCTGGAGGTTTGATTTAATTACTTATCAAAAACGTCTTCGGTTTGCATTCGTCATTACTATCCAAAGACTCTTATCATGGATATGGGAGGCACTCTTCAAATCGTTCCAGAAGTCAATTTAGAGCAGTCCCACGGTGTTTACATGTGAAGAAGTGGATACAGCGTATTTGAGCTCATTGTGGATACAAGGCGTTCCCTGCACTGTGACATGGGGACATTGTATTAAAAGAAGCAGGGAGCTTTATTTATTGCTCATTTCTCTTCATGGTTCACAGCTTGTAATGATTTGAACCAACAAAGTATCTATTATCAGCGTGCATGCATAAGCATACAGTAAGTATGAAGGATATATATTCTAGTATTAGACTCTCCCTTTTCTCTCTGGCTCGTAATTGATGCACTCTTTCTGAAGAGCCGTCTGCAGTGGTCTGAACAAAGATCATGATATAAAAATAAATTATGATATGTATCCCTGGGTGTCTCACTCATAAATTATCTCTCTCTGGTGATGTTCTTTTGTATTCAGTGGTAGATTTGAAATTTCCTTCCTGGATATTATTCATATAGGATATTGTAGTTCAGGAGATTGTCTTGGATAGTGGTCCAGGCTTTAGGGGAGGCAGGAGGGAAAAAAAAGCCGCGAGATTTTCTCCTTCCGCCTGCCGGTTCTATTGTTCTTTGCTTCTTTTTGACACAATTTCTAGAAACATGATCCATGAATGATCAGGAAGAAAACAAAATGGAGAAATAGATGGTGGGAAAAAAAGTCAAAGAGGAGTCCGAAGGTTGTAATTCCATTCCTTTTAAATAGAGAGAATTCACCTGTGCTCTGGGAGTCTCTTATCCTTTTAATTCTGAAGAATCCTTCTCAATAGAAGTTGCACATTTTTCAGCATCCAGGTAGCATTTTTAAAAACTTTCTTTAGTTGTCAACGGACCTTTATTTTATTTATTTATAAGTGGTGCTGAGTCTCACATCCAGAGAACTTTTTAAAAAAATTTTTTTTTAGTTGTCAATGGACCTTTATTTTATTTATTTATAGGTGGTGCTGAGACTCACATTCAGAGAACTTTGTTTTAGATTTTGTTTTAGTTGTCAATGGACCTTTATTGTATTCATTTATATGAGGTGCTGAGGATGGAACCCAGTGTCTCACACATGCTAGGCAAGCGCTCCACCATTGAGCCCCAGTCCCGGCCCTAGAGAACTTTTAAAAAACACCTGTGACTGAGATACTGATGAATTTCTTATTAAAAAAAAAAATTCCTAGTTCCCTTTATGATTCTCACCAGGGCTGAGAGCCACCACTCTGGATGGTCAGGTCTACTCCATCAGTTGAGGGCATAAGGACCATGGGATGCGCTCAGTGATTGGCAGATGGCTCACAGAGCTGAGTTGCCCTGGGGTTTGCAGCACAGTGCATCCTGGAACAAGGCTTGCCTGAGACAAGGGTCTGCAGCCAGTGCCACAGGCGGAGTCCTGGGACGGGAAGAAGGGGTGGACAGGGAGCGGGCACCAAGCAGCTATCCAGAGAGTTCACTGGAACAGAAGTTATGAAGGTCACAGGAGAAGGGAGGATGTTGTAAAGCAGAAACTTCACTGGTAAAACATTCTCGGGGTGTGGGCAATGCAAACTTTGAAGACAGATAAAGACTTTCCTCAGTCTGTTTCCTACAGTAACTTTACAGCCCAAATATCCACATAACTGATTACATTTGAGCCTGCATACGCTAGCTGACAAACTGCTTGGCATTCAGTAAACCGTGGGCCCTTCTGTGAACATAATGAACTCTTACTTGATCAATTTCAGGGCCTAATTGGCAACGGTTCTTGTAACGTCAAGGATGAAGTAGATTCATGAAGAATGGACAGCGAGACCACTTAAGAATTGGCAAAGGGAAAATAGAGTATTTGTTCTTTGATGTTGTCACGAGGATTAGAATTCAAAGAATTTATAGTTTGAAACTGTTCATGAAATTGCTGATTCAATTATGGAAAGTTACCAACGATATTAAAATACTGTAACTGCTTATAGTTCTCTGCAGAGTCGCTATATAAAGAATCCCAAAACATTTTCAAAGGAAGTGCTCACTTGAAATAAATTTTATAGTCTCTATTTTTGGAGGTAGTAAGCAAAGAACAATTGGATTAATAATAAACAATTTCAGTAAATATTGATAACCCTCTGGTTAGAATTATCTGCTCTTATACCTTATGAGTTTGGGTTTAGTTTTTTCAAATCATGCAGTCATTTCCTTCCTCCTCTCAAAGGACCACCCCCACCTCCCTGTCTCTCCTGTGTCCCCAAAGTTGCCAACAATAGAATCAAGATATGTCTAGACCACCAGCTGTGGGGACACCTGTAATCCCAGCGGCTCAGGAGGCTGAGGAAGGAGGATTGCAAGTTCACGGCTAGCCTCAGCACAAGTGAGGTGCTCAACAACTCAGTGAGACCCTGTCTCTAAATAAAATACAAAATAAGTCTGGGGATGTGGCTCAGTGGTCGGGTGCCCCTGCGTTCAATCCCCAGGACCTGTCCCCCCACAAAAAAAAGTTATGTCTAGACCAGTGAAGATGCTCACTGTAAGGTATGACACCTTGAACTGATATTGCTGTATCACTATCTGCAAGGGTTTGCACCCGGTTGTCTCCCAAGGTTTCAAGTGCTGCTGGCTTGGTCCCCAGTTTGGGGATGTTGAAGGTGGTGTGGATTTTTTAAATTCCTTTGCAGCCTTAGTTCACTGAAGCTGCTGTCCATGCAAAGGAATTATGAGAGAGAGTTGCTGTGAGAGCAAGCCCCACCCGGAATCCCTCTGGCACTTCCTCTTTGGCAGTGTGAAGCTTCCCCACACAGGAGCCTCTGCCACGATGTGGTGCAGCCAGGAGGCAGCTCCACAGACCTGAGCCCATGTCAGCACCAGGCCCTTGAATCTCCAGAACTGAGAGCTCAATAGACTTCTTTACTTTATACAGTGATGCAACCTCTGGTGTTTTGTGATAGTAACACAGAATATTGGAACCAGGAGTGGAACACATGACATCAGTATACCTGAAAATATTTAAATGACCCTGGAACTGGTTGATGGGGAGGAGTTGGAGGAGCTTGGTGGAGCAGTCTAGAAAAAGCTCAGATTGCTGTAAGTGGAATGTTACTGCCATTTCTGATGAAGGCTCAGAGGAAGAGACAACAGGGACAGAGCCAGAATGTAGTAGAGACTGGTTAAGTGTCCGGTGCTTGTACAAACGTGGGCAGTAAAGGGCCTCCGCATAGGATCTTAGGTGGGAATGAGTATGCTACTGGAATTGGACCTGAGGCTAATTAAAAGCCGACTGATACTCTGATCCCACTCAGGGTACAGGCCTGAGACGGAAACCAAGGAGACCCATGAAGAATAGGAGGTGATGCCGAGCTGAAGAGGCCCTGCAGCTGCCTCACACGTAGAGGCTTCCCATGCAAATCTTCCAGTGTTCGTGTTCAAAACGGCATAGAAGGAAGTATTGCAGGAAAGTGATATGAACTTGGCAGTGTCCAGGTCATCAAAAATAACCATTTAAAGCAGATAAATGGATGGAACTGGAGAATATCATGCTAAGTGAATAAGCCAATTCCAAAAAACCAAAGGCCGAACGTTTTCCCTGGTAAGTGGATGATGATACATAACAGGGATGGGAGGTGAGAGAAGAATGGAGGAACTTTAGGTAGGAGAAAATGAGAGGGGGGTATGAAAGATGGTGGACTGAGACAGACATCACGACCCTATGTACAGGTATGATTACACAAATGGTGCAAATCTACACCGTGCACAACCTTAGAAACCAAATGATGTACCCCATGTGTGTACAATGAATCAAAATGCAGTCTGTAAAAATAAAAAAAAAAAATAAAATTTGCATATTTATAGAAGTTAAAAAAAGAAAAGAATCATTTGAACCAGAAGATGAAGGAAAACTGGGGATGGTTGTATGACATCTGTCTCCATTGTCACAGGTTCACCATAGATGTTTGGCATCACTGAGGCTAAAGAATTGGGGGAAAGCGGTAGGAAAAGCGACATAGCTGAGATGGTTGGCTTCCTGCTGGAGCATCCGCCAGGAATGTCAAGGCAAAAGAAGGTCGAGGCCCAAGGCGAAGAGGCTGACGGCAGAAGGGAAGAATCAGGAAGCCCTTGAGAGCGCACACTGAGGTCGCTCTACTCTGCCCAAAGCATGGAGAACATAAGCATTAGGAGTCCAGCAGCATTAAAGAGATGGAACCATCGACTGTCAGGTAAAGTCAGTACAGAGGTGGGAAACTGGGGTGACAGGATCAAATTTAGTAAGGAACGTCAGCAAGCTGAAGATCTGACCTTCGCAAAACTTACCCTCGCAGGACTGCCCACTCTTTACCTCGTAGGACTGCAGAAACATCAGGTGACACATCACCATGCTGGGTAACGCCACTGTACAGAAACCAGCGGCTCCAATTATTAGCATCAACAAAGGCCACGCTAAGATTTTGGGGAATATTACCCTATTTCCTTTCCGATAACGTCTTTGGAGGCTCTAAATGATTGTTTTACTGGGCCATGATTGTGAGATTACAACAAAGCCCACATATTTATTTATTTTTGAAGGCAAGAATAAAAGCACCACTTAATATAGCACCCAGGCCAATACTGTCATTTAAAAAGCAGTGAACTAAACCTGCTCTTTAAAACCTGTTTGAAGAATAAGCAGAGCAATCGCCAAACAAGTCCTATTCTTGGCAATAATGTGGCAGGTCTTATTCCAGACAAAGTAAGAAGATGCAAAAATGTGTAAGAAATGCTAAAGTGGGCATATATAGGAGGTTATTTTTGGAAGTCTCTGAAGAGGAATGTGACATTTGACAAAGACAAGATGTTATTTATAACACTATCTTCCTAAACCTAAATGAAAGATTGACATAGACTTGTTACAGTCAAAGGTTCAAAAACATAAAAATAACAGAAAATGAGTAAAAGTGAATTTAAAAAAAGGCATAAAAGTTTGAGCTATGAAAATAGTGCTCAATCTAAACAATATACCCCACAATATTTTAAAAACAAGTTAAAATCCACGTGCTATAGAAATCGTTTCTGTATTAGGATGTAATTCTCCAATATTCACAGTAAGCCAATCCCCAAAAAACCAAAGGCGGAATGTTTTCTCTGATATGCAGATGCTAATGCACAATAAGGTGGGGGAGGGATAGGGAAGAACAGAGTTCTTTATATTAGGTAGAGGGGAGTGAAGGGAGGGGTAGGAAGGAGAGTAGAGTGAAACAGACATTATGACCTCATGTACATGTATGACTGCATGACCCATGTGATCCTGCAACATGGACAATCAAAAAATGAGAGATGACATTCCATTTGTGTATGATCTATCAAAATGTGTAAATGCATCCTAATGTCATTTACAACTGATTAGAATAAAAAGAAGAAGAATAAAAGATTGGCACCTGAAGACAAAGTCAAGCAAAGATAGCAATACAAATATACATGAAACCCAATCTCACTAATGAACACAAATGCAAATATCCTAATTAAAATATTAGCAAACAAATACCAGCAGAGTATTAACTAATAAAATATCATCACCCTGTGCATTTTGTCTAAGAAATGCAAGGCTGATTAAGTTTGAGGAAATCCACTCAGTGAATTTACTACCCCTAAGTAGAAAAAAGGAAGATTATGCTTGAATGCTATTTTATAGAATGAATCACCAAATCCCGATTTTAAAAAATTATGAGGCAAAACTCTGAGCATACTAGAGATAGAAAGGAACTTCCTTGCAAATACCAGAAAACTAGAGAGCAAGCATCACATTTAGCAGAGAACCACGGAAATGTTCCCTTCAAATTCAGGAACAAGAAAACAGTTCATACTGTCACGTTGATAAAAAGCATTGTGCTAGAGCCCCTCGTACCTTCACTGAGCCAATAAATAAAAATAAAATGCATAAATATCGGAACGATGTAATGATAAATAAATTCTATAAATAGTGGAAGGGGAGAAGGAAAACACCATTACTTTCAGAAAGCAGCAAAGATAAAATTTTCTATAGCTTTATCGTATGCGCGCAATGATAGAACATATAAGAAATGACCAGATCAGCTTCACAACAGCCACCAAACGCTAAAAGGCATAAAGATCACCCTAATAAAAATAAGCATAAGGCCTATATGAAGAAAACGATAAAATTTTACTGAAGGGCATAAAAGAAGATTTAAATAAAAGGTGAACGGAACCATATTCTGAATGAGATGCCTTAATATTATAAAGATAAGAATACTCCTCCAAATTAATCTATAAATACATAGCAATGTAATAAAAATCCTATTTGTGTTATTCATGAAACTCAAAATGTTCCTTATAAATTTAATTTAGGAGAGGAAATATGTGGAGACAAGTTTGCATGAGATAAATGGGGAAGGGAAGATTGACCTTCCATCTTTCAAAACTTATTATGGAAATAGGATAATTAAGAAAATGCAATATTCGTGTGGAAATGAGGAAGGAGGAGCAGACCCACGGGAATTTTGTGCAGGGAATAGTTGAAGTCTGAATCGGTGGGAAAGGGAGGCATTGGAGATAAACCAGCCGGGGTAAAGTGTCTGTCACCTGGACACAGAGGAAATTGGAAACTTTGCTCTCGTATATCACAAAAATTGATCAGGTATATTGATTGCAAAAAGTGGGAAGCAAAAAAATAAGTCCACACAAGAGGAAGATGTAGGTTATTATGGTTTTGATACCGCTGTTTACCGGTGACGAGTTCTGCTCCTTCTAATGTTGAAGATTGAACACTAGAGAAGCAGCCAAGGCAAGCAGATGAAGCAGGTTTTATTTAAAGGTAGTAATACAGACTTCTCCCGGGAGGGACCAGGGGGCCATGGCTGATGTTCTAGAATCCCAAGAAGGGAGCACACCCTACATCTTTTATAGGCTAATTCTCTTGTTCTCTAGCTCCCTCCCCTCTTATCTCTCCTTCCTGCCTATGTGACTAGGCCTGGTTTTGCATTAAGTGAGAAGCCATGGGCAGGGGGAGGGCCAAAGTGATTCAGCCAGGCAAGGGTCCAGGGGGCATTAATTAGCAACTCCTTGTTTGCAGTCCTTGATAAGGGTAGGTAAATTTGGTAATCAATGGGCTCTGGAGATCCTTGACATTCCATTCTCCCAGGGGCAGTCTCTAACTTATAGAGGCAGGTGACTTTCATGGCCTCCATTTCCTCGATTTGACCCGATCCCCTATTTCTACACTAACTGCCTGTCCCCAGTTGTGGCTTCACTAGCAGATACAGTGGATGAGGCATTATAAGTGACTGAGATTAAAGTATACAAGAAAATGTATACTTGACATAGATGCTGATACTGTAGCATTGACACAAGAGACTTGAACATCTGTAGAGTTCTATATTCCTGGGGGTTCACAGATGCCTAGGGAAAACTGTGTTTTAGTGTAAATATCCAGGCGTGGTTACACACACACACACACGCACGCACATATATGTGAGTATGTAGTGTTTCTATTTATGTATAGATAGCGTGTATTCATCCTGCACTTCAAAATCTGAACAAAGAGTCACAAAAGATGTTTAAGTTCATGAAATAGGAGGAAAGTGGACATTCTTAAAATACCTCTTCAGTAAAATTTGACATGTCCCATCATATTTTGGCAAGGATACAGAGGCATGGTCCCACGGAAGCCATCTCTCTTAAATCTGCGTGGGCGTGACTCCGCGATTCCATTTCCTCATAAAGTCTTAGACAACTTCCCTTGTGGGAACAAGGAAGTGTAAATGTTTCCAGGTCAGCACTGTTTGCAAAATTGAAATGGTGAATGCAAAATAATACTGCAGTTTAGCCAAAGGACAATTTCTCACGAATATCAAAAAGTAAGTTCCTAGGACAATAGGAAGTGAAACTTTCTATTCTTGTAAAAATACATATTATGCAGATGCCTAAGTGTCTAGATCCACCTAGGTATGCAAACATGCGATGCAACACCCCTTCCCTCTTTTTCTCCTCCATTTAGCCTCAAATGAATTCTTTTTCATATTCTCCCTGAGATTTTGTGTTTTACTGATTACTTATTTACTGGTGTTACGGTTTTGGATATATGTATCCCCCAAATGCTTATGGGTGAGACAATACAAGAAGGTCCAGAGGTGAAATGATTGGACAATGTGAGTCGTGAGCTAATTAGTGGATTAATCTACTTGAATGGATCAACTAGTCAGGTGGACATGACTGGAGGAGGTGGGTCATTGGGAGCATGCCTTGCAGGTTTGTATTCTGTCCCTGGGCGCAGAGCTCTCTCTGCTTCCTGTTGCCACGTCCTGGGTGCTTTTCTCCACCACACCCTTCTGCCATGATGTTCTGCCTCACCTGGGGCCCAGAGCTATGGGGTCCTTGGCCACGGACTGAATCTCTGAAACTATGAGACAAAATAAACGTTTGTTCCTCTAATTGTACTTGTCCTGGCGTTTGGTCACAGCTTTGAAAAAACTGACTACAATAACTGGCTTGTCTCTTGTGGTCAGACGATAGGTCTCAAAATATAGGAAGCAAAAATAAATATATAATACATATAAATAATATAGGTTACACGGCGTAGAAAGATGTGCATACCAGCATGTGGTACAAAGGCCGTAAGGGCTCATGAGAGAAGGATTGGTATCAGCTTTACTACTGTTATACCCTCTGTACCTGGAACAGGGCTTAACTCACTTGTCCCAGGAATACATTTCAAATAAACAGAAAAATTTTACGGCATTGGTTAATTGACTACACAGCTGGTGGGTAATTAAGATTGGTGACACTGTGATATCATACAGAGGGTAACAACAACATGTATCAACATGCACCTATATTCTTTATCATACGTTTACCAATCAAAGTACACAAATACAGATTACATGCTTATTGGGCACTGGAACTTGTACCGGCCTTTGGAGATAAAGAATAAATTGTCTATGCTTGATAAATACATTTTCTTTGTTTTTATTTTTTATTTTAATTTTTACAGACCACATTTTGATTCATTGTATACAAATGGGGTACATCATTCCGTTTCTATGGTTGTGCACGATGTAGATTCACACCATTCACGTAGTCATACATGTACATAGGGTAATGATGTCTGTCTCAGTCCTCCAAGTTTCATACCCCACTCCCTCTCATTTCCTTCTACATAAGCTAAAGTTCCTCCATTCTTCTCTCACTCCCCAACCCCTATCCCCATTATATATCATCATCCACTTATCAGGGAAAACATTCCGCCTTTGGTTTTTTTGATATTCTCCAATTCCATCCATGTATCTGCAAATGCCATAATATTACATATTCTTTACAAAAAACATTTTGCAAATGAACAGACAACTGAAATTGTAAAATTGTCAAAAATCAGAAATGTGGTTCTTTTTCTTCCTCATAAATCAAAAATTCAGGAAAATTTACAGAATGACCAAATTATGTCATTGGCTCCTGCCCAAGAAATACCGTAGGTGTCAATGACAACTTCATTATAACTGAATACAAGAGGGAAGTGGTTGGGGTTTCTAAAAATGGTTAACAGAATTGACAATTTTGTATGATTTTAATATCAAACACTGCACATTTCTTTATCGTTGTTGTATGTGGATTTTGCTGACTTAAATTGTGATCCTACAATATGTACAATCAGAAAAAATGAGAAATTTCACTCCATTTATGTATGATCTTTCAAAACATATAAATGCATTCTACTGTTATGAACAACTAATTAGAACAAATCAAGATTTTTTTAAAAAAATTGTGCCTATACATTTGCTGGAGTAGTTTCTGTTTTTCTTGATCTGTGTCCATGACTGTCCAGAATAAGTGATAGTATATAATTTTGCATTTGTTTTTCACTCTCCAAAGAAGATACAGCTCTTAGGTTCCAGAAGTCGCTCAGAGTCTCGCTTTAGGAATTGAGCTGCACTCTGTACTTCAGTCTCTTAGAAGTGACTCTGAATTCATAGTACTTTACCTTGCCTGCAAGGATGTTGGCCCTCAGATTATTCTGTTTTTTAGTTAGAGCTTTATAGTTAGTTGTACACAGTAGTTGGGTCCATTCCAGCCAACTCACCTGTTTATGGAAATCCATTCCATCCTGCCTCCCCTCTCCCCTTCTTCCTCTGCTCTGCTAGACTTCCTTTTGCTATTAATGTGTATTTGTTTGGTTCCTTATGCAATCTTACCCTTCCCTCCCCCTTTCCTTTATTTCCCTCTAGCATCCACATTTGAGAGGAAACATTCAACCTCTGAGGTTCCAAGTTTGTCTAACGTTACTTTCAGATTATTTTCAAGCCACGTATTTGGAGTAGAGCATGTTACACACCATGGATGCTTTCTTCCCTCAACTTTATTTAAAGGAATCTGAAAAACTTTAATTCATTTTTTCAAATTGCAACCAGTGAATCGAGTCCCTTTACGCTATAAACTTGAGAATGTGCTCTGAGAATCCAGCAGGACACCTATACCATCACTTTGCATGAAACAGTGAATGAAATGGGAAAACTTTTTGCTTGTTGATTGTTCTTCTTGTTTATTCTTTGGGTGAATTTTAAATAGTGTGTTTAGTTCAGTGCTTTCTAAAAGATAGTGTTGGATTATGTCCTTTAATAAGCAGGGCTTTTATTCTTGATTTCAAAAATAAGTAGATGTGCTTTGTTTTAATTTCACCATCATGGCCTAGTAAAATAATTACTTAGGAACGAGGAAGAAGTAATCAGGAAGGAAATACGAGGCTATTTTCCAAATGTGAGCATTTCTTTTGTCGATGCTGATAATGGTAGCTCTCACTTACTCAGAGTTTCTGGGTACCGGGCTTTGTGATGGACACATTGCATTTGTTATCTGATGTTTGTAGTGGTCCCATGTGGTACCATGTGAAGTATTATCATCCTTCGGTTGTAAATGACAGAAAAGAGGTGTGGAGAGGTGAATGGACCCTCCTATGGAGTTACAGTCAATAAGAGGTGGCCCCTGAGTCTAAAGCTCAGGCAAGCTTCCAAAGTCCTACCATGGAAATCGGTGTCACCGTACTACAGGATTGCAACATTACTCCTCGGAAGAGTAATTCTGTGGCACATTGGCTCAGGGTATGTGCTGGGGATTCTGTGGTTGAGGGAAGCTTGGGGAAATGATGAATTTTGAAACCACAGGGAACTTGTCTGTTCCCTGTGATCTCTGCCCAGCTCTGATTAGGCCTCTGTGAGTTTCCCTATGTAGCTTAGAGGCACTCAGGACTTCCTGAGCATGGATTGACACTCTGACGTTGCTAATGATTATCGATTACCACCTCACCATCTCTGGGAACCATAGGGGACATCATCATCATCTCTTAAAATCTGTGAAAAGCCAAGGATGAATTTTTGTTTTACTTATTGTGCTTTCATTTTGTGTTTGTAAAGCAAGTTTTACCCATCTGCCCGCAAAGCAGCTCACAACTAAGTGGCCCAGACAGACCTATGTATAAATCATGCAAAAGAATAAACTCAAGGTCAACGTGTTGTGCTACACGCTCCCTGTCTTGATTTGCTCTCCTACCACAGGCTCAAAAGCAATGGCATTCTCTGGCACTGGAATAGGACTGCTGAACCCAATAATAACCTTTTGCTCTCCATAAGTTGATTGTCTCAGGAATCTCTTACAGTATTGGAAAGCTTGCACAGTGTTTCATCATCATCATTTGGCTTTAAAGTCAAAATTTTGGGGACTTGTATGAAGGACAAGGAGACATTTTAAAGAATTCCCTAGGGTTAGAGCATAGGATGACATTGGACTTGTGTTAGGTTTCCATTGTATAATTATACATATATATATATGTATGATTTATATATATCTGATTTCAAATGCTCTCTACCCATAGGAACACATGATAAATACATGATACACAAAGTATCACACCTAAATTATATCTTATCAGAGTAATCTCAAAAGGCCATATTATGAAGCACTTTTCCAAAATAAACTCGCAGTGATATGGTTTATGCACTGAAGCCTAAGAAGTTCAATGAATGCTCAACTCACAAGTATGTGAGTCTCAGGTGCAGAAATGGTTGCAGATGAATGTACAGTTTATTGGGTTTTGTGTTTTCAATCCATTGGACATTCTCTAGCTGAAATGTCACTAACTCTCCACAATTTCATGACTCTCCACAATGTAGCTGCTTTACAAAGGAAGAACTCTTCATCTTTAAAGAGCATAAAAAAGCCCCAAGAATTTATAATACACTTTTAAATGCAGAGAAAGTATTTTATTATCTGAAAAGATCACAGAGTAGTGGATAGTGGTCCTCGAAGAGTGGATCTGAAATTTTGACGGAATAGAGTACTCATCCGTATTATTTGTTTGATTTGCATTTTGCTTATTGAAATAACAGGTGCACTCGGCTGACCACAATCACTGGTGATTGGGACATTTTGTCCATTATGTACTTGTGCGAAGATGTGTGTGTACACACACACACACACACACACACACACACACACACACACACACACATGCATCATTATTAGATGTAAACTCATCCAAAAGAAATAGCTATGGAATAAACATAAAGCTTTTGGATTCCATATATTCCTGATGTATGTGCAAAAATATGGCATTTAGAATTATGTTAGTGGATAAATCACCAGCTTTGTAGAAATCAATGCCAAAAGATAGGGAAACCACAGCAGCTTTGGCAGCCAGATGGAGAATAAACCGTTAGGTCTCATCCATCTCCAAGTCCTGTGATTATATGATTAAATATTAGCGTCCAGAGACAAGCAAGGGAAATGCCGGCTCTTGAAATACCAAGTACAGGCCAGAAAAGACTGTGAATAAATACTGCATTGAGACAAATCCAGAAGATTAATAAGGTGGCCCCTCAAAAATGGAGCAAGACAGCGCCGTTTCCCAGGTAGCTAATTAGAAATTTCTCAGGAACTGGAATTGAAGGAAAAAAAAAGGTTATTCAGGAAAAATAATTTTGAAATACAATTCAATAGCTGAGAGTAATTTCGTGAACACATATTATTTTCTGTCACTTATATTTTATTTATTGCTGGGCTGAGACAATGTCGACAGAAGAATAATAGATGGGTAAACAAAAAAAAGTCTGCTTCGGAGGGAGTTTATAAAGAATATGACTGAGTGGTAGGGTCCATTCCACCCTCCGGTGAAGAACCGTAGCTTTGATGCCCAAGTCGAGGGGTAGAAAGGAGATGAGAATTCACTGGAAGCTTTGTCAAACCACACGCAGCTCCTACTCAAGATTACAGAGCACACCTGGGTGGCAGAATTGTCTGCCCATCCCTTCTTCCTCTGAGAACCTGCATTCCCATGCTGCCAGCGTGCACAGTCCCTTCAAAGGGCAAACCCTTGTTAAGCATTGGCCTGTGACAGGCACTTGGTGTATAATGCCACTTCTCCCTTTAGCAGGAGGAGAGAGGAAGCATTCCTAAGCAGACAGTAACTGAGGTTTACACGAGACTTAGCAGGTATTGGAGAAGATAGGAGTAAAACTTTGTTATTCTACTTCAAAATCTACCCATCTGTCTATTGTCTACTGCCTTGTATTGAAGCTCTTGTGTTGGCAGAGATGGGAAAAGACACAAACTGAACTAAAAATGTTAACTTAAAGACATAATTTACACACACTTTGTATCATAAGGATTTAAGTTCTGGTTCATATATGGTAACAGAGAGGGACTGAGATTCATTTTACTCTTTTGTACATCATTACCCATTTATTCCTACCCCCTCTTACAAAAGCCATCTTTCCCTTAATGAATTACCTTAGTTATAGTAAATAAACTATTCATCATTTAAATTACTTCTTTCAAATCTTTGTACTATTTTTGCGAAACGTTTGCAAACCACGTTCAAAGGGAATCATTTTTAAAATGGAGATAAGTAGTTTCTTCATTAACCTCATCGGTTTCATCATTTCCTCATTGTCTTTTCAGTTATATTGGTTCAACTATTTTCATGTGCAGTAATGATTCAGAGGTCGGCAGTGAGAAATAACAGAAAGAGCATCCACCTCGAAAGCAGAAAGATTCAGGTTCAAATTTCCACTCTGACATTTAATCCTTGTTTGTGGCTGACTTACAAGATAACCTGTGGCTTCACTGTCTTTAGTTATAAAATATGGATAATTCCTGTTTGTGAAAGTTATATGGAAGATTACTTAAAAAGGCTAGTGCTGGTTTAGGGACCATCATTGAACATACATTCTAGATCCGGTGTATGGGATTCTCATTAATAGGGGCCTCACCAAGATCAGTCATTGATCCAGTCCAGTGTTTTTTAACCTATTTAAGGAAACTACCAATGAGAATTTTTATTCTATCTTTTCTTAAATTGCTTTGCTTTGGATTTGACCCTAACTGAGACGAAGGACTGATGTAACTTTGATATGCACATTCGTGGACCTATCACTGCTGGACATGAAAAAGGAAAAAAAAGTAACAGAGATATTTTCAGAGATATTTTATGGGTGACTTTCTCATCTCTGTCATTCAGGGATATTGGTCTGTGGTTTTCTTTCCTTGAAAGAAAATGTGTGTTTACGTGGTTTTGCCTTTGAGAAAATCCAGCACCCATTCATGTTGAAAACACGTAAGAAACCAGGGATGGAAGGAAGCTCCCTCAACATCGTAAGAACCATACAGGACAAACCAAAGCCAACATTATGCTGAATGGAGACAAACAAAAGCAATTTCTTTAAAATCAGGAGCAAGGGAAGGATGGTCTCTCTGTTCACTCCCATTCCATATAGTTCTTGAAACTCCAGGCAGAGCACTCAGCCAAGACTCTATTTTACTGAGTTTTGTTATGATAGGGGCACGTGGTACGTTGGGATTGCTTCATGTTATTTCTTACAACTGTACTTGAATCTATAATTATCTCCAAAAAGTTTCATTTAGAATAATGGTTCCTTATTTTAGGTGATAGATACAGTCATATTATTCTTGAAAAAGGTGCAAAACATATATGTTGGAGCAAAGACAGCCTTTTTAACAAATGGTTCAAGGGAAACTGGATTTTCATACATAGAAAAAGGAAACTAGATCCCTATCCCTTACCCTGCACAAAAATCAACTCAGAGTGGATCAGAGACATAGGAATTAGACCAGAAAGAACAGAAACTACTAATAGAAAACAGGAAAAACACTTCGACATATTGGTGCACACACTGACTTCCTTAGCAAGACTCCTGAGGCCTAAGAAATAAAACTAAGAATCAACAGGTGGGGTTGCATTACGTTAAAAAACTGCACAGGAAAGGACCCAATTAAGAGCATGAAGAGAGAACCTACAGAATAGGAGGAAATCTTGGTCAGCTACTCTTCCCATACGGGATTAATATCCAGAATTGAAAAAGAACTCAAGAAACTTAACAAAACTTAATAACCCAATTAAAGGAATGGGCAAAATATCTAAATAGACATTTCTCAAAAGAAAGACAAATGGTCAACAAAAATATTTTAAAAAGTTTCAACATCCTTAGCAATCAGGAAAATACAAAGTAAAGCTACCTTAAGATTATATCTCACTGCAGTTAGTTGAGTAATCATTAAGAATCCAAATATCAACCCTTACTGGTGAGGATGTGGGGGAAAGGTACGCTCGTGCATGGCTGGTGGGACCGCAAATTGGTGCAACCACTCTGGAAAGCAGTGTGGAGATGCCTCAAAAGACTGGAGATGGAACCACCATATGACCCAGCTCTCCCACTCCTTGGTCCCTGTCCAAAAGGACTGAAGTCAGCATACTATAGTGATACGGGCCCATCAATGTTTATAGCGGCTCAAGTCAAAGTTGTGGGACCAAGGTAGATGACCGTCAACAGATGAACAGTTAAAGAAATCGTAGTGTATATATACACAAAGGAGTTCCAGTTAGCAATGAACAAGAAGGGAATCATGTCACTTGCAGGTAAATGGATGGAACTGGAGAAGATCATGCTATGTGGATTAAATCAGACTCAGAAACTCAAGGGTCAGATGTTTTCTCTCAGATGCAGAAATTACTGAGAAAAAAAGGCATTAAAAAAGGGGATCTTTCAAAAATGCAAGTGAGATCAGTAGAGTAAGAGGTAGGGGATTAAGGAAGTTCCTCAGAATTCAAACAGAGAGTTACCATGGGACTGAGCAATATAGCTTCTAGGTATAAACCAAAGAGAACTAAAAAAATCTCCACACAAAACCTTATCTTCTGCCTACGTGGCCTTGAGACACTTTTCTAAATAGTCAAAGAGCAGAAACAACCTCAATTTTTATCAACTAAGTGGGTAAACAAAACGTAGCCATATTATGTACACATAGGTCATATGTATGTATCATGTATATCAGCTACAAAAAGAAAGAACATGTTGATTAAATTCTGCAACATGGATAAATTTTAAAAATACGCTAACTGATAGAATCGAAACACGAGAGGCCACAAATACTTTATGATTCCACCTCTATCAAATATGCAGAATATACCAGAGTTTCTTTATCCATTCATCTGTTGAAGGACATCTAGGTTGGTTCCACAATCTGGCTATTGTGAATTGAGCTGCTCTAAACATTGATGTGGCTGCATCACTGTAGTATGCTGATTTTAAGTCCTTTGGCTTTAAACTGAGGAGTGGGATAACTGGGTCAAAATGTGGGTCCATTCCAAGCTTTCTGAGGAATCTCCACACTGCTTTCCAGAGTGGCTGCACCAATTTGCAACTCCACCAGCAATGTATGAGTGTGCCTTTTTCCCACATCCATGCCAGCATCTATTATTGCTTGTGTTCTTGATAATAGCCATTCTAATTGGAGTAAGATGAAACTTAGAGTTGTTTTAATTTGCATTTCTCTAATTAATAGAGATGTTGAACACTTTTTCATATATTTATTAATTGCCTGTGTGTCTTCTTCTGTAAAGTGTCTGTCCAGTTCCTTGGCCCATTTGTTGGTTGGGTTCTAGATGCCCTTTAACAGATGGATGGATAAAGAAACTCTGGTATATATACACAATGGAATACCATTCAGTCATAAAGAAGCATAATATTATGGCATTTGCAAATAAATGGATGGAACTGGAGAATATCATGCTAAGTGAAATAAGCCAAGCCCAAAAAACCAAAGGCCAAATGTTTTCCCTGGTAAGTGGAGAACTATATATAATGGGGGTGGGGAGGTGGGGAGTGAGAGAAGAATGGGGAAACTTTAGATTATGTAGAAGGAAATGAGAGGGAGGAGCAGGGTATGAAAAATGGTGGACTGAGACAGACATCATTACCCTATGTACATGTATGATTACACAAATGGTGTGAATCTACATCATACACAACCACAGAAACGAAATGATGTACCTCATTTGTGTACAATGAATCAAAATGTAGTCTGTAAAAAATTAAAAGATAATGAAAAAAATATGCAGAATAGGCACATCAATAAATATAGGATGTAGATTGATACTTGCTAGAGGCTGGGAAGGGGGAATATGTGGGGCAACCCATAATAGGTGTAGGGTTTTCTCATAAGGTATAAAAATATTCTAAAATTGACCGTGGTCACGGTTACCCAAATCTGTAAATTTGATACAGAAAATTGAATTGTACACATTTAAAATGGGTAAAATGTATCATATGTGAATTATGTAACAGTGGAACCATTATTCAAGAAAGGAAATAGGAGATGTTGAACATGTTTTCATATTTTTGTCAGTCATTCATATTTCTTCTTTTGAGAAGCGTCTGCTCAATTCTTTCACCAATTATTAACTGGGTTGTTTCTTGGTGTCAAGCTTTTTGAGTTCTTTGTATATTCCGGATGTTAATGCCCTATCTGGCAGCAGGTGGCAAGGTCTTGTCCCATTCCGTGGGCTCTCTCGTCACACTCTTCATTGTTTCCTTGGCTGTGCAGAAGTTTTTTAATTTGGTGCCATCCCACGTACTGATTTGTTATTCGACTTCTTGCACGTTAGGAGTCTTGTTGCGGAAATCATTTCTGTGCTGACATACTAGAGTTTGGGGTCTACGTTTTCTTTTAGCAGTTGCTAATTCCTAGGTCTTTGATCCACTTTGAGTTGATTTTTGTCGATGATGAGAGATGGGGTTCAATTTTATCCTACTACATGTGGATTTCCAGTTTTCCCAGCATCATTTGTTAAAAAGGCCATGTTTTCTCCGGTGTATGTATGGGGCACCTTTGTCCAGGACCAGATAACTGTATTTATGTGGGTTTGACTCTGTGTCTTGTAGTCTCTTTCTTTCATCTTCATGCCTGTTTTGGTGCCAGTACCCTGCTGTTTGTATTACTACAGCTCTGTCACATACTTTGGGGTCCAGTATTGTGGTACCTCCTGCTTTGTTCTTCTTGCTAAGCATTGCTTTGGCTATTCCGAGTCTCTTATTGTTCCAAATATAAATTTCAGAACTGCTTTTTCTACCTCTGTGAAGAATGTCATTGGAATTTGAATGGGGATTGCACTGAATCTGTACAGTACTTTTGGAAGTATGGCCATTTTGATCCTATTAATTCTGCCTCTCAGAGAACGTGGGAGCTCTTTCCATTTTCTAAGGTCTTCTTCAATTTCTTCCTTTGAAATTTCATCTCCCTCCAGTCTGAATGGCAATTATCAAAAATATAAATATTAATAAATGTTAGCAAAGATGGGAGGAAAAAGGTCCACTCAGACATTGCTGACGAGGCTGCAAATTAGTGTGACCACTTTGGAAAGCAGTGTGGAGATAACAGACTATTAATGGAACCACCATGTGTCCCAGCTATCTCACTCTTTGGTTTATATCCAAAAGATGTAAATCCAGTATACTACAGTGACACAGACACATCAATGCTTATAGCAACAAAATTCACTATAGCCAAGTTATAAAACCAATCTAGGTGCCCTTCATCAGATGCATGGATCAAGAAAATGTGGTATCTATACACAATGGAATATTACTCAGCCATAAAGAAGAATGCAATATGGCATTTGTGGGTAAATGGATGGAACTGGAGAATATCAAGCCAAGAGGAATTAGCCAGTACCCAAAAGTCAAAGGTTAAGTGTTTTCTCTTATATGCAGTAGCTGCTCCAAAGTAAGGGGGTGGTGAATTAAAAAAAAGAAAGAAAGAAAGAAAAAAAGAAAAGAAAGAAAGAAAGAAGGAGAAAGGAAAAAAGGGGAGAAGGAATTTCATCAAAGTAGAGGAAAGATCAGCAGAGTAGATGAAGGGAACTGAGGAGGAGGAAGAAGGGGCAGGAAAAGGGAGTGGAATGAATTGGACTCAGCTCCTGTGTGTGCATGCATGGATGTGGACAGTGGGTCCAGAATCCAGTGCACCCACAGGACATTAAATTAAAAAATAAATAAATAAAAAGTAAACCATAAATTGACCGAAGGGGGATGAGTGCAGTCAGGGTGGGGTGTTGGGGTGCAGAGGTGGTGCTGGGGCTGAATTGGCCTGGGTTGTGTTCTATGCTTTTGTGATTATATCAGGGCATGTCCTCCTGTTGTATAAAACTGAAAGAAAATTAAAAATCAATTTAAAAAAGACTGTGGGAAACCAAAAAGAAGAAGAATGAGGAAGAAGAGGAAAAGGAGGAGGAGGAGAAGGAAGAATACTGAAATGATAGCGAGAAATAATTCAGTTGGACATATTTGAATAGGAAAAAATGTGATAAGCATGCAGTTTTATTTTGTGCTAAAGTTTCTATCTTTGCTTCATTCTCCAAACTACTTACGTACAGGACAAATGTCTCTTAACACTTCTCATGTGCTGTTGGATGTAAAACAGATTTAGTCTGCTTTGCATCATAAATCAAGACAGGAAATTTTCTAGCAATTATCTTGATACATTACACAGAAGTACCTTTTATTACGCCTGGTCAGATAATTGATGCATATTTTGTCTGTCAATAAAAAAATAATTTCCTGTTTCTGTGTGATCTTTGTACTTAAAAGGCTTTCTAATACCCTGAAAATTGAAGAACTCCTTAAGTTAACATAACATGATCTCGTCAAAGGGGAAAAAAATTCATTCTACTCTTTAACATTTCAAGACATCTAAAATATAGGTATTCATTACAATCACAGAAATTCCTCTGTGGTTACTCAGGTCCCAAGAGTATGTGGCTGTGTGTCGTCACTATGCCCATTAAGATACTGGGAAAGGCGTAGAGATGAGAAGATCTGCGAAAAGTTAAATGTTAAAAAAGTTGTATGGATTTTGATGGCATTAGCTTTGATTCTACTTTCTTCCTTTCCTCTTATTTTTATTGTTTATTTGTTCTAATTAGTTGTCTATGACAGTAGAATGCATTTATACATTTTGATGGATCATACATAAATGGAGTGTCATCTCTCATTTTTCTGTTTGTACATGTTGCAGGATCACATGGGTCATGCAGTCATACATGTACATGAGGTCATGATGTCTGTTTCACTCTACTATCCTTCCTACTCCCAAACCCCTATCCCTCTCTTCACTCCCCTCTACCTAATCTAAAGTGACTCTATTCTTCTCTATCACTCATCCCCTTATTGTGACTTAGCATCGCATATCAGAGAAAACATTCAGACTTTGGATTTTGGGGTTTGGCTTATTTCACTTAGCATGATATTCTCTAACTCCATCCATTTACCAGTAAATCCCATAATTTCATTCTTCTTTAAAGCTGAGTAATATTCCATTGTGTCTATATACCACAGTTTCTTTATCCATTCATCTGTTGAAGGGCATCTAGGTTGGTTCCATAGTTTGACTGTTGTGAATTGAGCAGCTATGAACATTGATGTGACTGTGTCACTGTAGTATGCTGATTTTAAGTCCTTTGGGTATAAACTGAGGAGTGGGATAGCTGGGTCAAAGGGTGGTTCCATCTCCACACTGCTTTCCAGAGTGGCTGCACCAATCTGCATTCCCACCAGCAATGTCTGAGTGTGCCTTTTCCCCACATCTTAAATTGTAGTAATAAACCTTGACTCAGCAGCTTCAACACAAAGCTTTTACTGTTGTTTCTTAGTTTAGGAGACTTGGTAAAAATGTAGCAAACATGCTACAGACTGAGGGAGACATGTGACCTAGGTTAGTGACCGTGCACAGCTACTCACACCGTCTCTGGGTGTCAGGAAAAGTTGGCTCACATTAGTTATGGCATCTACTTTTTTTTTTTTTTTTTCTTTTTTTGAAACTATCTAGAATTCAAAGTAAAAGAATGCTTGCTGTAAAGGCTTTTTCATCTCACAATTTTATCTTGTGCTAATAATGTGCTAGTGAGTGAAGAAAAAAAAGGATTCATCTCACTTTCTAATTGAGTCATACGTCCCGCATTTGCTTTTGATTGATGTTTGTTGTAAAAGAGATTCATTTGGGATGGGATGATCAGATTTGCCCAGGGGATGCATCTTATGTGTACAGGTGCTGCAAAGCCTGAAGCTTAGAGTATCTATCTGCAGGCAGCGAATGTACACTTTTTAAAAATTTTAACACCGATCTCCTTATTCTACACCAGCTCATTTTCTGACCCTGACCTGCCTTGGAAGCGAATATATGTCCTTAATCTAAACACATTCTGCTCTATGAAGCTTCCATTGGCCCTATAAACTTAATTAATTACTGCTTTTGAAACCAGCCATAAACTCAGTAATAAAAGAATTTTTACTTCTCTAGCTGGAACCTGGGTAAGTTTTGATCCGTGTTAACTGTCACATTTGGGGCATGGCCTGCCCACACAGTGTCGTTGCTGAGGAACGGACTCAGCAGGTTGAAACTCAGGAAAGCCACCTCCCCCACACTGCCGGCCGCCGGGACTGAGGTGCTCACCTGATGCACCTTCGAGTCATCTGGGAGAGTGAAAGACAATGAGCTGAGCTAATAACACTGGAGATTATGGGGTGTGGATTGCCATTTTGTAATAAGCCATAAAGAGCCATGTCCAAGAGATGAGGGAGAGGGCCAAGCAGTTTGCACCAAGATAAAAATACAGCCGAGGACAGAGAGATCCGTGTGACCTGCAGGAAGAGATGCCATCTTGAGAATTAGGAATTCAAAACCCCCAGTCCTGGTGACATTTTCCAATGAAGTTATCTGAATTTGCTTCTCTCTTCAAAATAAGAAGTTTCCTTTATGCTTTTTCATATAGGTGAGTTTTCTAGTTTCTGTAACTCAAAGCTATTTGTCCAAAATCATCAACAAAGCCGTGCATTAGAACCTAATTAAATTAAAAGTTCCATAAAGCTCTGCAGTTCAAAAAATTTATAGACATTTCTATTTTTTTTTTCTTTTACAGAAAACTGCAATGGAAACTTTTTATCACAGTAGGGAAACATCTTCTCTCTTTAGAATTCAAGCAATAACAATTCTATGGGGTAATGATTATTCTAGAAGCATTGTACCATGTAAATTAATCTATTGCTTTGGTAGCACTGCTCCAAAAATCAGAGCCAATGCTGAGTGTACAGAATGAACAAATTAATTAGCCCGTCTGCAGAATCAAATAAATCTCACAGTGGTGACCTCTGTGTGGTAGAATAAAAGAAAGCATTAAGTTCATGTAGTAACTTTGGTTGAAGGAAAGCCAAGCTCAGGCAGGGTTAAGTGTTCCTATTATTCATACAGGACAAACACCCAGGCTCACGAGAAAGACCCTGCAGACTCAGGTGGTCTTAAGGGTCTGGACCATTGGAAACTGTCGGTCTCTAAACCCAGGGGAGTCTTCCCATTAGTGATGCAAGGAAAATCAGTGCAGAGAAAATACAGGAGTTTATTCATCCTTCTGGATTATCTTATGTATATATCAGCCCTGGATCCCAGGCAGTTCCTATCACGGTTTGCTTTGGGTCACAAAGAAATCCAGTTAAATAAATGTCATAGAAAATACAATTTTCTCATACTAGACAAAGGGGCCAAAAATATGCAATGGAGAAAAGATAGCCTCTTCAACAAATGGTGCTGGGAGAATTGGAAATCCATATGCAGCAGAATGAAACTAAACCCATATCTCTCACCATGCACGAAACTCAACTCAAAATGGATTAAGGATCTCGGAATCAGACCAGAGACCTTGCATCTTATAGAAGAAAAAGTAGGTCCAGAGCTTCAACATGTCGGCTTAGGATCAGACTTCCTCAACAGGACTCCCATAGCACAAGAAATAAAAGCAAGAATTAATAACTGGGATAGATTCAAACTAAAAAGCTTTCTCTCAGCAAAGGAAACTATCAGCAATGCAAAGAAAGAGCCTACAGAGTGGGAGAAAATCTTTGCCAATCATACTTCAGATAGAGCGCTAATCTCCAGAATCTATAAAGAACTCAAAAAACTCTACACCAAGAATGTAAATAATCCAACTGACAAATGGGCTAAGGAAATGAATAGACACTTCACAGAAGAAGATATACAAGCAATCAACAAACATATGGAAAAATGTTCAACATCTCTAGTAATAAGAGAAATGCAAATCAAAACCACCCTAAGATTCCATCTCACCCCAATTAGAATGGCAATTATCAAGAATACAAGCAACAACAGGTGTTGGCGAGGATGTGGGGAGAAAGGTACACTCTTACATTGCTGGTGGGGCTGCAAATTAGTGCAGCCACTCTGGAAAGCAGTGTGGAGATTCCTTAGAAAACTTGGAATGGAAACACCATTTGACCCAGCTATCCCACTCCTTGGCCTATACCCAAAGGACTTAAAATCAGCATATTACAGAGATACAGCCACATCAATGTTCATAGCTGCTCAGTTCACAATAGCCAGATTGTGGAACCAACCTAGATGTCCTTCAATTGATGAATGGATAAAGAAAATGTGGTATATATATATACAATGGAATATTACTCTGCCATAAAGAATGATAAAATTATGGCATTTGCAGGCAAATGGATGAAACTGGAGAATATCATGCTAAGTGAGATAAGCCAATCTCAAAAAACCAAAGGAAGAATGATATCGCTAATAAGTGGATGATGACACATAATGGGGGGTGGGAAGGGTTAGTGTTGGGGTTGGAGTTGGGTTTAGGGAGGGGGGCAGGAATGGAGGAAGGAAGGACTGTATAGATGGAGGGGAAGGGTGGGAGGGGAGGGGGGGAAGGGAAAAAATGGCAGAATGAATCAAACAACATTACCCTATGTAAATTTATGATTACACAAATGGTATGCCTTACGCCATGTACAGACAGAGAAACAACATATATCCCATTTGTTTACAATAAAAAAAAAAAAAAGAAAAAAAAAAGAAAAAGAATCGCATTGTAAAGACTCGGGTGGATTTCATGGTCTCTAAGGCAAAATGGAGCCAATCTCTGGAAGGACCAAAGATTCCTGCAGGGCCTTTGCATTGTCTCAGCAAGGAGTGGCATACTTGGGTTCATCTCCTTTTCATTGGTCTAAACTCGTCGCATGCCCCCGCCCGAGTGCCAGAGTCTAAGTGTGATCTCCAGTACCGTGTTTCTTGGGTCACTCAAAACTTCATTGAGAGCCAGGTGCAGTGACACACAACTGTTGTCCCAGCAACTCAGGAGACTGAGGCAGGAGGATCTCAGGTTGAAAGTCAGCCTCAGCAACGTAGCCAGGCCTTAAGCAACTTAGCAAGACCCTCTCTCTAAGTAAAAAATAAATAAATAAAAAAGGGTCGGGGGTGTGGCTCAGTGGTTAAGCGTCCCTGGTTCAATCCCTGGTACTAATTAATATTCATAAACTAACAACAACAACAAAAATCTTCTAGGATGGAGATTCCTGAGCACGTGAAATATTGAGAAGGTCCCTCAGTCTCAAGGCATCTAAATAAAGGAGGGGGCAGTTGCAGGCTGGCAGGTAAGGTAAATAAGTTTCAGCTGGCCCCAGGGGCAGTTTTGAAACTCAGCTAGGCTTCCAGAGATGTTTCGGACAAGATAAAGGTGCTGGCCTTTGTATCCTCCCAGCTTTGGGTGTGGACTAATCCTGGAGAGGGTTGTAACCTGTGGGGAGGCAGCCCCATGGCTGGGGCTTGCTGGAGGACACACCTGGGAGCCATCAACAGGCCGGCCCAAGGCACCTGGGCAGCTCCCACATCCGCCCCCACAGTCTACCCGCTGAGCGGCTGGAAGGACTTCTCTGGTAAGTTCGCCCTCCTCCCTGACTGCTCTTCCAGGGTTCAGCACAGTCTCCTTGCATGGTGCAGCCGGCATGAGGAAGAGGAGGAGGCGCATCCCATCTCCCCGTGGTCCTGGCTCTCAGGGTGACAGCTGGTGTCCTTCAACTGGATTTCCCTCAAATTCTGTTTGTTCCTCTGCTGTTCAGGGAGACTCAGCCAGGGAAGTGGCCCAGACCCTCCCCAGTAGGGGTCTGAGGCCACGGTCAGCACCCATTTATCAGGATGTGGCAACTGTCGAGGTTCACTGATTAGTTATTTGGCAGCAGAGATTGAACCTGGGGTGCTCACCTCCGAGTCACATCCCCACGCCTCTGCTGTGTTCGAGTTTTGAAACAGGGACTTGCTCAGTTGTAAAATTCATCATCAGTGTACCAAGAGGTGCTCACGGGGTAGCACAAGCCCCCACATTTGCTTCCTGGTCCCCCGCTGTCTGACAGCAGCCCTACTCCGTCTGTTATCAGGCCGGTGCTCCTTGCTAATCCCCTGGCAGGGAGCCTCAGATGATCGATGGCAGACCTAGCTCCCTTTTCAGTAGGTGTCCAACTGTGGCCCTGGCAGAAGAAACAGGACCTCCAGAGAAAACTCTGCCCTCTCCACCGTGGCTTCTCAGACTCAAGGGCACGAGGATCCTGGACTCGGGGTCCCGCGTTCCCTGGCAGATCTCCTGTGCTGTAAAAGGAGTAGTAGTTGATCTGAGAACTCGTTATGCAGGATTCCACGTGGGTGGATCCAGGGTGGTGCACTGTCCTCAGAGAGGGGTGTGCTTCCACTCCTGAAGTTAGCAGAGGCAGCAGGACATCTCCAGAGTCTCTCAGGTCCAGTCGAAATGAGTCATTATCCCTCCCAGGTATCATGGAAGGATCCGGCCACCAGATGCTCTGGAGCCTCCTAGCAATGGGGCCGTATCAGGTGTTCATAATTGGTCTCTTGCTGGCCGTTCAGCCCTAACAGCATCAACGACAGCCTTATGGTGAAGAAGGGCTTGATTTTGGAGCCCCACACGGCCTAGGGCTTGGCTAGATGACCCCTCCTTTCACTGAGGTGGTCTACGGCAGCAGCTGGCCAAATCTTGTTTACTTAGATATTTATTGCCTCTTCTGTGGTGGGTTGTCCCAGTTGGTGTTTAAATGGGTCCAAAGGTTTTTATGCATTGGGCCATTTCCATTCATAGGTCATCTCCCCAGATCTCCTGGTCTGCAAACTTTCAACCTTCCTCCTCCCATGATCAGCCCAACTGGACCAAACAGGTGAGCCACTGGCCACGGATCCCTGCATCTTACTCTCTCAGGCAATCTCTCTTTCAGTTCCATTGAATGACCAGCCCAAAGCTCAGCCCTCTTGAAGTAAGTGGCTTCTGTTTCTCCAGGGCTTTGCTAGGTGGGTCCACGATGAAATAACAGTCTAGTCTTGACTGCTGTTCACATGCTGAGCTAACTCATCCACAAGCCAGTTAAACCTTATCCCTTCTCCATCAGCCTATGGCGAGAAATTCCCCCAGGAGGGGATGGGAATGCACGGAAGGAGAGGCATCGTACACAGTGGTTGGTGCAGGGCGTAGCATTCTTAAGACTCTACTCCTGGGGTTCTCTCGTGCCCTCTGGCCTTGCTCATGGGCTGTTCCAGCTGTGAGCTTGGGATCCCGTTCTCTCTCTCAGGTTTCATTTCCATTGGATAACACTGATCTGAATGAGACCTCCAACCCCACAATGTCAAATTGAGGCCGCTGATAAGCGACTTCTCCTTGTGCATTCATAGATGGATGCGCCCTGCCTTGCAGGCTCCGTGAACTGGTCTGAGACACAGGGTGAGAAAGTTCACCTGGCGCTGGTGTAAAAAACACAACATGCACTCTCCTGTGTCTCATGAAAGCAAATTGCTTCTTATCCTTCTCTCTGGAAGAGATAAAAACTAAGAACGTCGCCAAGGATCATATTTGAAGATTGGAAAAGCAGTCACAGTCTAGATGCCTATGTCGATATGAGAGAGACCTGAATAGGGACTCAATTAATTACGTGGTGGTTCTGTACTCTAACTTGGGGCCCATAAGGACCAATTCAGTGCCTGGATATTCATGTCATTGTTAAATTTTGTGTTCAAAAATGCCTGGGTATTTCCTGTCCTCGACTGTGTGAATTTCTCCAGTAAAAGGCTGTTGGCTTGTTTGGGGAAAGACTGGAAAGACTCGGTAGTAGGTAGCCCTTCTGTGCTGTTGAAGGGTGGTCCCTTCTCCAGGAATTTGGTCTCTCCCTCAGTTCATGGCTGTTTCCTGCCTGAGAACTGACTCGGGACTGGAAACTTTTGTTCATGTGATTAACCTGAGCCTTTGATAACACAGGTTTAATTTCTTTTGCTGGCATAGACTCTCTGACACCTGAGAAGCACTGTGTTCTGATAACTATCTGCCTAGCTCTCTGGAGGTCAGGCTGCTGGCCATCGCTAGGACCAATCTGACCTCGCCACTCATTAAGATAATTGCTCTCACATTACTTCCTCTTGACCACAACTGGTTTGGATTTCTACCAGGCCTGTAACCTCAGCTCAGGGTCCTTATAGTCAGCCATGGCGAGAGAGAGCAGACACCGAAGCTTTTCAGTGATGCTGTGACCCATGAGCAACGCATTCCTTATCATTTCACAAAAACAGAACTTTTGACAGGTGTGCGTTCTTCTGGGTTTCCTTGGTTCACATGCCAATATTTGGTTTTTTTATTGCTGAATAATATGCAGTTCTGCATATTTATTGCAATTTGTTTATCTGTTCACTCTTGTATACATTAGCGGGTTATTTCCAGTCTGGGGGTTTCATGCTGTAAGCATATGTGGATATTGTACGCACAACCTTTGGGTTTTTATTTCTCTTAAGGAAACAGCAAGAAGCATATTGACTGGTTCATGTGGAAGTGATATAGATATACCTTTTATACAAAAGTAGCAAGCTTTAAAACTATTTTAATATATTTTTTAAGATGTTGATGGGACTTTATGTTACTTATTTATTTATCTGCAATGTTGAGAATCAAACCCAGAGCTTCATGCACACCAAGCAAGCACTCTACCACTGAACCACAACCCCAGCCCTTTAAAACTATTTTTAATTGACACATAATATACATGTTTATGAGGAACAGTGTGATAATTTATACAGGTATCTAGTGTGTAATGATCCCAATAGGGAAATTTGCATTTCTTTGTTTGGGGAAACTTCAAATTCTTCTAGTTCTTATAAAATACGTAATAAATTCCTATAAACTCTAGTCCGGCCACTGTGCTATATACAGAACTGGTCCTACAGACCTGGGATTTGGTATCTGTTACCCCTCCAGCCTGTATCCTCTTCAACCTCTGGTTGAAATGAATTTCTTATATGAAATGAATTTCTCTGGCTTCTACATGAGGGAACCAGGGTATTTATCTTTCTGTGCCTGACATATCCACTTGCTGTAAGTCCAGTTCTGTCTGTGGTGTGAATTGGCAGGGGGAAATGGCAAACTAATTTTCAAAGTGATTTTAGCGTTATGCATTCTCATGAGCCATGTACATCTGTTGGAGTTGGTACAAACTCTCACCAGCACTTGGTCTTCCAAGCCCTTTTAATTTTAGCTATTCCAGTGAGCACATGGTAACATCTCATTGGAGTGTTAATATAATATCCTGCAGGATGACTGGAATGGAGCACTGATTGATGGGCTTGTTGGGTTAAGTCCTCTTTTATGACCTTGTTCAGATCTTCTGCCCACTACGGCGGGAAGGGTGTTGACCTTTTCTTGAATTGTAAGGACTCTTTATATATGATGGATACAAGACTTTTGAAATATACCCGTACAGACACATAATACCTCAGCTCCTTGACTTATAATGTGGTTGAGTTCTAATAAAACTATCATAATTTGAAAAGATAAGTCCAAAATTCATTTAATACACAAACTCTACCAAACATCATAGCTTAGCAATACAGTCCACTGCAGAGTGTTTGTTATTTACCCTTGCGACTAGGTGGCTAATGTGGAGTTAAGGGTTGCTGCCCCTGCCCACATAACTAGAGAATATCTACCACATTTTGCTACTCTGTGAAAAGATTAAAACTCAAAGTTCAAGGTGTGATTTCTACTGACTGTGTATCACTTTTTTTATGAAATCTAAAAATCTTAATTTGAAATACTATAAATCAGGGTACCTCCATATGTAGTTTGCTATATGTTTTCTTCATGATGTCTTTTAAAAAATATTTTTAGTTGTAGATGGACATAATAACTTTATTTTTCTATGTGGTGCTGAGTATCAAACCCGGTACTTCACGTGGGCTAGGCAAGCGCTCTACTACTGAGAGCCCTCATGATATCTTCAGAAGAACAGAAGTTGTTAATTTTGAGGGTGTGCAATTTGTCAATTCATCCTTTCTGTTTTGTGCCCTGCAAAATTTCTTCTTACTCCAAAGTCACAAAGATTGTGTCCTATGATTTCTTTTAGAAGATATTGAATTTTGCTTTAACATTGAGGGCCATAGTAGATTTTCAGTTCATTTTTGATCATTGCCTGAGATAAGTGTTCAATCTTTTCTCTCCATATGAGTAACCAGTGGTCCCAGACTTATTTGTTAAAGGTCTGTCCCCCCTGAATTATCATGAACACTTTTTAGAAAATCCATTGAACATTTATCAGTCATTTACTTTAAGAAAACTCCATTCTTTAACCCTAGACTACCTGTACACCCTTATATCTTTATTATTAAATCTTAATAAAAGATCTTCAAATCAGGTAGTGTAAACTCTCCAATTTTGATCTTTTTAAAAAAATCAGTCTAGTTTGCATCCTTTGCCTTTTGGAACAAATTTTAGAATTAGCCTCTCAATTTCTTTTCCCAAAAGAAGGTCTGCTAAAATATTGAGTGGGGTTGTATGGAGGCCTACATCCATTTGGAGATAGCTAATATTTCAAAAGTATTGAATCTCCAATTTATCACTCCATTTATTTTTGAGTTGGGTTTCCTTTCATTTTGCAAAACAACATTTTTTTTTTTTTTTTTTTTTTTGCTTTACAGGGTGTGGATCATATATATTTTATTAAATTTGTCCCTACGTTTCAGAATTTGGTGCTGTTGAAAATAGTATTGCTTTTTAAAATTTAGTTTCCCAAATCCGTGTTGCCTATGTATAAAAATCCACTTATTTTTTTTACGTGTTGATCATGAACCCCGAATCTTTTCTGAACTCACTCATTGGTTTTAGAGGCCTTTGGTCTGTATGCTATGATGATGAATTTGACCTCTGATCTTCAATCTGTTTGCCTGTGAGCCTGCACCTGCCCACCTCTCCAGCTCCTCGCCTTTATTTCTTTTTCTTTTTCTATTGCTCAGTATCATTGTATAAATGCATCAACGTGGTGGGAATGGAAATGACTGTCTTTCTTCCTAATTTAGGAGGAAAAATTCAGTCTTTCACTCTTCATATACGCTATTAACTTTTACAAAGTCATGACGGTATCCTTTTATCTCAGGTTTCTTGAAAGTTCTCATCATGAATGGATAGTACATTTTGTCAAAATTCTTGGCTTTGCCTGGGCCCATTGAGCTGGTCAGACCCCTTTGCCCTTTGTTCTATGAATATGGCGAATTACTCTGATTGATTTTCAAAACGTTAAACTCACTTTGCCGTCCCAAGATAAAAGTCACTTGGCCAACACGTACTGTTTTTCTACATCTTGTTGGATTTCATTCCTAATATCTTCTTAAACATTTTTGTATGTCTATTACAAAATATTGTGCCTATAGCTTGGTTGTACGTTTTTGTCTGTGTTTTTTTAGAATAAAAATCTTCCTCAAAGATGCCTCTCCATCATTCCCTTCAAAAATTCCTTTAGAAGACCTCTTTTTAAAATTTTTTATTTGTTCTTAATAGTTGTCCATGACAGTAGAATGCATTTATCCATTTTGATAGATCATACATAAATGGAGTGTCATCTCTCATTTTTCTGATTGTACATGTAGGATCACAGGGGTCCTGCAGTCATATAGGTACGTGAGGTAAGAACTCTTTTTGACTCATGAAAGCAAATCCAAAAGAAATACTTGGACAGAGATAGTCAGCATAAATATTCGATTTCAGAAAATTTAGAGCTCAGCGCACACCTAAATTGTCTGCTTTTGACTTAAACGGGGGAAATCAAAAGAGGGAGACAATGGACTTTACTGAGTTGACTGATAGTTTTTAGACATATATTTGACATATATCATATTGCACATATATTACACGTTTTTAAATATATATAGCATGTATGTGTATATATGTGTGTGTATATCTGTGTGCATATATATATATATATATATGTATGTGTGTATATAATTTCCTCAGTATCTGTGGGGAATTGATTCTATGAGCCCCACAGCTACCAAAATCCAAGAATGGATTTCTATCTTCCTCACAGAAAATTGTAGGGTATCTGCATATAACCTTCTCAGCATCCCCTATCCTTTACATCTCCTCTAGATGACTTATAAATCCAAATACAATGTAAATGCTATGTAAATAGTTGCTATGATGTGTTGTCTAGGGAATCATGACAAGAGAGAGACGTCTGTATATATTAAGTAGAAATGCAGATCTTTTCCCAAATATCCTCCATCCGCAACTGGTGGAATCCACCGATGCAGAACTCACGCACGTCTGTCAGATCATCAGCTGAGGCTGACATTCTGGGTAAGAGAGCAATACTTGCTGTTGGGCCCGCAAGGACGTGAAAGAGCTTTCTTTCTGATACTCTTGTGTCTCCTTTGACACACAGAGAGGCACCTGAACTGCCCACAGTCCCCGACAGAGCCTGGTAACTCTTACCCATCATCGATTCTCCTTCCTCCATCACTGCAGCTTGGGCAGGAAGCACCCTGGGGCACCAGGCCTGGGCAGAGCAGCTGCAGGCTCAGGGAGACACAGTCCCAGGCTACTCTTCCCTCTTATGCGTGAGCGGGGACCTGGTAGCAGAGCCAGGACCTAGAGAGTCTTCCTGGTCCCACACCTCTGTGACTCTGAGAAAGGCCATCCGCAAGGAGCCCTGACTCTGATCTGAGACAAGGCTGTCCCAGTGGGAAGCAGCGCACACTCCAGAGAACTGAGTGCTTAAAAAAAACCCAATTGCGTGCTTTTGTTTGCTGTGAGTACAAACAGAAAAGGAGACAGCCAACGTGCCTCCTCCCCATGGTGATTTCCTCGGGGCTCATTAGAGTGCACTCTGCTGAGGCCTAAATGGTTCAACCGCAGACCACCCCGAGATCTGAAGGCACACGCACCCCACCGGTGCCTGGCTGTCCATCAATGGGATTGTGTTTGGAACTGGGCCCAATCAAGTTGTTCATGAATGTGAATGTGGGAAAGTTCGTGGGGAGGGGAAAAAAGAATGGACAGACAAATTTACTGCCATGGATTTATAGACTGGACTTCATCACTCTGCATAAAGAATTGATAAGTTAAGTGATCAATGATCCACACAACATATGGCATAATCAATATGAATTTGGGAAAGAGATAGAAAGACATTAATAATGCACATTTTATGTATGAGTCTGCTCTTAAAGATTAAGGGCTTTATAAATCACATAAGAACTTGGTTAGGGTTAGAATACGAATGAAGAATGGCTTTAGTCCATGTGATATTTATATTTAAAATTTTGAGGCAAAAATGCTTATATCATTCTAGGCGGCTCTAAAATGATTTTCAAAATATTTGCGAGATTTTTTTATTTCACAGTATGGTTTTGGGGGACGTTGTTGGCTGCTTTTCTCCCCCAAATTCCTTGTTGCTTTATTGATAATTCCAAATAATTGCAAAAAAAAAAAAAAAAAAAAGAATTTTGGTGTCTAAGTTAGAATTATTTTCAAGATTAGCCATAAGAAAAATCTTAGGTATGCCCTAAGTCACGTGGTTGGGACACCTTGCTCTCTGCAATGCGGGAATTCTGTTTGTCCTACTAGACTTTCACAATTGGAGGGTACGATTTATGGGTAAGGCCTCATTAATATAGAAGGCCCACTCCGGGTGTTTTCCCAGGATTTATTGTCTTAAGCTCACAGCTCTTCTCCGAAGTTGAGATATAAGAAACAGAACAGCTCACCTGTTCTTCTGTCAAGCTTTAGCTTAAACCCCTCTCTCTCACCCTGCACCAAACCCAAGTCAAAATGGATCAAGGATCTAGAAATTAGACCAGAGACCCTGAATCTAACAGAAGAAAAAGTGGGTCCAAATCTTCATCACGTGGGCTTAGGATCAGACTTCCTTAACCAGACTCCCAAAGTGCAAGAACTAAAAGCAGGAATCAGTAAATGGGATGGGTTTAACTTTGTTTTTTAAATAACTTCCCGACATTTCACCCCAAGAAGCCAATCCCACCTGTGTTCTCTGATCCTCCTTTCCTGAATGAGGCCTGATCCTGTGATATTGGCTCCCAGAGACAAATAGAAATATGCTGGGGTTCATTTGCTACATCATACAGAAGATTCCCTGTGAAGACTCATGCGAGAATTTTGATTCTTTCCAGTAGCAAGTAAAGCTCATTTTCTTCTGAGAAAATAGTTGGTATTTGTTGTGGGGACGCTTGGACTATCACAACACATAACAGTCATAGCTTAGCAATACGGGTGTGTATAGATTTTCTCATTGTAAGCCTATCCCTAGGTTTGTCCTCTTTCTGTTTTGCTGTTCTTACCAACATTTTAATTTAATTCCACTTAATTTATAAGTATTTTGGTAAGTTGCCTCATATTTTATTTCTGGAATGATACTAAGTATAGCTAGATAAAAAGGAGAATAGTACTCAAATAGAAACATTGGCTTCCAAATATAAGCTCTATACTTTCACAAATGTGGTATTTTAGAGTCTTGAAGAAAAAATAGATATAGAAAGATATGTGATTATGCATTCATTGCTAAAGTGATTTGCTAAAATCCCTCATTCAAAGATCCTCAGTGGGTTTTCATATTTACTTATAAATATGACTTTTGGTCGTTAATTCAGAGCATGTGGTTTAAAATATCGAGTTATCAAACATGTATTCAGTCTTGCTATGAATTTTGCTGAACTAATTTTAATGACATGTGAAAAGAGAACGAGGTTTTCTGGGTGGATCCGAGTTTTTATATGGTATGGGCAGTTTCCCACTTCATTTGAATTTTTGATGCTTGATTCAGAAATCACCATTGTTGCTTCACGGAACCATCAGTGCCTCAAAGATCAGGCATTACATGTTTGCTCTTGTCCCTGAGAAAAGCAGAACATCTGTATCCACTGAAAAACCTGGACATGCGCTCTCTGATCTTTGAGAAAAGCTGAAAACTCTTTTTGCAAATGGCCAGGTGTGCTGACCACGTCACGGGAGGGTGAATCACTGTGGTGGTCACCTGGCTGAATGCGTCAGGTGAGGCATAATTCCCACGTGAGTGGTCGTGGGTGCAGGACTGGAGACATAGCCTCTTGACGGTCCTGAGTCTGGTCCTGCATCTGCACAGAGGCAGAGACGGGGGCAGAGGGTACCGAATAAGATCCATCAGAACCAAGTAGACCAGGGGTTATGGACAGCAGTTTGAGACTGAAGAGAGAATCTGTGATAAAGATGGAAAAATCGACCTGGGGCTCACTGTGGCAGACCCTGCGTTGGGATGGATTGTTCTTTGATCAAGCAGAAGTAGTAAACTTAGCTGTGACTTTGGACATGGGGTGTCTCCCTAAGGCTCCTGTTAACGCAGGACTGCTCAGAGGTAAAGTGATTGGACGGTGAGAGCCATCCTAGGTGGGTGGATGAACTGGGTGGTAGCTGAAGGCAGGTGGGGTGTGGCTGGAAGAGGTGGGTCCCCGGGTAGGTGCCTTAGAAGGTGCCTCTTCTCTGCAGCCTCTTCCCTCTTTCCTTCCTTCCTTCCCCTTTCTTTCCAACATGAGCTGAGTACTTTTCTCAGCCACCCTGCCACCATGATACTCCACCTGAGCTCACAGCAATGATGTCAGTCAACCATGGACGGAAACCGTGAGCCCAAATAAACTTGTCCTCCTTTAAGTTATTCTTGTCAGATATTCTGGTCGCGGCAACAAAAACCTAACAGGTGAACATATGATTGGGGTTAAATAGGAAAGAAAATGGAAAAAGACTCTAGAGATTCAGAAACGGAGACCTCTGACTTAGAAACCCAAAATAAAGACAGTAATGACATCGGAGTGTCATGAAAGTTAACATGATCTCTCTGCCTTTCTCGGCATATCTGGTTGTGCTCTTCTGGTGACGACGTGAGAGGAGATGATGCCCAAGTGAGAAGGTGGAGGGATATGTGTTATGCAGGTGCTGGGGTGTCCAGGCTACCACTCACAGACACTGAAACACAAGCAATTCCCGGTTAGTAGATCTGGTAACCAAAAAGCCTACCTGGTGGGTGAGGAGAGGGAAACGGGCCCAGCACAGGCATCCCGGATGAAGGCATGATTCACATCCGGGCAGGACGGAGTAGGACAGTGCGATTTCATCCCGCTTCTCAGAAAAGGTGGAGGACGTTAAACTTAGGAATTGTTTCTGGAAGTTTCCATTTACATACTTTCAGAACACAGTTGTCCACTGGCAGCTGAATCTGCAGAAAGCAACATTGTGGATAAGGGGGAACCACCTGTTTTAGTCAGCTGTTTCACTGCTGTGACTAAAAGCTCTGACCAGCACCATCACAGAGGAGGAAAGGTTTATTATGGAGGCTCATGGTTTCAGAGGTCTCAGTCCATAGAAGGCCGGATCCATTCCTTGGGGATCAAAATGAGGCTGAACATCATGGCGGGAGAGCGTGGCAGAGGGAAGCAGCTCACATCATCAGGAAGGGGAGAGGGAGGGAGAGGGAGAGGTAGGAAAGAAGGGAGGGAGGGAGGGAGGGAAAAAGAGACTCCACTCCCCAGATACAAATATATACCCAAAGCCACGCCCCATTCCCACCTCCTCCAGCCACACCTACCACTTCAGTTAATCCCATCAGGGATGAATTCACCGATTGGGTAAAGACTCTCACAACCCAATCATTTTTCCTTTGAACCTTCCTGCATTGTCTCCCATGTAAGCTTTTGAGGGACACCTCACATCCAAACCATAACACCACCATTAACAGTATTTCTGTGCCTGAGTTCATAATTTTGAAAAGCAGGAATAATACCACTTCATCTTCACTGGTATGTAAGCCTTTGAAGGAAGTGACAGACATAGAACCTGGTGTAGTCAATTCTTGCTATATGGTCCCCAATGTGCTTGTTTAAAAATTTCATAATGCCTGTCGTCTCAGCAACTTGGGAGGCTGAGGCAGGAACAATGCGATATCAAGATCGGTCTCAGTAATTTAGTGCCTGTTGCAAAAAAAGAATACAAAGGACTGGAGATGGATGGTACTGGGTTCCATCCCCAGTACCAGAAAAATAAAAATGAAATAAAAAGTTTCTTAAAACTGTCTTCCATCTTGTAAATTACACTCATATTGCTTCTTTTAAAATTTGTTCTAATTAGTTGTATGTGATAGTAGAAGGCATTTATACATTTTGATAGATCATACATAATCAGAGTATAATTTCTCATTTTTCTGATTGTACATATCGCAGGATCATATCGGTCATACAGTCATATATGTACATGAGGTGGTAATGCCTGTCTCGCCCTACTATCCTTCCTACCCTATGCCCTTTCCTCTCCCTTCACTCCCCTCTACCTAATGTAAACTAACTCTACTCTTCCCTATTCCCCCATTTATTGTGAATTAGCGTCCACATATCAGAGAAAACATTGTGTCTTTGTTTTTTTTGATTTGACTTATTTCACTTAGCATAATATTCTCCAACTCCTTCCATTTACCAGCAAATACCAGAATTTCATTCTTCTTTAAAGCTGAGTAATACTCTATCCTATATATATATATATATATATATATATATATATATATATATATGCATGCCTCATTTTCTTTATCCATTCATCTGTTGAAGGGCACCTAGGTTGGTTCCACAATCTAGCTATTGTGAATTGAGCTGCTATAAACATTGATGTGGCTGCATCACTGAAATATGCTGATTTTAAGTCTTTTGGGTATATGCCAAGGCATGGGATAACTGGGTCAAATAGTGATTCCATTCCAAGTTTTCTGAGGAATCCCCATACAGCTTTCCATAATGGTAGCACCATTTTGCATTCCCACCAGCAACGTATGAATGTACCTTTCTCCCCACATCCTCACCAGTATTTATTGTTGCTTGTACTCTTAATAATTGCCATTCTGATTGAGGTGAGATGAAATCTTAGAGTATTAATTTGCATTTCTCCAATTGCTAGAGATGTTGAAGATTTTTTCATACATTTGTTGATCAGTTGTATTTCTTTAGTGAAGTGTCTGATAAGTTCCTTAGCCCATTTATCAGTTGGGTTATTTATTTTTTTGTTGTTAAGTTTTTTTGAATTCTTTATGTATCCTTTTAAATATAAGTAGAAAGTAGTTACAAAGACTTTGAAATTATGAAATAAAATCCATAAAGGAGTTAAATAAGGTCAGCATGCAAAAATGAGTTGTATTCCTACATATTAGTGAGAAAAAATTACAAAAGCTTTTTAAAAACAATAGCATTTATCAAGTATGAATACTGTAAGTATCTACTGTTATCTCTAAACAACAACAACAAAAAAGATAACATGGACCTTACACTGAAAATCATACATAAGATCTAATTATACATAATTGGTAGACCTGAAGATCTAAGTAAATAAAATGTTGATAAATGGAAAGAATTAGCATTGCTAATGTACTCATTCAGGCCAAATGAACACATACATACACTGCATTATAGATAAAAATTTCAGCAGAACATTTTAAAAATATAAACAATTTAATCTTGAAGTTTATATAGAAATCCAAGAAAAATATATTGTGAGCCACATCTAATTTCATATTTACTACTAGCCACATTGTAAAAGTAAAAATAAACTACGAAATGGGTTTTGATAATAAATTGCTTTTAACTCAAGATATCCAAAATATTATTTCAACAAGAGATTTGTATGACAAATGTATTAATATTCAGTACGTTGTTTTCTAATCACTGTGTGTTTTGAAATCACTATGTGTCATCTTAATTAGTATTATCTGCATTTCAAATGCTCAAAGCCCCAAGGGTCAGATGGGTACCATATTGGACAAGAGGATGCAGAGTCCACGAGTCAGTAAGAGACAGCAGGAGAACAAAAGGAGGGAGAGCAGATGTGAAGGCCGGAACGTCTCCTACCGCATGTGCGTTGGGAGTGCTATTAGCATAAGGACACATCAGACAGGTAACTGAATGATCACCAAGATTCCAGAAACATTCTGACACACCTACTGTCAATGGACTTTGCACCAAGATGAGAAGTCAATTTGGTGCATAAAGGAAATCTCTATTAACAAATGGTTCCAGAACAACTGGTGGTCAGATGGTGTCTAACATGGGGCTCAACTGGGCAGACTGTCCTGAAGGATTACTTGCAGATTGATGACTGTCTGGAATAATAGCCTAGAATCCATGTGTTCGCAAGGAAGCCAGATGATGTGCTCCGTGACCTTGGAATAAGCACCTATTTCACGAATGTAAGCAGATATTTCTTGGATGGGACCCACAGCGAAAAGCAAAAGAAAAGTTGAGAGTGTGAACTTGGTGCACTTTGAAATGAGTCGTGAAAATTGAAAGCACACATTTTTTTCAAATCTTAATTTTTTTTCATTTTTTACAGACTGCATTTGGACTCATTGTACACACCTGGGGTGCAACATTTCCTTTCTATGGTCGTGCACGATGTGGATTCATGACATTCGGGTAATCATACCCGTACCTAGGGTCATGATGTCTAGAAAATGAGAAGGCGCCACTGATTGAAATATTTTCATCACATCTATGTAATGGGATTCTATGTCACTGAGAGGACAGAAAACAGGAAGGAGCAAGCCTGTTCTTCCCTGTCCCCCTCTAACAATTCCAGGTGGGAGATCCTAACGGGAAGTTAACCAGCAAAGGAGAATCACGGGCTCAGAGTCCCACAGCATCGCAGAGCCACTTAAAAAGGATAGATCTGAAGCTCAGAGACACTAGCTCAACATTGCACAGAGGTAGACCAGGGTCACAGGGCATCCTGTATGCCAGGCGAGTGGGATTTGGTGAGGAATCTGTCTGCAGTAGACATATCATTAAAAAAAAAATCAAATCAGAAAAGGACTGTTTCATGGTTCAATAAAACAGTACAAAAATGAGACAGACCATAACAGCAAAAAATAATTCATAATCTGGGAAGCAGAGTGATCAGGGATTCTCTCAGGAGGACAGAAGAGGGAATGGGCAGAAGAAGTTGAACACTGGGATACAACACGTGCATTTCTGCCTCTCTCAGAACCTGAGAATGTTCTCTCCAGGTCTCTGGAACCAGTGGGTGCAGGACCATGAGCTGTGTAGCCCAAGAAGCAGGTTCCCATGTCGCCTTGACTGACACATGAGCATCATTAACTGTGTCCATCACTCCTTCTTCCTTCCTATTTATGTTTCCCCCTCACCCTTGCTTTCTCAGAAATTGAATGAGGGATGAATCAAGTGACAATGTGGCTCTTATAGGCTGTGGGTCCATCTTATCAAGCCATCTGCATGTTTCCTTTTCCTAGTAAAAGCAATGTGCAGAATTACAGCAAAGAAACCCCATGCAAATGTAACCTTGAAACATCAGAACCCATCCTGATTAAAGGTATAGACACCTGATGGACATTGACACCTATCAGTAAAAACCCAGTGATTATTAGGAGACTCTTGGAGAAGAGCCGCGATGTGGGAGTCCCTCTTCCCATCCCCTTTTTTAATTTCCCCCTGTGGGTACTTGTGCGTTTTCTGCCCATTTTGGCAGCTCATGAACGGAATTGGAGCATTATGGGAAATAATTCAGAAATTAATCATGAAAGTTTTTGAGTGATAAAAAGGTAAGGAGGCATAAAAATACTGACTAGAAAGATAATCTAGGATGAGAAACCCAATCCAAGACACAAGACAGAGTGGCATAAGCGTTACTAGCAGATTTGAAAAGCATCAGGAGGAGGTAGCAGAATAAATTTGACAGACAGCTGCCAATGTCATGCCCTTTTTGCTGCCAGTAGCCAATTAACAAGAGTGGGAAGTAGAACTCCAAGTGCCCTCGCTTCACCTGTGGAAAATGTGCCTTCCTCCTAGTGATGCTCCGTCTGGTCACCGAGGTGGCATTAGAAATTGAGTCCATTCTAACATGAAGCAAACAGCCATCGAGATGGAAAAGGAACCAAGACCAAAGCCTTCCTTCCCAGTAGAGACATAAGCAATTAATAAAGAGGCTTTTAGATATGAAAATACAAACGGAAAACCAGAATTTGAAAAATCGACATGCCCACAAAAGAGGGATTCTCTCCATAGTATTCGAATCAGACGGCTGCATGATTTACGCGTTTGTAAGTTCTACATGTATGAACCTGGGGATTGTCTGCCCCTGACGAGGAAAGGGCTCCTGGTGTATTTCAGAACTTGTCCAAGAGTAAATAGTAAATGAGAAAACTGTGGAAGTAAGCATGTGTGTGTACACATATGCATAAAATTTTATATATGTATGTACACACACACACACATTTTAATTTGAATTGCCGAAAAGTCACCACAAACAGCCTAGAAGTTGTGGAAACTGATAGTCTGTGATCTGCTCCAGTGGTGACTGTATTTATAGATCACCGATAAAGTCTTGTTTCTGATCATTCATAAACTGGTAGTAATTTTAAGGTCTGAAAATGTGCATCCAACACAAAATATTTGAGGATCACTAATTTCAGCTGAGGTTTCTCATTACCTACCAGGATATCTTAAATTTGCAAGGTTACACCATTTCGTTTCTGGTACCCAGAGCAAATTTTATGCATTGATCATGATAATTATCCTTGTTCATGGTGAACTGAAGTTACTGACTTCTCCTGATTTATCTTCATATTATCTCCTCTTTATCAACTAGAGCATCTTCTATAATATAAATATATATTTTATATAAATGAATGAGTGAATGAATGAACGTAAGTCCCTAAATTTCTATGGTCTATTGTGTAAAGGGTTAAGTAAAGATGATCCCTACAGATTAGCCGACGAGTCATTAAGTCTCCATTCTCTGTCTACTTCATCCAAGGCATAATGTGGTAATTTGTGTTGTATCCTTTTGATCATGGGCTCATCATGAGAGAGCTTAAGACATCCATGTTTTAATAGAGAGGAAACAGCAATAGGGAATTTGTGACCAAGTATGGATGTCTTAAAAATGGGTTTCTGTTGGGCATGGTGGCTTGGGAGGCTGAGGCAGGAGGATCGCAAGTTCAAAACCAGTCTCAGTAATTTAGTGAGGCCCTAAGCAGTGTGTTGAGTGATTGTCTTAAAATAAAAGGAACTGGGGATGTGGCTCAGTTGTAAAGACCCCCTGGGTTCAGTTCAGTCCCCAATATTATTATTATTATTATTATTACCAGGGATTTAACCCAGGACACTTAACCACTAAGCCCTTTTTTTTTTTTTTTTTTTTTTTTTTAAGACAGGGACTCAATTTTTCCCTGATTCAGAGAGGGGAAAAAAAAAAAAAGAAAGAAACAAACTCCTATAAACTTAAAAGACTGATTTATCTTACATACAAAACTAAGAAACAAAATTATTTCAGAACTTGGCATCTATGTATATCAATACAATTGTGTGAATGATATGATAAATATCATTAAAGACTTTTTCCTTAAAACAATTCAAAACCTCATCCGTGTCATGGGATAATCACTTTGTAGACATTTGAAGTCATTTGGAATACAATTATTTGTGGAAATTGATTTGACTCATCTTTGTGACTTGGGAGAAAAGGTGCTATCTGAAATCATTTCTATCAAAATTCAACCTGTGGAGATCAGATATATTTAGTTGCCTGTAAAGTGAGGCTATTCATGAAAATGGAAATTCTAAGTATCTTACACCCTTGGGAATTTTGATGCTATCAAGTTTTTTGGAAATAAACACAGATTTATTCCAAGTATTTAAATATATTCATTAAAGTGCTCAGTTGGATAAAAAGAATACTGGGACTCTCCTGTGGTTTCTGTTTTCTCTAAATGTTAATACTTATCACAGTTTATATCCTGCCTACCATAAACATTGCGGTTTTCCATCATTTCCTGGAATATCACATAACGGTGGACCCAAGCATTCCTACTGATTTTTACAGAATGAATTTCAGTGCATTTCTTTGATGACTTTTATCATTATTTTAATAATGATGTAATGCTAGTTAAAAAATCGATGAGTGATAGTTACTATTTTTTGATTCTTGCCCTACACAAGGTGTTCAACTGAGCACTTCATGCACATCACAGCATTTAATGGTCAACAGATCATCACACTCGATGTCTTTGACACACGTGTGGACTTCTTATTGTTGCTTTAAGAAGTTACTACCAAGTGATTGAAGCAAACTTCCTGCCGTACTATTCTGCAAGCCAGACGTTGGAAATGGGTCTTTCTGGGTTAACTTGGAGGTATCATTGGGAGTGGGTTTCTTTCTGGAAGTTCTGGAGAGAATATTTTTCTTTGCCTTTCCCAGTTTCCAAGGGTTGCCCATAACCCTTGGCTCCTGGTCCCTTCCTCCACCTTCAAAGGCAATTAGAAAGGCTGAGTCCTGCACTCTGGTTCTCCACCACCTCATCTTCCTCTGATTCTTTTATGATTCCTGTGATTACACTGAACTTTCCCAGTTAATCAAGGATTATCTCCTGCTTTCCATGACAGCTGATTAGCAACCTCACTTCTATTTGCAAATTTAATGCTTTTACCATGTGTCTTAGTCTGTTTGCTGTAGCTATCACTAAATGCCACAGACTCAATCATTTATAAAGGGTAAAGGTTCATTCAGTTCTCAGTCATGGAGGCTGGGAGGACCAGGTGGAGGGGGTCACATATGGAGAGTGCCTTTTTGCTGATACTGGGGACATTGTAGAGTTGTAAGGTGGGTCAGATTATCACATGCTGAGAGTAACACAGGCAAGGAACAGAGGTAAACTATATTTTATAACAGATGCCATTCTTGGGTTAATCCATTCTTGAAGGCAGAGAACTCATGATCTGATCTGCTCTTAAGGACCTCACGTGGTCTCGTCTTTGAATACCTCACAATGAGGACCAAATTTCAGCATGAATTTTGGTGGGGACGTTCAATCCTAGCACTGTACAACCTAACACACAGACATAGATGTGATTCTGGTTTCAAAAACACGTGGAAAAAAGTGCCAAGAAACCAGGAATCATCATCAGCTCTGAGACCAACAGGAGGTGGGAGGCCATACCGAAGCAAGTAAGGCTCTGTGAAATCTTAGGAACTACTCTGACGTTATCTCAAAGATGGTTGACTGGAAGTTGTTACCCCATCAGGGACACAAAATACCCAAACCTAGGTTTGAATGCCCAACTGAAATGTTAAAAAAAAATATATATATATATAGAACAAGCAAAAGAAAAATGTAACCATTCTTTGGATCATTGCTAAATGCTCGGAAAAATCTGGTTACTTGATGGTAACATTTCTCTGTTTTCAACCAGTTATTTGATTCAATAAAGATCACAACCTCTGACGAAGTCCTTTTGGTTCTCTTGCTTAATTACAAATTTCGAATCACAAGAATGGAGGATGTCCTTCTGTACAAACAATACAGGGCATAAGCAATTAATTTTTTCATTGGCAGTGTTCCTAGTGTATATAAACTTGATGGAATCATTATTATTTTTTTTTAATCTGATGTTTCAAAGTGAATATCTTTCTTTTTTGCAGGGGAGAAGGAGGGACTATATCTTTTATATAGAGTGACCTACTGTGACCTACATTGTTCCTAAAATTGTTACTGGAGTGTGTATGGGATTTTTAATTTTTTCATACATTGTGGTCCATGGGATTATTCCCCATTGTTCCTCTGCCTCTGGCTGTTCGTGAGATTTTTGATAAAGTCACATCGTTTTTCTAAATTGATCTTCTCCATCTGTAAAATAAGAATCATTGTGGTGTTCTCTCTTGGGGATACATTATGGTATATGGTTCATTGCATGTTCCCTGAAGCAACACATATAAAAAATATGTCACACAAACTATTTTTAATCAATCAGATTTTGACAACTTATTTAGACAGAGTAAATCAGAATAATTATAATTATCACTTTTTCAATAACAAAATTTTCCCACCCACATGAGCATTCTCAAGGGCTTCTATTTCAGTACCACTTCTTACAAGATTTCCAAACTTCATCTAGTTGGTAAAAGAAGAGAAATATGTAAATAGGAGTTAACAGCACAGCCAGGCTTGGGGGTGATCCCCCGTAATCCCAGTGAGTTGAAGGCTGAGGCAGGAGGACCGTAAGATGGAGGCCAGCCTTTGCAAAGTAGTATAGTACTCAGCAACTTACTGACAACTTGTTTCAAAAGAAACACAAGGGGCCAGGGATGTGGGTAAGTGGTTAAGTACTCCTGGGTTCAATCCCCCAGTAACAAAAATATATATATGTGTGCATATGTGTGTGTGTGTGTGTGTATACAATATGTGTGTATATGCATATATACATATATATGTACATATATATTTTTGTATATATACATATATAATATATATAACAGCATAATTACCCTTTTTCATTTTTACGCCACAGTTATTGACTTTATAATTGCATTTTGAGGCATAAATAAAATGAGAGGCATTTTCAGCATGAGTTGGTGGAAGCTCATTTGTCCTGATTTCTCGTGGTCATTGTTCTTTGACAGTGGCTTTGATTTTCTACCCCATAGTCTTCCCTGGATTGAAGTCACATTTCTCAAAGCCCTTAAAGGTCACTGTTGTGGTGACTCAGTGCACTAATGTCCTGGATGATGGAACTCCAGGCTCTGGGTAGGATCATCCTCCACTTGTATCTGCCCCTTGATGGGACTATTTTATTTTTATTTTTATTTTTAATTTTATTTGTTCTACTTAGTTGTCCATGACGACGGTCGAATGCAATTAGACATCTTGATAGTTCATGCATAAATGGAGGTAATCTCTCACTTTTCAGATTGTCCATGTTGCAGGATCACATGGGTCATGCAGTCAGACACGTACATGAGGTCATCACGTCTGTTCACTCTGCTATCCTTCCCACCCCATACCCCTTCCCTCCCTTCACTCCCCTCTACCTCATCTAAAATACCTTTATTCTTCCCTATCTCCCCATTGTGAATTAGCTTCTGCATATCAGAGAAAACATTCAACCTTTGGTTTTTTGGGTTTGGCTTTATAAGAATACAAGCAACAATAAATGTTGGCGAGGATGTGGGGAAAAAGGTTCACTCAGAGACTGCTGGTGGGAATGCAAATCAGTGCAGCCACTAGGGGACTATTTTTTGTGAACGTTAATTAATGGTAGTTGATTTTCAGCCTCCAGGGATCATGAAGCGCCACACTGGTTGTTCCACAAATATTGTCCTCTAGACTGGAAGTGCCCACTTGGTAGCATCATATTGGCCTCCGACACCATGCAGAAGGACATTAGTAAGAGGGACATGACTGACCACTCGGTGCAGTCCTGTTACATCCCATGGAAGGAGGGAGTCCGGGGGGCGCGGGGTGACAGGTGGGGTCGGCATGCTGTTCTCTGCTCCTCTGAGCTCCCTTCTTCTAGATCTGCCCAGCGGTAGGGCGGAGACACTCTGCTCTGTCCTTGGTGTGCGGTGGCTCCTTGGCACAGGCTGTGTTCCTGTGGGGGAAGCTACAGTTCTTGCGGCCCTTTTTGGGTTGGAGAAGATCAACCTTCTTGGCACAGAAATAGATTAACAGCAAGCAAATTCGACTTTACATCTCCAATCAGCTAATGAGACTCATGATGGTGTCCATTTTTCTATCTTTGGATGCTGTTTCTCAATTGGCCCCGGACATGGGAAGCACAGAGAAATCTCATTAGAGGCATCTTTCTTCACGCACTAATGGGTATCAGAATAAAAATGTTTTAAGATATTATTTAGACGTTGGCAGTCCTTTATTCATTTCCTTATATGTGGGTCTGAGAACCAAACCCAGTGCCTCACACATGTTAGGCAAGTACTCTACCAGTGAGCCACCACCCCAGCCCCCAGAATCAAATTTTGAAAATATCTGTGTGAGTGTTCTGTTCAAATTTATATACAGGATTTTCCTGTATTTCCACTGCATGGTTTGTTGCTGTTCTTTATCAGAAAATGCATCCTCGTTACTAATCGCAACCTTTGCAAACGCTTTCTCACCCAGAGGAAAGTCTCAGTTGTCCTGGAGAAAATCAAGATGTGTATACCAATCACTTTGGATCGCAGATTAAAAGGACTTACAGATCCAGTTCAAATGGTGTCTACATCTTATCCTAAAATCTTATTGTAGTGTACCATCATATGGTATTTTAAATCTCATTATCAAGGGTGAGAGAGAAACTTTATGGATTAGATGTTTTTGCCCCTCAACAATATTTCTCAGAAACAAGTTCTCTCCCCACAAATATCGTCACTTCCATAATTTTTCACACACTGCTACGTAGTGTGGTAGGTTTTCATCTAAAAATGTGCATATTAGTAAGAATATATTTTTTGACACCCTCAGAAACAGCCACCCCATGCAGAAACCAATTATTCACTGTCACTATTGGGTACCTATCATTATTTTTCTGAAAAATTCAAGCCAATTATATTGCCACAGTATTTTGCTCTAAACAGATCTTGACCTGCCAAATAATACTAGCTTATAGATACCTCTGAAGGATTCTTTAATAGGAGAGGTAGGAAAACATCCTGGTGGAAGGTCATTTGAGACTCGTTGGACTGAATGCAGATAAATGATATGGTCCTTCTGTTCTCTACAAGCTGAGGCACTTTCTTTTTTCCTTATTCATGTTGCTTTTCCAAAGGACATGTAACACAAAGAAAACTTGACAAAGCCATGTGTGACATTCTGTAACTAACTTGGGCTTCTTCATTTTCTTTGGACACTGTGTAAAAAAAAGAAAAAGAAAAAAAAGAAAAAAAATCTAGTTTCTACTTGTCCTTGTTGAGGTTTTTGACAGTTTTCATCTTGTGCATTAATTTTGGGCCTGGAAGAGCCTTAAAGTCAAAACCCAGCAGCTGAGAAATGAGGAGACTGAATTGCAACTCAAGTTACTTAGCCAGATTGAGAGCAGACCCGCACACTGGAAGCAATATCACAGCCGGTCCCTTGTCAGTCAAATTCTGGACATTGAATACCGGTCCCACCCATTGTAGGAAGTGCAAACTTTGAAAAGATACTTAGCTTCACTGACCCTCAGTTTGAACAACCACTGTTTTGGATTTGTCATCAAAGTATCATTCTCTTAGAGCTTTTATAATGACTCACTGAAGGAATCTGTTTTATATGTTTTCAAATTTTTTTTTTTAAATCACCTTTTCCTACCCATTTCCAAAATGCTACTGAGGTAGAAGAATATTTTTTAAAAAGTACAGATAGAAATATTTAGGGATATTGGGAAAGCGAGTGGAGGTCCCATAACTGATCTAGCAGTGAGACTAAGCCTCAGTACATGTTATCAGGTTATTGTCCTCATACAGGCTCCAAAAGACAGAGGACATGACCAGCTACCACTTAAGGGGATGCTGAGGCTACCATCAAAATGTTGGACACCTGTGTCGAACATCAGAGCCACAGGGAGAAAAATCCCAAGCGTCTGAGACCCAGTTTCAAGAACTCAATGAGGTATATGCAGGAAGGTGGAACCCCCTACCCGCTTGCTTCCAGTGGTAACCTGCAATTGCTCATGGAAACAGTGATGTCTGGAGGATTAAGCCAATGAATTACAGGGTGTTGGACTTAGAAAAGGGTCTCTAGCATTGCAAGTTCAATGGTAAAGGTTGGGGCAGAAAGGGGAAGCTTTGCTGTGTAGAGAGAGACCCTAACCCTAACCGTGCATAGTGGGACCACGTTGAATTTGGTAAATGTCGTTTTGTTGGCACTGGAAAAATTACCAACAACAAAAAAATTCTTTTTGCATGTGTCAGGAGGTAACAACTCCCTTCTTTAAATGATAAAAGCATATAAAGCTATATATTTTCCTCAAAAAAGAGCCTTTCCTCTCCATAAGTTTTGACATATGGGAATTCTGTTTTTGAGTTAGATAGAATGCTATTTACATATCTATCTGTTTTTTTAATTTATGAGTTACTAAACTAACTTCTAGATTATGAACTTAGTGGATGGCAGATGAACAAAGTAGTTTTTAGAAAATTTCCACTTTGGAGAGTTTTCTTTGTGCCGACTTCTTATTTATTTATTTTCTAGTTAATGGGCATAAATGAAGCACATATGCCCTCTATAGGGAATAACAACATAAATACGTATTTCCATGTGTGTAAGTGTATAAAACACCTAGACTATCGATTCTCTCCTCCCAACCATGTGTGCGTGCTTGTTTGTATTCTTGTCATTTTCATCCGCTTGATCATTCAATTTCTGCAAGGCATGGAATAGAAAATTCCTAACTGTATATTTTTCAAGAAAAAAATCATCCATCTATAATGGAATGATTGCTTAAAATAAATCATGCTTTAAGCATCATTTAACAATTGCATTTTATATTAATGATATGCAATAAAATGTATATAATATTCCAAATTATTATTTTTTTTAAATAGGTGGACATAATACCTTTATTCCATTTTTATATGGTACTGAGGATCGAACCCAGGGCCCCACGCATGCTAGGCGAGCGCTCCACTACTGAGCCACAACCCAGCCCCCCAAATTATTTTATAGATATAATTTGAATAAATAATTACACTGAAATATACAGCAGCTGGTAGCAGGATTGGCAATGTTTTTTTTTTTTTTTTATGGATATAGATGTTGTCAAAATTATAAAGGTAGGAAGTAGAGTTACAAAGCCCCAATTACTATATAATCCCATCCTAGTATATTTAAATAAATGCATGTTTTGTATCTATAAGTACATTTATTTTATATCTATCATTTATCTGTATATCTATCTATCTATCTAAATGCCTGTACCTGGTTACACAGTTATGCATAGAAATATGTGGAGACATTCCCCACCACGTTAACAGTGGTGATTCATTTGGAGGATATAAATCATTGTCACTTTCTTCTTTACACTCCTCTGAGTTGATCTGAATTTTTTTAAAAGAATATTGCATTTATAATCAAAGGAAAAAAAAAATAATAAGGCTACTTTCATGTTGAAATCACTAAAGCAGTTGTCATAAATCATGTTCCCAAGAAGATAATTACTCCTTAAATTTACTCTTGTGTATACAAAGTTTCATAAACTCAAACAGAATTAAATATAAATTAAAACAGAGAAAAGCAACACGTATTTATGAGCCGTTAAAGGTTGATCAGTTGCCAAAGGCACAAGTCGCCGTGTCACTGTAAGAGAGAGGAAAAACCAAAGTGCTTTTTAAGTCTCACTCAGTGCTCAGTACCACACTTCTGACGCCAGATGTGCGGGTAATATGTCCCCATGTACCGAGCGAGTCTCCAGCGACACCAGCCGAGTGTTGGCTAATTCAGTTCAAATCCGACACTGTTTATCCACAGATAGCATCCAGTCCCACACGTGAAAGGCTTGGACCTATGGATGTTCCCAATTCAGATGCCAGTGGTAGGTACCAGGAGCTGATACCGGTGCTGCTGTCCTAAAAGGTTATGAACTAGGGATTTCTAAGCCCTCCTCCTTGGGTCTGATCAGTTTGCTAGCAAGAATCTGCAGAACTCAGATTTATGATAAAGGAAATAAAAAGGGATAGAAGCAAACAAAACAATCAAAGAGATACAAGGGACAAGGCTGTGGGAGGAAGCCCCCTGATCCCATGCCCACCCTCTGGACGGGCGACCCTCCAGGAACTTCCTCAGTGCAGCTACACAAGTTCCCTGAAGCAGATCACTTTGCATTTCACAGAGGCGTCATTCCATAATTAAATCATTGGCCATCGGTGATCTACACAATCTTGAGTCCCTCTCTCTCCCTCGGAAGTTCAAAGTCTCATCCTGCCTCTGTCTTGCTGGTGAAGCTACCTAGGGGCTTCCAACCACCAGCCATCTCATTAGCATAGAAAAAAAGACTGTCTTACCCACTTCAAAGATTCCAAGGGTTTTAGAAGCAGCGTGCCTGCGAACAGGGGGAAAAAGTCAAATGAATATTTCTTACTGTAGCACAATATCACAGTCACTACACCCAAGAGTTCTGTACCTTTGCAATATCTCCTGTTCCTGGCAAAGAACTTGTGTTATTTAGTTAAATAATCCTGCAAACATGTTCTCAAGCTGTAGTCTTGTTTATATTTTCTCTAAAGATAGGCTCCCAGGTAATAAAATATATTTACAGTTATATTTACCAAGTTGACCCCTGGAAATTAGTTTTTCCTTTTCTCTTTCCTAAAGTGCATTAGAGACTCGAGATTTTAGAGGTAACTTTTTTTTTTCTTTTAGTTGTGTTGGTATTACATGATGCAATGAATCACTAGATTCTCTTCACACTGGAGTTTTAATTCCATAAGTTTCTACTTTGGGATGAAGATTTATTAAGTCATACAAGTGTATATAAGGTTTACTATAGCATTTTGATGGCAAATCATATAACAAACTGTATTATTTATACGATTTTTATTTCCATACAATGAGGAATTTAATTTGAAATCTGTTCATGGACTTTATTTCACAACTGGGGCTGTATTACCTACTGGAATGGGGATAAGATATATGTTTTTAATTTAATTTTCTGAGCTTTTGATGGTGAATGCTTTGTAACTTGTACATGGCATATATCAGATCAGGATTTACTATTCCCTTTCAATTTAGCACGAGCCCAAGCCATATGGTTTCTGGGTTCTAGTCTGACTGCCTCCTGATATGCTTTTTTAATCTCTCATTTTCTTTTTAGCACTCAAAACAAATAAACAGAAATCTTGGGCTCTAGGCATCTCAAACATGACATGAGGAAAGGTACCCTATGTGGTTCTTTTTTTTTTTTTTTAATAAGTTTTTAATCAGTCTTACAAAAAAGGTTTCCAAACAACAGAGAAACCAAAACATGACCATGTCAGATTTTTAAACGTCAATATTGCCATTGCCTCAAGAAAAGAGTATTATTTCAGTACATGCAGGTGATTTACCAATGACTTGTACCCACTAATGTATGAAACATCTTCATAAGAGCAACAACTGTGCCAATGTCCTAAGCCCAGTGTCATTCAGAAGGGAATGAAATTCTTAGGTATTACCCTCTTCTGTAAATCAAGGAAGTTATCTAGGCTCTATGTCAAGTAGTTTCTGAATGTGAGTTAGCTGGATCTACAGTGATTAAATATCTTGTTGCTCTCCATTTCTGGGTGGATTCATTCCATTTTGAAAAATTCTCTTTCTCAAATATTTATTTCAAATAGTTGCTGACACCATCCTGACTTATGTTGACATGACTCAGGAAATGACTGCATGTGGAAAATCAAGAAACTTACACTTCATATTTCATTGTTATTAAGTTTTACTTCTTGAACAATCTAATGAGGGTGTTGATGTACGATGTATTATGGCTTGGAGGTGAGGGGTTCCCCAAAAGCTCACATGGGAGACAATGCAGGAGAGTTCAGAGGAGAAATGATTGGGTTGTGAGAGTCTTAACCCAGTTAGTGAATGAATCCCTGATGGGATTAACTGAAGTGGTAGGTGTGGCTGGAGGAGGTGGGAATGGGGCGTGGCTTTGGGATACATATTTGGTATCTGGAGAGTGGACTCTCTCTCTGTCTCTGTTTCCTGATGATGTGAGCTGCTTCCCTCTGCCATGCTCTTCCGCCATGATGTTCTTCCCCACTTGGAGCCTGAGGAATGGAGCCAGCCTTCTATGAACTAAGACCTCTGAAACCATGAGCCCTCAAATAAGCCTTTCCTCCTCTATCATTGTGCTGGTCGGGTTATTTAGTCACAGCAGCGAAAGAGCTGACTAAAACAGAAATTACTAACAACATGAGGACCTGGGTGGGCAAGATGGTGGAGGTAACCCCAGTGGAAGCTGCAGCACTGTGGCTCCTTACTTCCTTAACCGAGTGCCAACAATGGTTTATAGGATGCTTACTTGTGAAGTAGCCTCATGAGAGTCCCAAATCTCTCAATACATTAGATATAGTTCATTAAGGAATGGATCATGTCCTTATTTATCAGGTTGCTAACATGAAGAGAATCTATCCAAGACAGGTTTTAGGGAGGGATCTTGGCAGGTTCCTTCCTTGACATATTCTGAGTCAGTTAGGTGTGAAATCTTGATGGTACCCCAGTCTCTCTGGTTCACTTTTTTAAAAAAGTATTCTTTTATAAAATTTCTAATCGTTACCTGTGTATATTATTGCAGAATTGACTGTTGTGGTCATGTTAAGGGTGCAGTTCCATGGTACTGTTCCACATCTGTCACCACCATGTGCCTCCAGAGCTGTTTCCAATTTCCTGACTTCTATACCCATTAAATGTGAACTCCCCATCCCCTGACCCCAGCCCTTGGCCATGACTCTTCTAATTTCTGATTCTATGCATGTGAGTGTTATCAGCGTGTCAGAGAGAAGGAAGCAGACACCAGTCATCTGCTCTGGCCAGCCTCCTTCATTGAGCATAGAGTCTTCAAGGTGTAAGCTGCAGCAGGGCTCAGAACTTTCTTCCTTTTTATAAGACTGGTTAGTGGTCCTTTGTAGGTTCATAGGACAGTTTGTTCACCTGTTCAAGCGTCAGTGAGCAGTTGGATGGTTTGTGCCTTTTGCTGTTTTGAGTAACACTGCTACTGAGCCGGCATACACATAGTTTTTGAGTCCTTTTGTTCAGTTCTGTGAGGAAGAGACAGCGGTGATACTGCTGGGTCACGTGTGAATTCTATGATTAATATTTAGAGGAGGGCTGTTTTGGACAGTGGCTATACCAATTTGCATTTTTACTAGCAGTGTGGTGTGTGAGAGAGAGAGTGTGTGTGTGTGTCCTAACAGATGTGAAGTGCTGGAGTTCTTTTGTTGTTGTTGTTTTTCTTTTTAGAGTTGCACTTCTAGAGAGGATTCTGTTGAAAAACAGTCAATCCAGTTTTTATCATATGTAGCATAGAAAGTGGTGTCAGAGCTACGTAAGGAACGTCAGAGTTACTTCAAACCTCATGGAATTTCTTCCATCTTTTTAATAAGTTGGACAAAGTGCTGTTACTGTTGGCCTCCCAACCTGCCCGTCAACAGGTAGGATGCTCACCGTCTGGTAGAGGAGACAGGCGATGTTGTCATTAGGGAGAAAGCCCTTACGCTCGGGAAGTCCAGGAAAGGGGAGGAGAGCTTCCTGGTTATCCCAGAAGCCGCTTCCTCCAGGGGTGGTACCTAGATCCATACCTGTGAATCCAAATCCTCAAGATGCAGGAAACTTAGAAAATACTCCTGATGTTAGAATTCAACACCAAAACTGCATGTGGATTCCCAAATTGATTCTTGTAGCAAAGTACTTACTTGGTGCCCAAGACAATAACCCAGGCAGTAAAGTTGGGGGAGAGGCCTCACTGTTTGCCTCAGAAAGTCAGTTTTACAAATAAAAAACTTCAGAGAAATGAACTCGGTGCCCCTGCTTTTGACATCCACTGTTAATCTGGAATTTCCCAGTATAGACGTCTCCTTCCCAAATACAGAATTAACGGTCCTCTTCCCCAGTCTGTGCTTGGGTAGAATTTTTGACACAAAAGGCTCCTGCTGCAAATGTGATCCCGGGAAAGCTACTCCATATTTCCCTCCCTTCTTCAACCTAGAACAGCAGGGATTGTGATGCTTTGGAGGCTGAGACAAGCAGGCTTTGCAGAGGTGGAGACTGATAATGTTTCCAGAATGAAGACAGATGTTGACCCGAGGTGTCTGTGTAAGTCAGCGTTACATCGCTGTAACAAAACACATGAGGTAACTTGCAAGAACGAAAGGTTCACTTCAGCTCATCCTTTCAGATATCTCGGTCTGTGTTCACTTGGCCCCATGGCATTGGTCCTGGGGTGGAACCATATATACTTCATTGGTGGGAATTCGTGGTAGAGGAGGATGATCATCAGGCAGCCAGGAAGCAAACAAACAGGAAGGGAGCTTGGATCCCAATGTCCCCTTCAAGGGCCTGCCCACAGTGAGCTACTTGCCTCCACGGGGCTCTGCTGTCTCCCAGTAGTGCCCCAGGCAGGTGACGAGGCCTTGAACACACAGGCCTTTGGGAAGGTGACCATCGCAATGGTCTCCCTGAGCACCGAATGCTAACACAGAGTAGACACACTTATCACAGAGGGTTCCCACGTCAGTCCCAGCCCGGGAAAAACCCTTGAAACAAAAGACAGCCCAACTCACCTCTGCTTTAAGGAAAAGAAGTAAGTTGACATTAGTTTCCTAGGGCTGTTGTAACCAAGTCCCACAGATTGTTGGCTTAAGACAAACTGTGTTTTCTCACAATTGTAGAGGTTGGAAATTCAAAATTAAGATGTTTAACAGGGCCATATTCCCTCTGGGTTTTTTTTTGTTGTTGTTGTTGTTGTTGTTTTTTAAATTTGTTCTTTTTAGTTAAACATGACAGTAGAATGTGTTTTGACATATTACACGTACATGGAGTATAACTCCCCACTCTTGTGGTTGAACACAATGTGGAGTTACACTGGTCATGTGTTCATACATGAACAAAGGAAAGTGACATCCATTCATTCCACTCTCTTTCCCATTCCTGTGCCCTCTCCCTTCTCCCCACCCCAACTCTCCGCTGTCCAACCTGGTGATTTCAGGGAAATTTCAATGTATCAAAGTGGAGATGTCATTGCACCTAATTTCAAGAAAATTAGGTGGAACACAATTCCCCTCTTAAAAGCAAATAACATCTCAGGGATGAGGGAATGCTCATTTTGTAAAAAGTTGACTATTTTGCAAAAAGTGACTTTTTAACTAACATTATACAGTCACAGGTACAGGATCAATTTGGGCAGTTCTGGAACTCTGAAGGTTCCAGGCAAGAATCTTCCCTTGCCTCTTTCCAGCAATCCTAGGCCTGTGGGTGTGAACATCATGTTCTCCTCTGTGTCAGTCTAGCCGCAGGAGCTTCTTATAGGAGCACTCTTGGTTTAGGGCCTGTTATGGTTTGACTGTGAGGTGTCCTTCAAAAGCTCCTTTCTTATTACAGCAATATTGGGAGGCGAAATGATTAAAGTAAGAAAGCTGTAACCTGATCAGTTCCTAGTTTGCATGGACTAAGTGGGAGTTAACTGAGGGTGGGTTGGGTGTGGCTAGAGGAGGTGGGTCACTGGGATTTATTGAGGGAGGGTTTATCTTCACTGTGGACCCCTACCAAGCTCTCTCTCTCTGCTTCCTGGCTGCCATAAACAGAGCAGCTTCCCTAGGTCATGTCCTTCTGCCATGATGGTCTGCCTTGCTCTAGGCCCAGAGCAATGGAATTGGCCCACCATGGTCTGAATCTCTAAAACCAAGAGCCAAAACAAGCTGTTTCTCCTCTAAGTTGTTCTTGTCAGGAATTGTGTTCCCAGCAATAAAAAGCTGACTAACACAGGGCCCATTCTAACTAATTCCATCTGCCATAATCCTATTTCCAAACTGAGTCATATTCTGAGGTTCCGAGTCCACATGAATTTTTAAAGGATGCTAATCCTTGACGTAACCATGGAAATTCAAACCAAAGAATAGCTGGAGATGGAAACAGCTAAGAAACAAAAAGTATATAAAGATCAACAGACGCTGGACTGTGACTTCTAATTTCTTAATTCAGTGAAAGGAAAATAGGGAAGTCTTCGAGAGGTTACTAGTTTGTGGTCTGATATCAAATGATACTATCAGGTGTATGTTTTTAAAAGATAATTCCAGCTATATATGAAGAGATTTAAATTGGAAAGTGTGTGGTGATAAACCTTGGGTCAGATGTCATTTTAAAAGTTAATGGAAATTCTTGTTTATGCCCTTTCCATCGTGGGCCTTGTTAGTAAAATACAAACAGAACCCTTCTGCGGAAACTTAGTAGTTCTTGGAAAAATTCATATTTCCAAAAATAAGCAACTTTCTATGGAGGTAGGATAATAGAAATATCCTATCTTTATTTGTTCACTTATTTATCCTCTTGCTTTAATACGTGAGTACTAAGCATCTATTACAAGTTAATCCGTGTGCTAGACATGGGTATAATATTGAGAAAGAAATGGGCGTGGTCTTATGGTCAAAGTCATGTGCAGTGATGGTAATCGATGCAAAAACTAAATGTATTATTACCAGTGGGAATAAGAGCAATTAAGAGCAGGAACATATATGTAAGCACGTATAAAATGCACTGGGGAGTTCTGTGTGACATTGTCCTATGAAAGGATGTTGGAAAAGAAGGCTCAGTGGCGGTTTGTGCAGGTGCCCTAGGCAGAATCCTAAACACGGCTTTCCACGCTTGCATCTCGTGGTCATTCAAACTCAGACCCAGAACTGGCAACGAAAGGATTTTGAAGATGCAATTAAAATCCCGATGCAGTTCACAGTAGAACAAAAAAGATGATCTGAACGGAGCTGACTCAGGTGGTTCAACCCCTTAGCAGTAGCCCCTTAGCTTCCTCTGATTGGCACCAGAAGACTGCTGGAAGGATTGGGCACACGGTCCCTGGCTCTGAAGGTGGTAGAGGCCACGCCACAAGAACGCATGCAGCTTCTAGAAGACGAACAAGGCAGTCTCAGGCCCAGACCCAGCAAACAGAGAGCTTAGCCCTCCAACCTCTAGGAGCTGAATCCTGCCCGCCTGACAGCTTAGAAGCAGCTCCTCCCCAGAGCCTCCAGTTGACAGCCCAGCCAGACACCCTTTCCCGTCTTTATTAGTCCTAAGCCAGGAAGGCAAGTTGAGCCAAGTTGCTTTTCTGACTTAGGGAGACTGAGATAACAAACATGTTTTGTATTAAGCCTCTAGTCTGTTACACAACCTTAAAAAAGTAATTCAGCAGATAATTGGGGAAGGAAGTGAATCATGGGCTAACTAATCTAAAGGATTAATGTACCAGGATGTCTTCGGAATTGATCAATAGCAACAGCCTCCATAAGACCGCCCCCAGAAGTTCCTGAAGTTTAGGTTTCATTTCTGGGAACTTTTTTTTTTTTTTTTTTTCTCTTTTGGTACCAGTGATTGAACCCAGAGGTATTTAACCACTGAGCCACATCCTCAAACTATTTTTATTTTGAGCCAGGATCTCACTAAGTTGCTTAGGGTCTTGCTAAGTTGCTGAGGCTGGCCTTCAACTGGGAATCCTCCTGTCTCAGCCTCCTGAGCTACTGGTATGATGGTTATAGGCCTGGGAACTTAGTAGCGATCAAAACTTACCCATTTTAATATGGCCAAACTAGTGCTCTTTCTCATAATGAGTTCACATCTACTTTGCTTCTGTTCCCAACTCTGGGTCGTCGATCTAAGCTGCAGGGTAACTAAGAGAGTTACGCCTTGGAGAGACTGCAGAGCAATGTGACCTATTTACAGCAAGGAAATCAGTTTAACGCTTTCCGTCAGCGCCAGCGGGGGGTGCCTTTGCCACACTCCTTTGTGTGGGTCACTTCTCCTAAAATAAATCACTTGGTCCGCACGAAGTAGCGGTGTCCTTTTGAAATATGAGGGGAACAGTTGGTAAGGGTTAAGGAGGTTGCCCGACATTGAACAGCTATTAAGTGGGGGACAGAGAACGCAATGCTCATTTGAATTGCTTATTACCCTACTTGTCCTTCTAGAAAAGGTTAGCATTTCCTGGTTGAGTCCTCTGCGGGGAATTAGATAAAGTGGTCCATTTAATCATTGATCAGAACTCCTATACAGAGGGATCAATGTTGAAAAGGGTTTTGTTATTTTTACAGGAGGACTTTCCTCCAGTGATAAATTTTAGGGTCGTCCTGGGAGGGAATGTATATGTCGGCCAAGGTTAAGTCTTGCCCTTGACGTCCACCGGTCAAAAGAACCGTTCCCAGATCTGGGAGGTCTTGCAATTCCCCGATAGAGAGACATCTGGGAGCCAGTTAATGAATCGATTTTTTTTTTTTTTTTCAAAGGAAGAAGAAAGTAATGCATTCCATTTTATGTGTGGTGCTAAACCCCTAATTACTCTAAAGTGTTCCAGTCCTAGAAATGTAGACCAACCAGTTTTTCAGAGTTCGGGGGCCATGTATGGGCCAGGTTCATGATTCTCCTTTAAAACCCTCATTTCCCGTTGACAGTCTCTGAATCGTGCCCTGTCCCTGGGAGGTAGCTGGATCTTCAGGTTTTGTTGGTTCCTGGCTGAGGCACTCTGGGCCTTTATCCATATTTTCTTTCATTCCCTGAGTTTTTGTCAGCGTTAACCAGCTCTCAGAATTGTTGTTTACCTAGAGATGAGGCATTTTAAAACACTGAAGTCCTCACAGAGAGTGATTTCGGCTTCTAGGTAAGCAGCTTTAGAATGCCTAATCTTTTGCTTTGAAATTTACACGGAAGATACATGAATGCGATGTGTTAATTTATTTGGTTTCCCTGGAGGGAAAACAAAGGAAGTATCGGTTTCATTAGACGAATAGGCCTTGTTTTACTCAGTTTTTTTTTTTCATTGCTGTGGCTAAAAGGACCCAACCAGAGCAACGGCAGAGGAGGAAAGTTTATTTGGGGGCTCATGGTTTCAGAGGTCTCAGTCCATAGACAGCTGAGGCTGTTCCTCAAGGTGAGGCAGGACGTCATGGCGGAAGAGTGGTGGAGGGAAGGAGCTCACACGACAATCAGAAGCAGAGAGAGAGACTCCGCTGCCAGAGACAAACATATCACCCCAGAGCCAGACCCCGTGCCCAGCTCCTCCAGCCACACCCCACCTGCCTCCAGCTACCACTCGCTTAATCCCCTCAGGAATGAATTCACTGACCGGGTTAAGGCCCTCAGAACCCAATCATTTGTCCCCAAAACCTTCTTTTATTGTCTCACCCATGAGCTTTTGGAGGACACCTCACCTCCAAACCATAACAGTCCTCTTTAAAAATAAAGCTCAATGGTTATTTACATCTTCCAATGCTAGCTAAGTCTAGAATACAAAGAAGAACCATTCCGTGTTGGAGATGCCTTTGGAATGAAGCATCTCCTACGTACAAATGTGTCTTCACGTTAAGAAATTTCTCTTCTCTATTCCTCTGTCCAGCCAAGATAGAGAAATACAGGGGTTTTTTTTTTTCTTCCTCTTTTTTTTCCCCTGCCCGCCTCCTCCAGACCGTTGACCAGCTGCGACCCTCTGAATGCCAACCTGAGAATCTTTCTGAGCTCCGGGCCTGCTTTTGAATTGAAGGATGCCATGGCGGATAATCAGGAGTACCAGGGAAGTGAGGAGCACCTTGGTGTACGTAGCTCGTACCCATGTCCTCACCTCTCTCCTCTCGGCCTTGACAGGAGGGTTAGGTGGGAATGTCACAGAGCACTTGGACTCACGTCGTGATTTCTAAGTGCCTGGACTGAGACGGGAAAGCTCACTCTTTGAGAGCATTTTTTGCTGCATCCTGGAATAGCACAGAATGGGAAAATGATAAAGAAGGTAGGTTTCACAGTTCTCAAGACTGCAAAGCTCAAAATCAGGGAGTTGTCGGGCGGGGTGGTGCACATCTGTCATCCCTGCGGCTCGGGAGGCTGAGGCAGGAGGATCTCAAGTTCAAAGTCAGCCTCAGCAACAGTCAGGCACTGAGCAACTCGGTGAGACCCTGTCTCTAAATAAAATACAAAAAAGGGCTGGGGATGTGGCTCAGGGGTCGAGTGCCCCTGAGTTCAATCCCTGGTACTCCCGCAAACAAACAAAACAAAATCAGACAGCTGTGTGTACAGTGGCTTCTTGCTGTCGGGACTCTTCAGAGACCTGAGGCAAGACAGAGAGAGCTGAGCAGCTCTGTAGCAAACCCACTCCTGTGGTGCCCATTATCCCACTGGTCTGGTCATCCCTGAGTGGATTCATCTCTTCATGAGGGCACAGAACTCACGTCTCAATGACCCCACCTGGACTCACCCTTTAAGACTTCACAGTGGAGAGGAAAACTCAGCATGAGTTTAAGAGAGGACATTTAAACCACAGTGCCTACCACGTTAAAATCTCCAATTTATGGACACTCTACTGAGAGTTTAAAATATACTAATGTGGTTCTGAGTACATCCCCGAAGATAGAAGCCCCGTTGTTTGCTTTTATTAAGGAAGCTCAGCGCCTTCCTTAATAAAATCCTGCTAGCATGGAATGCCACCACACCCTGCACCTGACACCTCAATCCCTCCACTAAAACCTGCAGGTTCTCAATAAAATAGCCAATAGCCGTCCTTCCTACCTAAGCTTCTGTGGTTCTATCCAGGAAATCGTTACCTGTAAGTGATGTTGCAAAGTGCTGTCCTATGTTTCTTCCAGTGTTTCAGAGTTGCAGGTCATCCCTTTAGATCTGTGGTCCATTTTTATTTTTTTTAGTTGGTTTTTGCACAGGGTGAGAGATAAAGGTCCCGTTTTAATCTTCTCTGTGTGTGTCTCCCCTCCTTAGTCTCTTTCATCAGTACTTTATAATTTTCAATGTAGCAATATTGTGCTTCCTTGGTTAAGTTTATTCCTAGGTAACTTTTTCCTCTTTTTTTTTGTAGCTATTGTGAAGGGGGCAGATTTCATGATTTTTTTGCATCAATTCTGCTACTGGTGTGTAGGAGATCTATACCTTGTTGAGATGGAGGTAGAGCTAGGCGGTGGTAGAGCACTTGCCTGGCATGTGCAGGACCCTCCGTTCAATCCCCAGCACTGCCAAAGGAAAAAGAGGGAAGGTACAGATTTCTGTATGTTGATTTTTGGACCTGCTACTTTCTTGAAGTTCTTTCTAATAATCAGTGGGTGAAATCTTTAGGTTTTCTATATATAGAGTAATATTACCTGCCAAGAGGTATTATTTGACTTACTCTGTTCCTATTTGTATGTATTTCATTTCTCTTGTCTAATTGCTTAGGTTACATTGTCTATTATTTTGAATAGGAACAGTGGGCATGGACACCCTTATTCTGATTTAAATTTTTTTTTAATTTGTTCCAAATAGTTGTACATACAGAATGCATTTATACATTTTGATAAATCCTACATAGAGTATAATTTCTCTTTTCTGATTGTACATATTACAGGATCACAAGGGTCATGCAGTCAGACACGTACATGAGGTAATAATGTCTGTTTCACTCTACTATCTTCCTACCCCATATCCGTTCCCCTCCCTTCACTCCCCTCTACCTAATATGAAGTAACTCTATTCTTCCCTATTCCCCCACCCCTTATTGTGAATTAGCTTCCACATATCAGAGAAAACATTCGACCTTTGGATTTTGGGTTTGGCTTATTTTGCTTAGCGTGATATTCTCCAAATCCCTCCATTTCCCAGCTGACTTCCTTAACAAAACCCCTAAAGTATAAGAAGTTATATCAAGAATCATAAATGGGATGGATTCACACTAAAAAGCTTATTCTCTGTAAAAGAAACAATAATGTAAAGAGAGAGACTACAGAGTGGGAGAAACTTTTTGTCACCTGCACCTCAGATAAAGCATTAATCTCCAGGATATATAAAGAACTCAGAAAACACCAAAAGAATCAGTCAATAAATGGTCAAAGGAAGTGGATACTTCATAGAAGAAGATATGCAATCAATCAATAAATATATGAAAAAATGTTCAACATCTCTAGTAATTAGAGAAATGCAAATCAAAACTACTCTAAGATTTCATCTCACTCCAGTCAGAATGGCAATGATCAAGAATACAAGCAACAATAAATGTTGGGGAGGATGTGGGGAAAAAAGTACACTCATACTTTGCTGGTGGGAATGTAAAATGGTGCAACCATTATGGAAAGCAGTGTGGAGATTCCTCAGAAACCCTGGAATGGAACCTCCACCATTTGACCCAGCTATCCCACTCCTCGGTTTATACCCAAAGGACTTAAAGTCAGCATACGACAGTGACACAAACTTATCCTGATTTTAATCTGCCTTTAACATGACGTTGACTCTGGTTTTGTTAGACATAGAATATACCATGTTAAGGTCTGAGTCTTCTATGCCTCCATTGTCCAGGGTTTTTCTCATGTAGGTTGTTGAATTTTCTCCAATGTTTCTCCACCTATTTAGAGATGATCACATGATTTTTAACTTTCTAATGTTAGTATTGAGAATATTTGCATCTTTTTATCAGGGATATGGGTCTATTTTATTGTTTTTGTTTTTCTTGATGTTTCCTTCTCTGGTTTCGGTAATAGGCTTTGCTGGCTTTGTAGAATGGGTTTAGAAGGGCCCCTTCCCAAGCTTCAGTTCTTTGGAATGGTCTGAGAAGAATTTGGAGAATTGGCATTATTTCTTCAAATGTTTGCTAAAATTCAGCAGCAAACTGTCTGGTCATGGGCTTTATGTTTTTGGAAGACTCCTTATTTCCTGATTCGATTTCATTGCTTGTTACAGGTCTATACAGGATTTTTATGCCTTCTTGGTTCAATTGAGAAGATAATATGGATCCAAAAATTTTTTCTATTTCTTCTAGGCGTTTCAATTTCTTTCCAGATAGCTTTTCGTAACAATCCCTAGTGAAATTTTGTATTTCTGTGATACCAGTTGTAATATATCCTTTTATATCTCCAAATTTATTTCTTGTCCTATTCTTGGGTAGTCTAGCTAAAGTTGATTGGTTTTATCTTTGCAAAGAACCAACTCTCTGTTCCATGGATCTTTTGTGTTTATTTTTTTCCTTCTGTTTATTTCTCCTCTGACTTTGTTATTTCTTTCCTACCACTAATTTGGGGTTTGATTTGTTCTTGTTTTTCTGAGTCCTTGGTCTGCAGCATTGGGTTGTGTGTTTGGAATATTTTTTTCCTTTTTTTTGTACTGGGAACTGAACCTAGGGGTGCTTTATCACTGAGCCACAATCCTAGCCTTTTTTATTTTTTATTTAGAGACAGGGTCTCCCTGTGTTACTTAGGGCCTAAGTTGCTGAGGCTGGCTTTGAACTTGGATCCTCCTGCCTCAGCCTCCAGAGCCACTGGGATTACACGCCCCCATGCTTGGGAACCTCCAGCCCACACACTTTTTTTTTTTTCATTTTTATGCAGGCATGCTCGGCCTTCACCTTGACTCTTGGAAATAGCATTGCTCATCCACGTGTTTTGGTATGCTGTGTTACCATTTCCACTGGTCTCAAGATGTTCCTTAATTTCCCTTCTGATTTCCTCAGTCACTGCTGTGGCTTCAAACGTGAGTTGTTCGTGTGTTTGCACGGTCTCTAGAGTTTCGTTCCCAGCTGCTGCCTGGTATCTCCACTGCGATCTGAGAAGGTAGGTGTGTGATTTCAGGCTGTTTGAATTGGGCACAACTTGTCTCCTGGCTTCATGTCCGATCTGTGCTAGAGAAAGTTCCAAGTGCTGTGAAACAATGAAAAGAACACGTATGTCCCGCAACCTCGGGGGTTGGGGAAAGGTACTGCTTTTTCTCCTTTAGAGTTTCTGGAACGCACCATGGTGCCCAAACCACAGCCTAGGTGTTACAGAATTCATCCCTCATCGCTGAGCTAGATCCTCCATGGCTGTTCTTTTTTTCTGTCTCTTTTATAGCAGTTACACAAAAATACCTTTAAAAGTTTGCCAAAATGTCTCCTTTTGTATTTGGTGAAATTAGAAGCTATGTGCATATAAAATAGCTTTTTTTGTTTGTTTGTTTGGTGCTGGTGATTGAACCCAGGGTCCCTTAACCACTAAGCCACATCTGAACCCCTTTCTGTATTTTATTTAGAGACAGGATCTTGCTGAATTACTTAGGGCCTCACTACATTGCTGAGGCTGGCTTTGAACTCATGATCCTCCTGCCTCAGCCTCCTGAGCCACTGGGATTACAAGTATGAGCCACTGTGCCTGGCTAAAATAGCTTTATTTATGAATGATAGTTTACTATAATGTAGTTCTTACATATTCCATCTTATCTTAGCATATATCAAATATCTTAGCATTATAACAAACCTATCTGAGCCATTGCTAATGCTAAATATTAAAATCCAGAAGTTAATTGCCAGTAGATCCCTTGACCTGGTTTAGACATTTTCAAGTGAACTGAAATCACTTTCAAACATATGGTCTTGATTCACCAACACAGTTATCTGTATAACCTTTTATATTGGTGCATGATAGTTATATGTAATAGTGAACTTTATTTTGACCTATGGATAAATTCATATAACATAGTTTGCTCATCTGTGTGATTTTAAGTTTGATTTTTAATGCGGATTTATAAGATATTATACATTTCATAAAAACTAGCATTTGAGTAAGGTTTATATGCATATATTCAGGACAAATGTGTCTTCAAACTCTTTGAGAAATGATTCCTATTAATAGAGCGATCGGTAATTTACAATAAAGTTGAAAAGAATGTTCAGTCCTGTGGTTAGTGCCAAAAAAGAAAATTAGAAAGAAAGAAAAAAATGCAGTATTATGTATTTCTTCTAATATATACCCGATTACCAGATGAACTCTACCCAAGTATTTCTCTAATTTGTGAAACAAATGAGCAATAAATCTACAACAGTCCTTCTTTTTGTTTTAAAATTAAATTCAAAAGAAGTTTAAAAAAAAACTCAGAGAAGTAGAAATGACATAAGGGAAAGACAAATGGGAGAGTCGTTTATTAGGATAATGGTGAGGACTTCTACGGTTCTTCACCCCTGGGAGCTTCAAACGCTTCCTTAAGTGTTCACTCCGAAGACTCACAGGTGCGGATTCATGGGGTCCTTTACTCCTGGGACCCTTAAAGACAACAGAGGTGTTAAAAGGAACAGAAGTTTCTGCAGGGGGCAGAGACATGGTAGGTGTGTTCTGTGAAAGATGGCATTCCCAGTAAGCAGGGTTTAATTCTGCGACACCTGTACCAGGTTAGCAGTCCCCAGGGGTCAGCCCACAGAGAAGCTCAAGCTAGCAAAACTGGAGCCAGAGATGGGAAAAAATCCCCATAATGAAAAGAAAAGAAAAGAAGAGAAAAGAAGATAAGGAAAGAGAAGAAAGGAAAAGAAAAGAAAAGAAATCAGATACCAGCAGTGAGATAATAGATGGGTCTTGTGGGGCTGGCTTCCTAGGGTACATCTATTAAATATGAAAGTGGTCGATCGACGTGGTTTGGAAAAGCCCCTTTGGAATTCCCACTTTCCCCAAATGGCCAAAAGGAAGAGGACCAGGAAGAGTGCTTCTCTTTATCTGAGATCAGCAACTCCCAGGGTGGGAGTGGGGAGAAAAGAGGATTTCTATCGGAATTCCAAAGAGAATTAGAACTAGAAAACTCCCCCAGGGTTCTTCTGAGCGATGGAACAGGGTGGGGTTTTATAATGCCAAGCAGTATTAATAAGCTTAAATACACAGTGAATTTGTAAAAAATGGACTATCAGGACTCAGCGGAGCAGTGCGGAGACCTGGGTCCCGGGCCAGGCTACAGTTGACTTCAGAAGTTCACTGGGTGCCCGGGAAACCGTAGAGCTAAGGAACAGTGTGTGCTCACTGGTATTTTAGGACAAGGTGCCCTACCCTGCATGTGCTCTGATTTGTCAAACGAAACAGATTTGCAAAACAGCAAATCGACAGCAGGCATTTTCGTTCATTTAAAAATTAAATTCAAAAGAAGTTAAAAAAAAAAAAAAAGAGAGAGAGACCCTGAGGAGAGAGACAAGGAAAAAGCCATTGTTGGGTAACATCTCTGCAACCCTTCTTACAAGGAAGATCGCACCTTCAAAGCCTCAGCTCCTCATTCCCATGAAGAACGTTCCGGAACCCCGAGGTTGTGCAATCAGTCCCCACCCACGAGGCTCCTCTTGGAGGCCGCTCCACCCCCTGCCCTTTATTCATTTGTACCTGCGGCGTCTCCCCAGATTTAGGATAGGAACAGGGTCTGCTTTCTCAGTCTCGGTCCTAGATCGACTTTGTATTTAATCAGTTGGCAGAAATGTGATGAATTCCTGCTTTATGACCATATAGTCAACTTGTGAACAGGGAGTGGTTCAAGTTGACTGCTTTTCTGTGGGGAGGGGGGTCCCTGGGGTTGAACTCAGGGGGACTGGACCCCTGAGCCATATCCCCAGTCCTTTTTCTATTTTGTTTTGAGACAGGGTCTCACTGAATTGCTTAGGGCCTCACTTTTGCTGAGGCTGGCTTTGAACTCGAGATCCTCCTGCCTCAGCCTCCCCAGCAGCTGGGATGACAGACTGACAAGTTGGTTCACTTAATCTCAAGATTCTCTGCTTCTCCCTTGGCTCTTCCATGGTCTGTTTACCATCCAGCCTCCAGGGTTCCTTTTCTGAAATGGCGTACCATCTCCCTCCCTCCTTCAGGGTCCACAAAGCTCCCTTTGTGCACACACCTAAATGCCTGTCTGCTTTTCTAGCCTCCTGCTTCTCCTGGGCCACCTAGACCTTCCCACTC